>NC_069504.1:171230245-171830245 GCF_027579735.1 Bombina bombina | reverse complement strand
GAACATTAGTGGGACTGGGGAAGTTGTAGACACTTAATTTTTTCCTCTTGAGCCAGCGCTGCAATTTCCACAAATAGTTTTCCCGGCTGCTTTTGCTTGTTTGTACTTTGATCCTCCCCTGCCCAATTTCACTATGAATGTTGTGGGTGTTCCGTGGGGCTTGCGAAGTTGCGCTGGTAGCCTAAACCTGCCTGCCTATCTGTGCTCACTGCTCAGTGACGTGTGGAGGAGTGGAGTCACTCACTGCTGTGCTGTCTCTCTAAACGGGAACTGGGAAATCATGAGGGGGATGCCTGGCACCTGACCGCATGACTGTCTGACACTGTCTTTAAAGTGAAGGAGCCATGTATGATGCCCACCAGACCGGTACGGTTACAGTACACTAAGTGCACACTGAAGAGGTAGGAGGGGAGGGTGGACGGGGGTCTGGGGGTGGGCAGAGAGCAGAGGTGCTTGGCCATAAGAAGCGGTAGACACGTGGCCCAGGGCTGTGCACTGACAGACTTGGAGTCAGAGAGCAGAATTTTCTGAGTTTCCGTGCCTTTTCTTTAGTGATTTATTTTTAGAGTGCTCTGTTTATCTTTCATTTGATGCTCTGCTGAGCCAGGGAGTAGCTCTAGACATGAGCTTTATAATTAATGCAGTGCAGTTTACATATTTTGTATGTGTGTGTGTGTGTGTGTGTGTGTGCGTCTGAGTGTTTTTGTGTGTGTGTGTGTCTGAGTGTTTCTGTATGTGTGCCTGAGTGTTTTTGTGTGTGTGTGTGTGTGAGTGTTTCTGTATGTGTGTCTGAGTGTTTTTGTGTCTGTGTGTGTCTAAGTGTTTGTGTGTGTGCCTGAGTGTTTTTGTGTGTGTCAGAGTGTTTTTGTGTGTGTTTTGTGTGTGTGTCTGAGTGTGTTTCCGAGTGTTTGTGTGTGCATCTGAGTGTGTTTTAAGTGTGTCTGAGTGTTTGTATGTGTGTGTGCCTGTGTTTTTGTGTTTGTGTGTGTCTGCTTTCTGGGGGGAGGGGAGGTGACACCACAGCTTACCGCACCGGGTGACACCAACCCTAGTGACGCCACTGGCTAGAACCTAGGTTTTTTGCTCTCCTGAGCTTACCTAGATAAACCTTTCAGCAAAGGATAACAAGAGAAGGAAGTAAATGAAATAATAGAAGTAAATTGGAAAGTTGTTTGAAATGGTATGCTCTGTCTATATCACAAATGTCTAATTATGACTTTACTGTACCTTTAATACTAAGTAAATATCCCTTTAATTTTCAAAGGTGTTCAAGATATTTCAACTTGTTTGCGTATACTATAAACTAAATTATGTTTTGAACGTTAATGCCGCACAGCTTAATGTATTTGTAATCTTGAGAACTAGTAACTTGAGTTGATGTAAGTTAGAGAAACTGCAATTAGATACACCCAATTAGTTTGCACATTAGAGATGCAGGAAAAATAAACAGAAAACAATTTACCACAGTACGGCTGACAGAGGACGATCAAAAGAAGTAGATTTGTATATTGGAATGTCAGTAACTTACACAGGCCGGGTATGTTAATCATGAAATGTTTTCAGTGAAAATGTCCTGAGCTGCTCTGTTCAATATGCTAAATATAAGCAAACACAAGAAAACCCCCTGAGCCTCCAGACTAAAAATTATATTCCTTAGCATTTATTTAAAGGGATAGGAAAGCCAAAATAAAACTGGCATGATTCAGAATGAGCATGTCATTTTAAGACACTTTTAAGTTTATTTCTTTTTCAAAATGTGTTTTGTTCTTGGTATCCTTTGTTGAAATATAATATGCACATATCCTACACTAGTGGGAACTAGCTGCTGATTGGTGCCTGCAGCCATTTGTCTCTTGTGATTGGCTAACTAGATGTGTTCAGCTAGCTGCCAGTAGTACAATGATGTTCCTTCAGCAAAGGAAAAGAAGAGAATGAAGCAAATGTGATTACAAAAGTAACTTGGAAAGATGTTTAAGATTGTAGGTTCTATCCAAATCATGAAAAAAAAAATTGGGATTTCCTGTCTCTTATATATATATAATATATTTTTTTTTCTGTTTTTTAATACTTTTCTAAGGGTTGTCAAGAAACCTCTTACCTTGTTTCTGCAGTTAGTGTAAGCACATTATTTATGTAGTCCCTCATCCAAGCGGAAACTCCCAAAACACATATCGACATCAACTAAAGGAAACAGAAATTTTTTTAATAATATATTATAGTCTGATAATAAAAAATATTCATATAAAACTCATCATTAGAGATACAACAAAAAAGCAGTTTTTTCCTTAGGGATTCGCATGCTACTGTCATTGTATCTACTGCCACTAAACTCGATGCCTGGAACCAAGGCACTAATGAAAAGTCAAATTTGTTTAACATAAGACAAATCAGAACCCAGGGGAATGTACAATGTATAATGTCTGTCTTGGTGCACAGCTGCAGAGCTTTTCCATGTACTGTGTGTTAGAATAAGACTGGTTTGCTTGCTGCAAATGAAACCCACACTTTTTTTTTTCTTTCCTGACTCAGACTGAGCATACAACTTTATACAACTTTCCAATTTATCAATATTTATAAATCTCAGTTTGATTATATATACTCCTGGTGAGTGCAGAGTAGTGTTCATTATGTGAGAAGATATATCTCTATTGGTTTTGGGGGAAAAACGTTCATCAGGCTTAGTTGATTGCGTCCTTTGGCAGGGCAACCATAGGAGCGAGTAACTCTAAAGATGCTCAATACAACCACAGAAATGAGCAAGCATTATCTGTTGTAAATCATATGCCATCATTATCCTGACTCCAGCTGTATTCATGTTCTTTAAAAAGGATCCCCCAAAATCTTCTTAGTGCAGGGGTTTTTTTATTAAAAAATGTGATACTTTTTATTTTTTAATAAAAAACTAAACTATACTTTATTTTGGGGCCAATTGGGGCACTTTTAAAAAAATTAACCAGATGTCTGACCTCTGGTTAATTTGTTGAGCATTAAGTGCTACAGTGAGCTCACAGTAGCAATAGCCAGCCACTTGTTATTTACCACATGCCCATATATGGACGAATTTGTCCGGGCGCACGATAAATTAGCGTTCCACTTGTAATCTAGCCCTTTATTTACTGTCATGGCATTTCAAAATGCTAACAAAACAGTAGTGGACACTGTTCTGTGGCCATTTTATTTATTTTTACTTATCGTAATCTAGCTCAAAGTCAGCTTTGGCCAGGAAGAAAACGCTTGAAATGGGTCAAATTACTGTATGTACGGTATATTCTGAGTAGATATGAGAAACAATTTTTTTTACAAGTTTCTGTTATCATAAAGATAAAATTCTTCATTGGTAAGGATTTTTTTGAGACAGGTAAGTCTACTGGCTAACTAGAATATACATTTAAATGATCATTAAAGGCTAATGAATTGCATAATTGCCAAATGTTTAATAAGACAATGCTATATCACTTATTTTTTCCTGACAATCTTCAAAATTCCCTTCCTTTTCCCCCTACTCTATATTAGAGATGAGGAACCTTGATTTATCAGAACTACATTACCCATGATGCTTAGGCACACTGAAGTCCAGTTGAGCATCATGGGAAAAGTAGTTCTGAAACGTCTGAAGGGCCAAGGTTACCTATCCCTGCTTTATATCATATGACAACCATCAGCATGCTCTAGCCGAATCATTAAAGTTTAATTTTGAGTTTAGTATCCCTTTAATGTAAAGTTTTAGGATATTATAACATTTACTCGTTTCTGCACATAACATGGTATTTAATTTGTCTATTAATACGCACCCTACTTCAAAAGAGCCATGATAAATCCCTTATCACTCGCTCGCAACAGTTAGCGCAACACTCGTCATCTAGCCCAAAGTCAGCTTTAGCTTGGATGGGCACTACTAATCCATAGCTGAGCACAGGCCAGTGAGCCAATTGTGAGTCGCATATCACCAAAGCAGGAGCAAGGGTTAAACATGTAAGGCCCCATTTATCAAGCAGCAGATGCAGCTTTTTAGCACATTTAGTGAAGGTTCACATGAGTGAGCCTGCAGACGATAGTTAAGAAGCAACAGTCATTAGACCGATATTTCTAAACTTTACGCCAGCTCTGAGTTAGTGGTTCTTAATCACTCTGGACTAGTCCAACTAGGTTGATTGAAAAGCCCCTGCTTTGCAAACATTGTCCGCCAGGCATTTGTTAAATGATGCCCAGAGTACAATTAATGCAATTAGAAAATGTTCTAATATAATCCCTTTAAATATAAATTTAGAGAGCATAATAAAAAGTGTTCCACGACTTATGGAATTTAGTATAAAAGATCAGCTGCTAATTAGCACAGCACATCTCTCTCCTGTACCATCTCATACCTGTACGTCCATGCCCAGGTCCTCAATTTTTAATAAAATTTGATTAAAAAGCTGAATAATTTAATGAGATCTGGATTAACATATATGAGAGTAAGTGTTAATTAATTACCAATTACATAATTAAGTTTGCATACAAATGATGTTGTATGAGAAAAAAAACTTTATTGTATTAATACAAGCCTCAATGTAAAAGCTACAGCCTCTGTAAAAATACAAATTTACATTGCATTTAATATTTGCCTAGACTTGTCATATTGATGGTTTTAAAGGGATACTAACCCATTTTTTTCTTTCATGATTCAGATAGAGCAGGAAATTTTAAGCAACTTTCTAATTTAATTCTATTATAATTTTTTCTTCATTCTCTTGCTATCTTTATTTGAAAAAAAAGGAAAAGAAATCTAAGCTTAGAAGCCAGACCATTTTTGGTTTAGCACCCTGGGCAGTGCTTGCTATTTAATGGCTACCAAAAATGGACCACTCCTAAGCTTAGATTCCTGCTTTTTCAAATAAAGAATCAAAGAAAATGTGATAATAGGAGTAAATTAGAAAGTGGCTTAAAATTGCCTGCTCTATCTGAATCATGAAATTAAAATTTTGGGTTTAGTATCCCTTTAATTACTTTATATATAATTTTTGTGTCCAAAAGTATCCACTAAAATGTATGGGAGTTTGTGTAGATAAATTTGCAAGATGATCTACCAACTTTTTTCATGATTCAGCTGAAACACATTTTCAACAATGTTCGGACTTACTACAATTATCCTCGTTATCATCACTTTCAAGTGATTTAGCATATGAGTATTATCTCCCTTTAATGTGTGAATGTATGTATATATAGCACTGCAATAACAGAGTCCTGCCAAACAATTTTCACCCAGGGTTAATAGTGTCTAAATACAATACAACTAGGGAAGGGAGACTGTTTTGGCAACTTCATTACAAATAACAAATGTTGGCTGCATCACTTTTTTTAATTGAATGCAATGTTTAAATATCAAATGCAATATTTGAATGTTGATTCCGCATATTACAAATAGTGGCAGTATAGCTTTAAGGCAAGCATTTTAGCCTGTAATGCAACGTCCATTCCGCACTAAAAAAAAAATGACGTTTGAGTGCGGGATTTTCATAGCGCCTGTATTACAGGTTGTGCGGTCCGGCTAAAATGCTTGTGTTACAGCCTATGCTGCCACGATTCATACCGCCATCTGAGACCAGTAGTTATGGATTTTGTGTAACAATTTTTTTCCAAAAAACTCATAACTAAAATGTTACAAAGTACACTAACACCCATAAACTACCTATTAACCCCTAAACCACCACCCCACCCTCCGGCATCGCAAACACTATATTAAACTTATTAACCCCTAATCTGTCGCCCATCCACATCGCGACTATTAAATAAACCTATTAACCCCTAATCCGCCGCTTCCCGATATTGCTGACACTAATAAAAGTTATTAACCCCTATTCCACCACCCCGTCATCTAAATAAACCTATTAACCCTTAAACCTCTGTCCCCCCCCACATCGCCAACACTATAATAAAGTATTAACCCCTAAACATCCAGCCCCCTACATCGTAACTACTAAACTAGACCTATTAACTCCTAAACCGCCGCCCCCACATTGCAAAACACTAAATTAAACTATTAACCCCTAAACCTAACACCCCCTAACTTTAAATTAAAATTACAATATAACTATCTTAAAATAAATAAAAACTTACCTGTGAAGTAAGTTTAAAGTATAAAGTTTAAAATATAAATTAACCTAACATTACTATTCAAAGTTTAAAATATAAATTAACCTAACATAACTATTCGAATAAAATAAAAGAAAACTACTAATTAAAAAGATAAATTTAAAATTTAAAAAAACTAACACTCCAAAAAAAAAAAAATCTAACATTACAAAAAATAATGAACACTAAATTACAAAAAATTAAAATTTTTAAGATGACAGAAAATAATAAACAAAATGATCAAAAATGAAAACACTTAGACCTAATCTAAAGCCCTATAAAAATTAAAAAGCCCCCCAAAATAGAAAACACCCCCTAACCTACAATAAACTACCAATAGCCCTTAAAAGGGCCTTTCGTAGGGCATCGCCCTAAGTTAAAAAGCTCTTTTACCTTAAAAAATCTTCATCCAGGCGGCGATAACCATCCATCTCAGAGACATCTTCTATCTTCATCCTGGCGGCGCGGAGCGGAGCTATCATGGAGGGCGATGACATCCTGCGTGGAGCGTCCTTTACATACAATCACCACTGTTCACTGACGTTGAAAGCAAATCAAATCACCCAATAGGATTTCAGTAGCTCTCATCCTATTGACTGATTTGAACAGCCAATAGGATTTAAGAAACTACATTTCTAGATTTTTTTACTTTCTTTTTTGTAGTTTTAGGGGTTTTTTTAGTTTTATTTTTTTTTTTTTAATTTAGGTTTTTATTTGTTAGTTTTTTATAATTTTATTAGAATAGTTATGTTAGGGTAATTTATAGTTTAAACTTTTTTTTTAATTTCATATGTAAGTTTTTATTTTTTTAAAATAGTTATATTGTAATTTTAATTTAAAGTTAGGGGGTGTTAGTTTTAGGGGTTAATAGTTTAGTTTTTTGCGGTGTGGGGGGCCAGCGGTTTAGGGGTTAATAGGTTTAGTTTAGTAGTTACGATGTGGGGGGCTGGAGGTTTAGGGGTTAATACTTTATTATAATGTCTGTCTGACAGCAGGAGCGAGCTGCACTTTGTGTTATGGCGCAGAATTATATAACATAATTTTTAAGGTTTACTGACACTTTAATGTCGGCGATGTCGGAGGCGGCGGATTAGGGGTGTTTAGACTTGGGGTTTATGTTAGGGTGTTAGGTTTAAACGTAACTTTATTTTCCCCATAGACATCAATGGGGTTGGGTTACTGCGATCGCCATTCCGCGAACGCAGTTGTTATTTTTTTTTCTTATACTTTTTCCTCATTGATGTCTATGGGGGAAAGTGTGCATGAGCATGTAAACTCAGACCTTGGCTTTTATGCGGTATGGAGCTTAACGATCCATAATGCACAACACAAGGGACGTCATTACGTATACGGCGCAGGCTTCAGCGCAAGCGCTGCAACCCGCGCCGCCTGTAATTTTACCTTGCATATCGGGCTATTACATATACATCGCCGGCAGTTCATAAAGTGCCGTAAGTCGGATAAACTAGTGATATCCGCCATCAAACCCACACCGCAAGTAATAACTAAATTATTAACCCCAACATCGCAAACTGCCTATCAAAATTATTAACCCCTAATCTGCCATTAACCCACAATGCAAACTACCTATTAAAGTATTAACCCAGAAAACCGCCAAAACCCACAATGCAATAAACCTAACAAAAGTTTTAACCCCTAAACCGCCAAACCCCACAACGCAATAAACCTAAAAACAGTATTAACCCCTAAACCGCCAAAACCCACAATGCAATAAACCTAAAAAAAGTATTAACTCCTAAAACGCCAAAGCCCACAACGCAAATAAATAAATTACTAAGCCCCCTAGCCTAACACCCCCTAGCCTAACACCCCCTAAATGAACCAAAATTACCTAAATTACAAAACACTAAAGTCACTATTAAAATTAAAAAGACTAGCACTACTTTAAAAATAAACCAAGTATAAATTAAAGGGACAGTCTAATCAAAATTAAAAGTCTGGTGTAGACTGTCCCTTTAAGCTAAAATTACAGAAAATAAAAAAATCTAAGATTACATAAAATAAAAAACAAAATTACCAAATTCAAAAAAATTATACCTAATCCCTATGAAAATAACAAAGCCCCCCAAAATAAAAACACCCCTACTCTAAGAATAAACTACCAGTAGCCCTTAAAAGGACTTTTTGCAGGGCATTGCCCCAAGATAATCAGCTATTTTACAAAAAATAAACAAAGTCTCCCCTAACAGTAAAATACCCCCACCCACCAAACCCCCCTAAATACAAGAACCTGACACTAAAAAACCTAAACTACCCATTGCCCTGAAAAGGGCATTTGCTGGGAATTGAGCTCTTTTACTGTCCACCCTATCTAAATAAATAAAATAAAAAAAAATATAAAAAAAAAACCTAAGTCTAACACCCAGGTTAATACTCACCATTCTTGAAGTCCGGCAGAGAAGGTCCTGCCCCATGCGGTGAAGTCTTCTTCCAAGCGGCGACCTCTTCTTCCAGGAACAATCCGGCAAGGAGCGGAGGGCGTAGATAAAGACCGGCGACCCTGGAACTGAAGACCGGCGAGCCTGGAACTGAAAACCTGCGACCGGCGATCAGCCAAAAGAATTTCAGTAGCTTTCATCCTATTGGCTGATTTGAATAGCCAATAGGATTTGAGTAGCTTTCATCCTCTTGGCTGATTTGAATTTGAAGAATCAAATCAGTCAATAGGAATTCAAGGGATGCCATTTTTAATCGTGTCCCTTGAATTCTCAAACCAGTGTGCGGCGGCGATCATACATAAGAGGATCCTCCACGTGCCATGGCTCCGCGGTCACCGGTCTTCAGTTCCAGGCTCGCCGGTCTTCAGTTCCAGGGTCGCTGGTCTGCATCTCCGCCCTCTGCTCCGTGCCGGATTGTTCCTGGAAGAAGAGGTCACCGCTTGGAAGAAGACTTCACCGCATGGGACAGGACCTTCTCCGCCAGACTTCAGGAATGGTGAGTATTAACATGGGGGTTAGACTTAGGTTTTTTTTTTTTTTTTTTTTAGATAGGGTGGGCAGTAAAAGAGCTAAATGCCCTTTTAAGGGCAATGCCCAACAAATGCCCTTTTCAGGACAATTGGTAGTTTAGGTTTTTTAGTGTTCTTTTATTTTGGTTTTTTTTTTACTGTTAAGGGGACTTTGTTTATTTTTTGTAAAAAATACCTGATTATCTTGGCGCAATGCCCTGCAAAAAGCCCTTTTAAGGGCTACTGGTAGTTTATTCTTAAAGTAGGGGGTGTTTTTAGTTTGGGTGACCTTTTTATTTTAATAGGGATTAGGTATAATTGTTTTAAATTTGGTAATTTTGTTTTTTATTTTATGCAATTGTAGTTTAAAGGGACAGACTACACCAGAATTTTAATTTTGACTAGACTGTCCCTTTAATTCATGCTTAGTTTATTTTTAAAGTAGTCTTAGGTTTTTTATTTTAATAGTAACTTTAGTATTTTGTAATTTAGGTAATTTGGGTTCATTTAGGGGGTGTTAGGTTAGGGGGCTTAGTAATTTAATTATTTGCGTTGTGGGCTTTGGCGGTTTAGGGGTTAATACTTTGATAGGTTTGTTGCTTTGTGGCCTTTGGCAGTTTAGGGGTTTAATACTTTAATAGGTAGTTTGCGTTGTTGAATTTGGCGGTTTAGGGGTTAATACTTTAATAGGTACTTTGCGTTGTGGGTTAATGGCGGATTAGGGGTTAATAGTTTTATAAGGTAGTTTGCGATGTTGGGGTTGGTGGATTTAGGGGTTACTACTTTAATAGGTTTATTGCGGCGTGGGTTTTATGGCGGATTTTGGGGTTAATACTTTAATTAGTACTTGCGGTGTGGGTTTGATGGCAGATATAGGGGTTAATAGTTTAAATAGGCATATTGCGTTGTGGGGCGTTGTCAGTTTAGGGGTTAATACTTTTATATTAGTTCAGATGTGGGTTTGATGGTGGATATAGGGGTTTTACGTGTCGGGGTTATTTTTGGGAGGCGTGTTACTTTTCTTACGCGCCGGCAGTTTCTAAAGTGCGACTCCAGAAATTTGTATTTACGCTCATTTCTGGACATCGCTAATTTAACCGACTTACGGCACTTTATGAACTGCCGGCGCCATATATGTAATACCCCGATGTGCAAGGTGAAATTACGGGCGGCGCGGGTTGCAGCGCCTGCGCTGAAGCCTGCGCCGTATATATAATCTCGCCCAAGGCTGGTACTATAACAACCATTGAGGGTAAGCTAAGTGCGCCAGAACCACTGATTTTACTGATAAATGTATTAAGGAACACTTATACTATTCAAATTTTGAAATGCATAACTTTATTCATAGTTACCAACTCTAAAATCATGAAACATCAGACACAAAAATCTTTCTTTTCAACTGAAAAACTCAAAATATTTAATTATTACATGAAAGGTATCTTTATTCGGTAACCCATTTGGATTAAGGAGCACTTTGTTTCAAGATAACAAAAAAGTTAAAAAAAAAACCATACATTTTACACAGATAAAAATAAACAAATAAATATCTATATTTATAAAAAAAAAAAAAAAGATTTCCCCAAACTAGCAAAACTGTATTTCCCACAAGATAGTAATTTTATACCAACCTCCAGATACAGGTAAACCTAATATTTTTTTAGAGCAGGAAAATACATACAAATCTATATTTCCTGGTATATGATTTCAACGTGTATTATAGAAAGGCACAGAGACCAAAATGAGATTACTTGGTAATCCAATGTATTGTCTCAAATGTGCATAGAGACCTACACAGCTGTGATGATCTTTTTTATTCTGAGCCAAGCCAGGCCTCGGCTAACACAATCACAAATCAACCGTATAAGTGATATGCCATGCTTAAGACACTGAACAGCCCACATTTAATAAACAATGTATACAACATTTTAAAGAAATCCAGACTGAAGCACATTCCATTGTCTCATGTGGGGTTTATATTGAAAGCTAATATGTAATGTGCTGCAATTCTCTTCAGTTTCAAAAGAAGAACCAAACAATTTGCTTACAAATTATTGTATGTATATTTTAGGATTAGTGCTCATCTGGTTTTATGCAGCAGTTTGTAAACTGTTTACTAAATTGCTTTTTCTGTTGGAACGAAAACCAGCTACTATGTGGTTGAAAATGTATTATTTGTTTATCTATATTTAACATCAGTGATGGTCAGTTTTCTAAATGGGGCAACAGATCAATATTTTTGATGCCTTAAGTGTTGAACATATGTTTTTTACTATTAAACACACAAATAGATTTCCTTAAAGGGACAGTCTACACCAGAATTTTTATTGTTTTAAAAGATAGATAATACCTTTATTACCCATTCCCCAGTTTTGCATAACCAACACAGTTATATTAATATACTTTTAACTTCTGTGATTATCTTGTATCTAAGCCTCTGCAAACTGCCCCTTTATTTCAGTTCTTTTGACATATTTGCAGTTTAGCCAATCAGTGCCTGCTCCCAGATAACGTCACGTGCACGAGCACAGTGTTATCTATATGAAATACATGAACTAACACCCTCTAGTGGTGAAAAACTGTTAAAATGCATTCTGAAAAGAGGTGGCCTTCAAGGTCTAAGAAATTAGCATATGAACCTCCTAGGTTTCATTTAAGAATACCCAGAGAACAAAGCAAAATTGGTGATAAAAGTAAATTGGAAAATTGTTTAAAATTACATGCTCTATCTGAATCATGAAAGTTTATTTTGGCCTAGACTGTCCCTTTAACATGTCCAATGGAACAGGGTCAGATTTCGGTGAGGTTGCAGGGTACCCTCTGTCTGCTGTTCTCTGAGGGATATTTTGAGTTGTGGTTGCTCCAAAGCAGACACCTCATATTTATGCAGATGGCTATGTGTGGCCTTCGGGACACTAGGTGGCCATTCCTGGTTTATTTATACAATTTGTGTGGTGACTGGGGGTAGGTTATATACCCCTCCCACAGATTTTAAAACATAGTTTTCCAAAAGTTGACAAGTCTTGCAACTTGAATATAATTTACCTTTAATAAATAAACAAGTTTTTGTAGAGTATATAAAAAACTATAAACTATGGACCAGTGATGGCTAACGTTGGCACCCCAGATGTTTTGGAACTACATTTCCCATGATGCGTGGGCACTCTGCAGTCTAGTTGAGCATCATGGAAAATGTTGTTCCAAAACATCTTTGGTGCCAAGGCTAGCCATCACGGCTATAGACCAGTGTTTCTCAACTGTGGTCCTCAAGTACTCCCAACAGGCAATGTTTTCATAATAGCTGAACTAGAGCACAGGTGAAATAATCAGCTGATGGGTGAAAGCAGGTTAGTTACCATGGTTACTGATCAGCTGATTATCTCACCTGTGCTCAAGTTCAGCTATAATGAAAACATGACCTGTTGGGGGTACTTGAGGACCGCGGATGAGAAACACGGCTATAGACTAAGTGAAATAAACAATAAATAATTGATCATTATGAACGTTTTAAAAAAAAAAAAAGCATATATAAGCTGTGTGACGTGTGGCTACCTAATACATTTTATTTTATACACAATGTGGTTTAGTGTTGATAATGTTTCTGCTTCAAATCTTTTCAACATAAAAATATTTACTGTGCATTAAAGCAAAAATAGCCTAAAAACATTCTCTGATTTCTGCCATACGCTTTAAATAAGGAAGTACCCAGCTGTCCCATTCACATTACATTTAAGCTGTATTATCATGTGCAGAACAGTAGTCTTTTCCCATTGAAATGGCATTTTATTTTGTAATGAAGATTCAGCGTACTTTCAATGGGAGTTTAAAATGTATTACAATTGTATTTATCTTTCTGAAGATGCATCCCATAGCTCTTTGCTTTACTTCAATTGAATTTTATATGAATATATGAACCAAGTTTCTATCAGATACGTTTCTTCTACTAAATATTACTACTGTATCATTTTAAACATTGAAGTTTAATTATACCATATATTGAAAAAGGATGTGTGTACTGCACTACTAGGGTTGCCAACTTTTCTTGAACAAAAATATCAGACAGGCTTCTTTGCATATATTTGCATAAATAATCATACAACATAAATCAGGAACTAAAACTGCTATGCCTAATTTTAAATGATAATTTGTTTAAATTAGATTCATATACCATGACCATGACAGCATCTTTATTTCTATATTTAATCTGTATTTTCAACTTTGACCTGAACTTTAAAGGGACATGAAACCCAATTTGTTTTCTTTAATGATTAAGATAGAGAAAACAATTTTAAACAAGTTTTCCATTTACTTCTATTATGAAATTTGCTTTGTTATCAAGTTCTCGTGTTATTATTTGTTGAAGAGATACCTAGGTAGGTAGCATGCACATGCATGAAGCACTACGTGACAGGAAATAGTGCTTTTGCTAATGTATAACAAGAAAATTTGATAATAGAAGTAATTTGGAAAGCTGTTTAAAATGATATGCTCTATCTGAATAATAAAATAAAAATATAGGGTTTTATGTCCCTTTAAAAATAACTACCTTTTTGTGTAAAATACCAGCTGGGTAACACCCCTATGCATTACACAGTAAATGTGTGACATTCGGAGTTTAGGTTACATTGTATTTGGCATCCTATACTGGAGTATTTTAATATTTTCTCAGGAAAGGGAGATATGAAGAGATAATGTCTTTGCCTCTAACTGGAATTCCATCCACAGAAACGTCCTCAACTGCACAAAAACTTTAAACCCTTGCAACAACATGTTATTTTTGCAAGTATAATGTTGACATATTGATGGGTAATTTGTTCTATAAAAGCATTAATTGTTTCATATTTTCGCTGTGTAAGTTTAAAAGTGCTAATAATGCTTGTTACAAAAAAAATATTATTCCAGCCAAAAAGAAGAATCATATAAAGCGCTTTGCATAGTTTTTAAGTTTGAGGTCATTCTAACGCATACAAATATATTTATTTATTTTTTGAGCATCCTCACATAGTTTAAACTCTACTATGGATTTGCATTAAGAGACCCAGCCACCAGTATGCTAATATCTCAGAATATGCTTTTTTGAGCAACTTTGCTCATGATTTTGTGTGTGTGTAAGCAGTCTGACAATGTATCCAGAAACAGAATACTGAAATGTTACTTTTTTTTCAAATTGTTTAACACTGTGGGCTAGATTACAAATGGAGCGCTAAATTATCACGCAATAATTAATCAATCAGTACAAGTGGCTGGTTATTGCTACCACAAGCTTGCGGTAGCAATTAGCGCATATAAAATTAACCAGAGTTTAGATATCTGGTTAATTTTATAAATGTGCCCAAATGCCCCCATAATACAGTGCAGTCTGTAGTGTATTTTATAAAAAAATAAAGATAGCAGCATACTAGGTAGCATTTTTGGGCAAAAGTTGGCTGGAGGTGGGGTGTTAGAAAAGAAACGGCACTAAAAAGTGCCTTTACATTGCGGTTTATGGGAACTGCTTATATATACACATATTAACACATAATCATATACATGTATATTTAAATTTGCTGCCATCGCTGCGCTACTTACTCCCTTTGCTGCACGTTCTGATGCGATAGGTTTGATTATATGGAAGCATGCTCTTTTGAGCACAATGCTTCCCAGCAATGCGAATGTGAGCTTGCGTTTGCATTGCAGACAACTTGTAATACCAGTGCACATTAGCGCTGGTATTACACAGTGGAGCGCAAATATCGGTTTCATGAAAGCGATATTTAACGTTCCACTTGTAATCTGGCCCTGTGTATATACAGCATTTTGCAGATTTTTTTTTTTTGGTGCAGCAAATACAATTTTGGAGTGTTTGATTGTGTCTTTTATTAAGTATACATTTTTGTTATGTTTTAGGACTCAATTCTCTTAAGGTCTGTAAAGTTTATATTATTTTTAAAAATTATTCAATGCTTTAAAGGGACATCGAACACTTTGAGATGGTAATATAAAATGATAAAATGTATGTATAATAAAAACTCTGCAATATACGTTCATGGTGTATTTTGTCCCATTTTCCTGTAATTCCATTATGAAATTTCGAGCTTTTCAGTTCCTGTTATAAAAAGAAGTGCAAAACACTGTTATATTCCACACAGCTATTGGCTTCACACTCTAGTGACCTATTTATAACTGCCCCTAACTGGCCACAACAGAGAAAGTAACCTAAGTTACAACATGGCACCTCCTATTGTTTTCTCGACATTAAAACTTCACACTTATTTTGGCAATATTAAATATCTAATGAAACTTTAAAAATACATCAACATGTAATTCTCAGACTAATCTTTTCTTTGAATGCATAAATCTATCTGGCATTTATTTAGTGTTTAATGTCCCTTTAAGGTTCTCTAAAGAAAAAAAAATGCATTGAGTTCTCTTTATCTTATTAAATAGTACACCCTATACTTTTTTTTATAAAAAGGAGAGACACATTCATTACCATATAGTATTCAATAAAATCAACAGTTTAAAAAGCATAATATAAGATGTAAAAATCCTAATTAAAGTATGCATTAAAATTGTGTTAATAATTCACATCAAAATTTGTATGAAAAATATGCAGACAAAAATTATTTAAAGTACCCACCCAGGTAAATCTTATTTAAACGGACAGTATACCCCAATTTTCATATAACTGCATGTAATAGACACTATTATAAAGAAGAATATGCACAGATACTAATATAAAAATCCAGTATAAAACCTTTTAAAAACTTACTTAGAAGCTCCCAGTTCATTATTGTTGATGAGGTTAGACTGGGACACCCATTGAAAGGGGTTGAGAGAGCAGGAAAAGCAGACACTCCCCCCTCAAGGGTGTGCTAAGGACATTTTTTTGTCAGAGGGGAGCACTAAGTTTAGTTAAAAGGATCTGCAGGCTACTCCTTTTAACATGGCGGACTGTGATAATTGCACTAAAGGTGCAGCCTTGATGTTGGAAGTGACCCTGCAATGGTTTTGATGCCTTAAAGGGACACTATACCCAAACATTTTCTTTCATGATTAAGGTAGAGAATATAATTTTAAACAACATTCCAATTTACTTCTATTACCTAATTTGCTTCATTCTTTAGATATACTTTAATGAAGAAATAGCAATGCACACAGTGAGCCAATCACAGGAGGCATCTATGTGCAGCTACCAATCAGCAGCTACTAAGCATATCTAGATATGATTTTCAGCAAAGAATATCAAGAGAATTAAGCAAATTAGATAATAGAAGTAAATTAGAAAGTTGTTTATATATGTATGCTCTTTCTAAATCATGAAAGAAAAAATTTGGGTTTCATGTCCCTTTAAGTTATGGGGAATTGTTAAAAGGCCTCTGCTCACATCATTCAAGTGCTTGGCTAATCTCATAGAAGTTCTGGTGTTTTTTTCTCTGAACTGATTTTCTGGCTTTGATCCCTGATTACGTCCAAGTTTAAGCTCCAAGCATTATCCTAGTTTCTATCCTAAACTTTGGACAGATCTACTGGCTTCTGACCATGACTACAGGAACATAACTTTTGACTACTTTCTTGCCTGCTCCTTTCCTGTGATGGTTGATTGATAGATACTCTGGTATTTAACTCTGGCCTTTGACTATTTTTCTGGATTATACTTGAGCGCTGATGTTTGGTTCTGGCCTGTTCATTACATTCATATTTTTTTGCAACTCCTGCAAGCTTGGTTTAAGCTTACTTTGTTGTCATTTTCTCCTAACTCTACACTAGCCTTAAATTCTCTTAATCTCCACTTTAATGACCTGCCCCTCACAATACTCTCTCATGCATTTGTGACATTCACCATATTTTCTCTCCTCTCACCCCTCTCACTCTCTCTCATTGCCCCACATTAATATAAGGTTTGTAATTGCTGAGGCTACTGGACATAAACAATTTGTGTTAGAGGGCAAAAGGGTCACAGGGTCACATTCTACTATGTTTTGTCTTAAATTCCAACAACACTGAAGGGCTTATAAGACCTTTTCTTGGAAAAGATTTATCTTATTTTATGGGGACAAAAAAGCACAATCAGTCTGTTTAACAGTTATCACTTAACATATATTTGTATAAAAGCCCTATATGAAGTACTGAGGACCATTAGAATCCAGGTATAAATGTCACTGATGAACCTTTCATCCTGTTATGAACACCTTTAGCATGTTATTTGTCTCTTCTATTGGGCAAAGCTATACTTCCAACTATAGAGAACACAGTGAAATAACCTGCAAATGTTTTGTGTAATACAAAGGGGATTTAGAATATATATATATATATATATATATATATATATATATATATATATATATATATATATATATATATATATATATATATATATATATATAGATTGATAGCTAGATAGATAGATAGAGATCTCTATCGCTCTCTCTCTATAAATTATATATACACAATGTCCTTATTGCATATAGTTGAGACTGACATTAATGCTCACTACAATAAGTACTAGTACTAGTATAACAGGAATTATTCCAAGATGCTCCAACTGGCTCTTATCAGACTTTAATGTCTATGGGCCAGATTACAAATGGTGCACCAACTCAATTTTTCACTTGTGCACTGGGGTAGCATGTGTATTACAAGTTGAAAGTAAAAAGCACAAGAGTGAAAGTCCGATGAGGGCTGACTTCAGATATTGTGGCCGTGTTAAAGGGACAGGAAAATAAAAATTAAACTTGCATGATTCAGACAGAGCTTAAATTCCATTCTATTTTTTTTATTGTTTTATTTATTTTTTATTGAGGTAAAGTTTTGGCAAACAAACAAAACAGAAATGCATTGCACAATCACTTTCTAAGGATGCTTATGACAAATTACATTGTACAGTATACAGTTTAGGAGCACAAGTGTAGTCAACAATATCCACTATCCACATAACATAGACTTGGTAATGTCAATTGTGCTATGCAGAGACAAAGTATATATGTGCCAGTGATATTCTAAGCCTTCTCAACCAGTTTAGGAGGCCATTCTTGGACCTCAAACCATGGTGTATACAAAATTGACATCAAAGCTAACTAAAATAAGAGAGACCACTTATGGATCCCATTACATTCACCGCGGGTTTTACATTTTTATAGTGCTGTAGCTGATAATTTTAAGGAAGACACAGTAAACATGGTGTAAACACTTACTATTCAGGTAAAAATTGATAGTAACAAAAATCACGTTGACAAGGAACATAACTGCGACTTAGGAGATCCCTATTGATGTATGGGTAAAAGGGGGGACTATGTTGATAGTACAGTGCCCCCAAGAGGCTAGGTTTTCCGATGAAATTTCCCAGGAGCTTTTTTTTCCCTTCTAAGCTCACTGTACCATTATAATACATGAGATGGGGTGTACTTTTCTTGGAATAGGAAATAAGTTATACTGGTTAACTGAATAATTATGTTAAAAAACAAGCTGCGGGTTATAAGCCCAACTAAGTATGTTGCAGATTCATAATCTAGACCGCCCACTCTATTAGTTATAGCCATAGATATAGGTTCTAGTACTGCTCTAAACTACTTTATGAAAATAATATACCTTCTGAAATAACCTAAAGAACAAAGGTGTGGATACTATATAACTCTAAGTATTGCCATTGGTGCAGGTCCTGCCTGCGCTATAAGCAAAGTTAATGTAAAGAAAGTTATGCATCACAACATAGAAGAGGCTATAGCATCAAAATGGGATTCACACAATGTATAATGCTTAAAACAACATAGTGAGCATTGCTTGGTATAGGCTTAAAGTCTATGTGTCGATGTTCAACAGTTTGTGTATGGGTAGCAGAGTGTCATATCTTGATACACTAACTGTCTGAAATGTTATCATACTCCAGGGTCCAGAGACAATAGAATGTACCGTTTCAAGTCATCTACAACCTCCTATAGCATCTGACAGATTGTGTTGGGGTAGTTACCAGTAGTCTAGTTGCCCCCTAATCACGGAAAGAAAAAGCAAGCCTTCTGGGTCCCAAGAAATGAAAAAATGTGAACACGGCCGCAGTGGAGCCAGCAGAGACCAAACTGGATAACAAAGGGACATATGTGGTCCCCTCGTGAGTGAAGAAGGGTAAGTAGCGTGCAACACCGGGTTTAGACAGTTGCGATCTGGATACTGCGATGGGAGTGCTTGTAAGTTACACCTCGTTTTCACCCAGCTCTGCGTCCCCTCTAACCGGAGCACTTCCCAAGCAATGGAGTAAACTTGAGACAGATTAGGAGAGCTTTCCACACCTATCACTGCACACTGCTCCAGCACTGTAACCTGTTGCCCCGTTATTTCCATAGCTGTAGGTTCTCCAACTCCCGCTGACATGCTGCAGGCAGAATGCAGACGCTGGGGCCCCAGAGCGTCACCACTGAAACCTTCCTTCATGCAGATCTCAATTTGGGTGGGTACATGGAGAGAGCAAGTGCTGCAGTTCCCAAATGCTGTGTGGAGCTTGATTTCTAGTGCGGTATGGTGGGTAGAAAGTAGGTTGCCCAGGCCCTCCAGGAAGTTTAAGGGGATCTCCATAGCGGGTGCTTGGTAGTGAACACTAGATAGATATGAAATTAACTCTGTTTTTCTAGTTAGAAACTGTGTCTTGTTGTCAAAAGTGTTTGCAGCGTCTTGCGGTGTAAAACTGCTTCCTAACAACATAGGTAAACTGGTGCCCTGTCGGGGGGAGGGTGAGATGGTAGGCCGCAACCTCTAAATCATTCCGGTATGCGAAATATTACCTCAAAAATAATATTATTAATATTTATTAAAATAATATTTATTAATTTTTATATGAACATTTTTTATCAGAAAGTGTAAAAGTGTAATATTTTATTTTGATATGTTTATGATGTGTTGGGTAAATATTTTGTTTACTTTCAACTTGTAATATGAGCATTAGTTAGCGTGGTCGTAATATTGCTTAACGGGCCCCGTGCTAACATTACCGCGGGGCTTGTAATCTAGCCCTATGCATTTTATTCTAAAATCATTATCAATAATACACATATACTATAATTAATTTTCTAATGGCTAGATTACGAGTTGTGCGTTAGGCTTAAAAAGCAGCTTTGCCCGTTCCCAACACTGCTTTTTAACGCCCGCTGGTATTACGAGTCTTGCAGGTACAGGTGTACCGCTCACTTTTTTCGCCAGACTCGGAAAAACCGCAAATCCACTTACGTCAATTGCGTATCATATTTTTTCAATGGGACTTGCATAGCGCCGGTATTACGAGTCTGCCAAAAAGTGAGCGGTAGACCCTCTCCTGTCAAGACTGGTACCGCATTTAAAATTCAGTAGTTTTACACTACAACGCTGTAGCATAAAAATCTTAACTACTGTGCTAAAAAAGTACACTAACACCTACAAACTACCTATTAACCCCTAAACTGAGGCCCCCCCACATCGCAAACACTTTGCAAAAAAAAAATGTAACCCCTAATCTGCCGAACCGGACATCGCCGCCACTATAATAAATATATTAACCCCTAAACCGCCGCACTCCCGCCTCGCAAACACTAGTTAAATTTTATTAACCTCTAATCTGCCATCCCTAACATCGCCGACACCTACCTACATTTATTAACCCCTAATCTGCAACCCCCAACGTCGCTGCCACTATATTAAAGTTATTAACCCCTAAATCTAAGTCTAACCCTAACCCCCCCTAACTTAAATATAATTTAAATAAATATAAATAAAATAACTATTATTAACTAAATTATTCTTATTTAAAACTAAATACTTACCTATAAAATAAACCCTAAGCTAGCTACAATATAACTAATAGTTACATTGTAGCTAGCTTAGGGTTTATTTTTATTTTACAGGCAAGTTTGTATTTATTTTAACTAGGTAGAATAGTTATTAAATATTGATTAACTATTTAATAACTACCTAGCTAAAATAAATACAAAAGTACCTGTAAAATAAAACCTAACTTAAATTACAATTACACCTAACACTACCACTATAATAAAATTAATTCCCTACATTAAATAAAAATATCTAAAGTACAAAAAAACAAACACTAAATTACAGAAAATAATTAAAAAAATTACAAGATTTTTAAACTAATTATACCTAATCTAATCCCCCTAACAAAATAAAAAAGCCCCCAAAAATAAAAAAGCCCTACCCTACACTAAATTACAAATAGCCCTTAAAAGGGCCTTTTGCGGGGCATTGCCCCAAAGTAATCAGCTCTTTTACCTGTAAAAAAAAATACAAATCCCCCCCAACATTAAAACCTACCACCCACACAACCAACCCTACTCTAAAACCCACCCAATCCCCCCTTAAAAAAACCTAACACTAACACCCTGAAGATCACCCTACCGGGAGACGTCTTTATTACACCGGGCAGAAGTGGTCCTCCAATAGGATTGAGCTTGCATTCTATTGGCTGATTGGAACAGCCAATAGAATGCCAGCTCAATCCTATTGGATGATTGCATCAGCCAATAGGATTGTTTCTACCTTAATTCCGATTGGCTGATAGAATTCTATCAGCCAATCATAATTGAATGGGCCACCATCTTGGATGACGTCATTTAAAGGAACCTTCATTCAGTCGCAGCCATGGAAAGAAGAGGATGCTCCACGTCGGATATCTTGAAGATGGACCCACTCCGCGCCGGATGGATGAAGATACAAGATGCAGTCTGGATGAAGACTTCTGCCCGTCAGGAGGACCACTTCTGCCCGGCTTGGATGAAGACTTCTGCCCATCTGGAGGACCACTTCTGCCCGGTTGGATGATGACGTCTCCCGGTAGGGTGATCTTCAGGGGGTTAGTGTTTTTTAAGGGGGTATTGGGTGGGTTTTAGAGTAGGGTTGGTTGTGTGGGTGGTGGGTTTTAATGTTGGGGGGGATCTGTAATTTTTTTACAGGTAAAAGAGCTGATTACTTTGGGGCAATGCCCCGCAAAAGGCCCTTTTAAGGGCTATTTGTAATTTAGTGTAGGGTAGGGCTTTTTTATTATCTTGTAATTTTTTTTATTATTTTCTGTAATTTAGTGTTTGGGTTTTTTTTGTACTTTAGATAATTTTATTTAATTTAGGGAATTAATTTAATTATAGTGGTAGTGTAAGGTGTAATTGTAACTTAGGTTAGGTTAGGTTTTGTTTTACAGGTACTTTTGTATTTATTTTAGCTATGTAGTTATTAAATAGTTAATAACTATTTAATAACTATTGTACCTAGTTAAAATAAATACAAAGTTGCCTGTAAAATAAAAATAAACCCTAAGCTAGATACAATATAACTATTAGTTATATTGTAGCTAGCTTAGAGTTTACTTTACAGGTAAGTATTTAGTTTTAAATAGGAATAATTTAGTTAATGATAGTAATTTTATTTAGATTTATTTAAATTATATTTAAGTTAGGGGGTGTTAGGGTTAGACTTAGGTTAAGGGGTTAATAACTTTAATATAGTGGCGGCGACGTTGGGGGTGGCAGATTAGGGGTTAATAAGTGTAGGTAGGTTGCGGCGACATTGGGGGCGGCAGATTAGGGGTTAATAAATATAATGTAGGTGTCGGCTATGTTGGGGCAGCAGATTAGGGGTTAATAATATAATGTAGGTGTCCACGATGTTGGGGGCAGCAGATTAGGGGTTAATAAGTGTAAGATTAGGGGTGTTTAGACTCGGGGTTCATGTTAGGGTGTTAGGTGTAGACATAAATATATTTTTCCCCATAGGAATCAATGGGGCTGTGTTAGGAGCTTTATGCTGCTTTTTTGCAGGTGTTAGTTTTTTTTTCAGCCGGCTCTCTCCCATTGATTCCTATGGGGAAATCGTGCACGAGCACGTTCAGCCAGCTCACCGCAAACGTAAGCAGCGCTGATATTGAGGTGAGATGTGGAGCAAAATTTTGCTCTACGATCACTTTTTTTTTTGTAAAAATACCAGTGTTGTCTGTAAGTGAGTGGTGAGCATAAACTGCTCGTTAGCACAGCACAGCCTCTAACGCAAAACTCGTAATCTAGGTGTAAATGTTTTCTGAACGTTTACCTTAATAAGCATTTCAGTATGTACAACAGCATTTATAGTATTTTGTTTATTTGAATCAACCTCTTTATTCAAATATACTTTTTTTATGGTTTGATAGGTGGAATACATTTATAAAAAGTATTTTATAGCACCTGAAAGAGAGGTATACTAGAAGATTATTTTGCAGTCTACTGGAAGAGACAAGGCTTATCAGTATAATTTTCTAAGCAAAATATCCATTGTTTAGCAGTTCTTTATCTCATCATCTCTTCTGAGGTTAATTTGAGAATTATATGTAGGGAACTCTGCAGTGTGCAATTCTCAGAAACCAACAATTATCAGACTTAAATTACAGAAAAAGAGGGGAAATTAAATAATGAAAATATATAGCAAAGTTGAAATTTGGTAAACAATGTAGTATAGCAGCAAGTAAGGTCAGTAGAATGCTTGATTATACAGGTAAAGTTATTTGCAGCAGAACTGTATAGAATACTCAAAATTAGGCCTATCTCCAGAAGAATATAAATCAGGGCAGATAAAAATCAATGATTTTTAAAAAAAAAAAAAAAAAATCAAAAAATCTGTTTTTTTTATTTTTAGCAGATTTTTTTGATTAAAATCAGATTTTGTATGTAAAAAAAAATTAATATATATATATATATATTGAAATAAAATGGTTTTTTTTTTAGGAAAAATCTATCTAAAGATAGTTTCTATTTAAAATACATTATAATTTAGGGATGGGCGGATGTTTTACAACATTCGAAAAATGAAATAAATTTTAACACATTTGTTCTCTCATTTTGAATTCCGAATGTTTGTACAACATTCTAACATTCATTTAATGTAATAGTATTTCTAATGCTTTCTTTAAATGTAATATTTGATCCTAATTTTTTTTAATAATTCGATTCGAATTATGCAATATTCTAATTAGAAAAATTCAAATTTATATATTTGTAATAGTATTTCTAATGCGCTCTTTAAATGTAATATTTGAATTATGCAATATTCAAAATAGAAACATTTGAATTTAAATATTTGTATATATTATGTATCAAGTTACTAAATTCCCAACCACATGAACTATTGAACTTCTGAATAGCATTTGTAAATTGAATATGTCATTTAAAATTTTGAATGCGAATATTCAATCTAATTATCAACATTCAAGAACGAAAGTAACATTCGAAAATCAGAAATAACATTCTATGGGGTCGATGTATGAAGCAGCGAATGCTGCTTCCGACCCACTCCGCTTCAGGTCTGCCTGAAGCGGAATTTAAAGGGACAGTCAACACCAGAATTTTTGTTGTTTAAATAGAAAGATAATACCTTTAATACCCATTCTCCTGTTCTGCATAACCAACACAGTTATAATAATACACATTTTACCTCTGTAATTACCTTGTATCTAAGCTTCTGCTGACTGCCCCCTTATTGCAGTTCTTTTGACAGACTTGCTTTTTAGCCAATCAGTGCTTACTCCTAGGTCACTTCATGTGCATGAGCTCAATGTTATCTATATGAAACACATGAACTAATGCCCTCTATTGGTCAAAATGCATTCAGATTAGAGGCAGTCTTCAAGGTCTAAGAAATTAGCAAAAGAACCTCCTAGTTTTAGCTTTCAACTAAGAATATCAAGAGAACAAAGCAAAATTGGTGATAAAAGTAAATGGGAAAGTTGTTTAAAATTACAAGCCCTATTTAAATCATGCAAGTTTTTTTGGGACTTGACAGTCCCTTTAAGAAGCAGACGTCGTAAGACTGTTGCTCCTTAACTTGTCTGCCACCTCTGAGGCGGCAGGACAGCAAACAGTCAGATTGGATACAATCGGGTTGAATGACACCCCCTGCTAGCGGCCAATTGGCTGCAAATCTGCAGGGGGCGGCATTGCAAAAGCATTTCACAAGGAATGCTTGTGGAATGATAAATGCCGACAGATTGGCCGCAAATGTGCAGGGGGCGGCATTGCACAAGCATTTCACTACAAATGCTTGTGCAATAATAAATGTTGACAGCGTATGCTGTCAGCATTTATCGATATGCGGTGGACATTAGTAAATCGGCCCCTATTACTAGATTTTAATGGATTTTCATTCTCATCAACATACGATTGTCCAAAACGAATGTCCACGGGACTATTTGCTCTACCAAACAAATTGCACTTTCATCACATTCGCCCACCCCTAATTATAATCTAAAGGTTATTAATCATGAAATATAGATTTGTTTTTAGTTATTTAACAAGATGCTGTATATTCATGGCTGTAATTTGTTTTATAAATTAATCCATTCACATTGTGATAATCTCCCAGAGTTTTCTGTCAGATTATTTTGTGAAATATTTCTATCTAAAACGTTTTGAAGTTCTCAAAACTGTGGATTTATGTCTACAGAAATAACATGCCCCTTCTTCACAGCAAAAATGTTATAAAATAAACATACAGAGTTGAGAAATAGACCTTAAACATCATAATCATGAAAGAAAACTTTTGGGTTTCGGATAGAGCATCCAATTTTAAGATTTACTTCTATCATCAAATTTGCTTCAATGTCTTGGTATCCTTTGCTGAAAGAGAGCAATGCTCTACTGAGGCCTAGCTGAACAGATTTGGTGAGACAGTGACAAGCTGCTAGCTCACAGTAGTGAATTGCTTCTGAGCCTTCCTGTCTATGCGTCTCAACAATAGATACCAAGAGAATGAAGCAAATTAGATAAAAGAAGTAAATTGGAAATTAAAAAAAAAAATGCATGTTTTCTGAATCATGAAAGTTTAATTTTGACTTTACTGTCCCTTTAACATCATTGTTCCCCTGCAAATCTATGTACACAGAATTTACTAAGTTTCAAGAAGCTCAATGAATAGAGATTGTTTAGAGTGGAATAGATCTGCACAAGGACCTAATGTGAGGAGGGAGGGGCAATTGTTATTATTTTATTAAAATAAAACAATTTAAACTATTGATAAGTTAATGTTTGTTTTTTTTGTTTTTGTTTTTTTAAATGTTATTATTAAGGAAATCATTATATTTCTCTGTCTAATAAAGTACAGCTGAAAAGTTGATAAAATAGATAAAATATGAATGATCAACCTATTAAAAAGGAGATAGTTCACCTCCCAATAATTTAATTAATTCCAATGATCTATCTAAGCATATTTAATGATATACAACTAAATCAGTAATGGTCTGATATAAACAAAACTATAATCTGAAAAATTATTATTCTAAAAAATGAAAAACATGATTTAAAGGGACAGTCAAGTCCAAAAAAAACCTTTCATTTTTCAAATAGGGAATGTAATTTTAAACAACTTTCCAATTTACTTTTATCAACAATTTTGCTTTGTTCTCTTGGTATTCTAGTTGAAAGCAAACCTAGGGAGGCACATATGATAATTTCTAAGCCCTTGAAGGCCGTCTCTATTTTATTTACTTTTCACAGCAGGGGAGAGCAAGCTCATGTAGGCCATATAGATAGCATTGTGACCACGCCCGTGGCTAGTGGCAGACACTGCACTAATTGGCTAAAATGCAACTGTATGCAAAATAACTAAAAGTCATGTGATTAGGGGCGGTTAGAAGATGCTTAGATACAAGTTAGTCACAGAAGTAAAAAGTGTATTAATATAACAGTGTTGGTTTTGCAAAAAACTGGGGAATGGGTAATAAAGGGATTATCTATCTTTTTAAACAACAAAAATTCTGGTGTTGACTGTCCCTTTAAATCGATTTAAATCGGTCTTACTGACTAGTCATTCAAATCATAATTTAAATCAAATCCACCCTGATATAAAAAACCTGAAATCTGTTCAAATAAACACTACTAAAATGGTACCATACAAGGTCATAAAAGTAAAACTTACAAAGAAAGAAGTGATGACCTAAATATATGTAGCTTAGGGGACAGAAGGGACAGAGGTGAAATTATAGAAATTTCATGTATATGAAGGAGCTTAATAAAGCTGAGGTATTTTTCACAAAAAGGTGAATACCAGACAAAACAAGGTTCAATTTGGGTGGTTGATTCCTGGAATAAAATTCCATTATAGGTGGTAAAGACAAACACTATGGGGTCGATCCGATATAGATCGTAGTTTGTGGCGCAAGCGAGAGTCTTCTTCCATCCGGGCGATGTCTTGAAGCAAGCGGCAGAGAGTCTTCTTCCATCGGCGATGTCTTCAAGCAAATCGGCATCTTCAATCTTCTTCCTTCGCTCCTCCACCGCGGAGCATCCTTCCGGCACGACGACTTCCCGACGAATGAGGTTCCTTTAAATGACGTCATCCAAGATGGCGTCCATCGAATTCCGATTGGCTGATAGGATTCTATCAGCCAATCGGAATTAAGGTAGAAAAATCTGATTGGCTGATTGAATCAGCCAATAAGATTCAAGTTCAATCCGATTGGCTGATTGGTTCAGCCAATCGGATTGAACTTGAATCTGATTGGCTGATTCAATCAGCCAATCAGATTTTTCAACCTTAATTCCGATTGGCTGATAGAATCCTATCAGCCAATCGGAATTCGGCGGACGCCATCTTGGATGACATCATTTAAAGGAACCTCATTCGTCGGGAAGTCGTCGTGCCGGAAGGATGCTCCGCGGCGGAGGAGCGAAGGAAGAAGATTGAAGATGCCGATTTGCTTGAAGACATCGCCGATGGAAGAAGACTCTCTGCCGCTTGCTTCAAGACATCGCCCGGATGGAAGAAGACTTCACTGCCGTTGCTGGAACACATCGCCCGGATCGGATGAGGAGTTCTGCCCGGTGTGGTGAAGACAAGGTAGGGAGATCTTCAGGGGGGTAGTGTTAGGTTTATTTAAGGGGGGTTTGGGTTAGATTAGGGGTATGTGGGTGGTGGGTTGTAATGTTGGGGGGTGGTATTGTGTTTTTTTTGCAGGCAAAAGAGCAGTTTTCTTTGGGGCATGCCCCCCACAAAAGGCCCTTTTAAGGGCTGGTAAGGTAAAAGAGCTTTGAACTTTTTTTAATTTAGAATAGGGTAGGGAATTTTTTTATTTTGGGGGGCTTTATTATTTTATTAGGGGGCTTAGAATAGGTGTAATTAGCTTAAAAATCTTGTAATCTTTTTTTTATTTTTTGTAATTTAATGTTTGTTTGTTTTTTTATTTAGTTTAGTTTATTTAATTGTATTTTTAGATAGATATTTGTAGTTTCTTTAATTTATTGATAGTGTAGGTGTATTTGTAACTTAGGTTAGGATTTATTTCACAGGTAATTGGGTAATTATTTTAACTAGGTAGCTATTAAATAGTTCATAACTATTTAATAGCTATTATACCTAGTTAAAATAATTAACAATTTACCTGTAAAATAAATATAAACCCTAACATAGCTATAATGTAATTATTAATTATATTGTAGCTATCTTAGGGTTTATTTTATAGGTAAGTATTTAGATTTAAATTGGAATATTTTAGTTTATAATATGAATTAGATTTATTTAATAAGAATTTAGTTAGGGGTGTTAGGGTTAGATAGAGTTAATATAATTAATATAAATACTATAGTAACTATATTAACTATATTAACCCTAATATAATTAGGGTTAATATAGTTAATATATATAATGTAATAACTATATAAACTATAATATACTTAGGGTTAATATAGATAATATAGCTGGCGGCGGGGTAGGTAGCTTAAATTAGGGGTTAATAATTTTAATATAGATGGCGGCGGTGTAAGGGGTTCACATTAGGAGATAGATAAGTTAGATGGTGGAGAGTAAGATTTCTCCATTTTCGCCACGTAAGTCCTTACGCTGTATATTGGATACCAAACTGCGCGGGTTTGGTATACCTGCCTATGGCCCAAAAAACTACGGGCGACGGCAGAAATATACGCGCGTAACTTCTAGGTTACGCCGTATATAGGATACCAAACCTGCGCAAATATTGGCGTCGCCAGCTTTTGCGGGCGACGATTTTTATCGGATCGACCCCTATGAATCCTTGTGATAAGCATAAGGTTATGCTACCAACTAATAAGATGACAATTTATAAAAATTATGGGCAGAATGTTGAGCCAGTGGTTCTTATCTGCAAAAGAAAATCAATGTTTCTGTGTTTTACTACTCACAATTAAACACTTTATTACATTATATTACAATTGTAAAGTGTTTCATGTTCCTTTAAACATGATGAGACTATAAAGGCCTAATTAAATGGTATAAATATTTTGGTGGAAATGCCCAGTTTCTCACAATGTCTTTTTCTATTTTACCTTTGAAATGAGATTGTAATATTAAGTGTAGGGCTGTCTGTCAATTTTTCATTTTCAATATAATTTCTGGGAAGCTTAAACTTTTCATTATGTTTTTATGGGGAAAATAAATTAAGTTTCTCATCTATCTCAAACCTGCAAAATACAAGGAAATCTTAAAATAAAAGCCAAAAATGAATAATTTAAGATAAAATATGTTAAGGTACATTATACTTTTTTTAAAAACTATTTTTAACTCATCAGTTATGAATTTATCTAATTTGATAATGCTGACAACTTGAAAGACATTGTAGGCTCTTTTGAGTGGCATAGATTGCCTGACCGAAGATCTAATTATTTTATTATTACTTTTTAAGTTTAAAGGGACATTTTCTTTCATGATACAGACTAGTTGATAAGCCTGCCCAGAGGGCAGTCTATGTGTGAAAAATATAAACCCCCAAGCTACAAAACATAAAAAAGTAAAAATATAGAAAATATAATAAACCTAATCCCTATGAAAATAAAAAAGCCCCCCCAAAATAAAAACACCCCCTAATCTAAGAATAAACTACCAATAGCCCTTAAAAGGTTTTTTGTAAGACATTGCCCTAAAGAAATCAGCTCTTTCACATTAAAAATAAACAAAGTTCCCCCTAACAGTAAAACTTCCCACCCACCAAACCCCCCAAAATAAAAAAAAACAAACTAACACTAATAAACCTAAACTACCCATTGCCCATTAAGGGGCATTTGTTTGGGCATTGCTCTTAAAAGGGCGGCAGCGGCGGTCCTCGGCAGCAGCGGTGATGGTCCTCGGTGGCATGGAGGCTCGTCTTCATCCGATGTTCATCGTATACTGAATATTGAATGCAAGGTACTGCAATCAATTTGGGGTACCTTGCATTCCAATTGGCTGAATTTTTCAAAACAGCCAATAGGATTAGAGCTACTGAAATCCTACTGGCTGTTCAAATCAGCCAATAAGATTTCAGTAGCTCTCATCCTATTGGCATGCAAGGTACCTCTGGGAAGACAGTCCTGCGTCGCCGTCGCTCCACGCACATCTGGGAAGACCGCTCATGATCTCCGCTCCACGCCGCCTTCGCTGTGGATGAAGATGATGGACCTGCCTAGAAGAAGACCGCCGGGCTTCTGAAACCGTGAGTACCTATTTGGGTCTTTAGTGTTAGGTTTTTTTTTTTATTTTTTTGGGGTTTTTTTTTTTTGTTTTTTTGGATTAGGGTTTATTGGGCAACAGCTGAATGCCCTTTTAAGGGCAGTGAAAATGAGCTGAATGCCCTTTTAAGGGCAATGACCATACAAATGCCCCTTTAGGGGCGATGGGTAGTTTAGGCTTATTAGTGTTATTTTTTTTTTTTATTTTGGGGGGGTTTGGTGAGTGGGGGGTTTTACTATTAGGGGGGACTTTGTTTATTTTTAATGTAAAAGAGCTGATTTCTTAAGGGCAAGGCCCTACAAAAAGCCCTTTTAAGGGCTATTGGTAGTTTATTCTTAGATTAGGGGGTGTTTTTATTTTGGGGGGCTTTTTATTCTCATAGGGATTAGGTTTAATTTTTTTTAGTTTGGATAGTGTTGTTTATTATTTTTTGTTATGTTAGCCTTTTTTATTTTCTGTAATTTTAGATTAATGTAATGTAATTTTTTTTTAAATTTAATTTTAATTGTAATGTATTTTTTATGTAACTAAGGGGTTAATTTAGGGGAAGTTAGGTTAGGGGGCTTAGTCATTAAATTAGTTTTTTGCGCTGTGGGGGGTTGGCAGATTAAGGGTTAATAGATGTATAAGGTAGTTTGGGATGTTGTGGTTGGGGGATTTAGGGGTCAATAATTAAAAAAAAAAAATGTTCTTAATACTTTGTGCGGGCGGTTAGTTTTTTTTTTATTACTTATTGCGGACGTTTTTGTTTTTTTTAATACTTACTGCAGGTGCTTTTTTTTTTGTAATGCTCCGTTTGCCTTCGCTGCATCCCGGTGGATTCCAAAAGGTAGATTCTTTCACCACCCTGCCATTTTCGGAATCCACCTGGATGCAGCTTCGCATCCAACAAACAGAAATAAAAAGGTTACTCCTAACTTTTACACTAAAAAACGTATACACATCTAAATCTATAGTTAGCAAAAATCAGTACTGGAAAACTTACCTGCTCCAAGGAATTTGAGTAAGTAATCTTTGCATCTGAATCTTTAAATTATACTGACATTTCAGAAGAAAATATGGACAGACTCAGTGGACCTTATGCCATCAAAATAGATTTTTATTTTTAAGCAACATAAGAATAATTTGGAAACTACAATTATCGCCCATACAAAATAATTCTAACGAACATTGGTCCATTGACAAACAAAAATAAAATAAAGTGTTAAAGGGACATGAAACCAATTTTTTTTTCTTTCATGATTCAGATAGAGCATGTGATTTGAAATAACTTTCTACTTTATTTATATTATCTAATTTGTCTTGTTCTTTTGATATCAATCTTTTAATAGGATAACTAGGTAGACTCAGGTGCTGCTGATTGGTAGCTGCACATATATGCCTTATATAATTGGCTCACCCAAAGCATGCACCTAGTTCCCAGTATTGCACTGATGCTTCTTCAACAAAGGATGCCAAACAAATGAAGCAAATTAGATAATATAAATACATTGGAAAGTTTTTAAAATGGTATTATCTATCTAAATCATGAAAGAAAATGTTTTGGGTTTCATGTCCCGTTAATGATTTTTTATATTTTGGGGTGGATCACAATTTATTCTTCAATAATTATGTTCATTTTGATGGCTGCTGAGGAGACCATTAAGCTACTTTCATTGTTAATCAGTAGCACTTTTTTATTATTGGTTCTGTGAAAAATGGCCCTATACCTAGCTATTTAGAATATATATATATATACAAGAGTCCCCTTTAGAAGAATCCTCTAGGTTAATCAAATGCAAAACTAGTGGAATCAATGTCTTTGTGGCACTTTTAGAAAAAAGCTTGCTTGCAACTTCCCGGACTCCAAAACATGCCCACTTATATGTTCCGGTAAAAGCAAAAAACACTGCACCCTTCGTAGGTAAATGAAAACAGTCTTACCATATGACGTTTAAACCACTCGTCCTCCACAGATATTTGCTGTGGCGTCGGGCTGTCTTGTTTACCTTGGGTCTGTTTAACAAGCGGGGGAAAGTTCACCCAACCGTCTCCTACCTGGATGCTGATAACTGCTTGGACCCGGATTGCTTCAGTCAGCCTGTGACCAGCAAGCGCTTACAGTGAGCGTGTCACGCTGTCTGCATGCCTGTTTCCGTAGCTCCGTAGGTCCGTCTGTGTTGCAGCTAGTAAGGTCTAGCTGAGTAGCCTGTGATGACGTACTCCTCAGTCAGCTATGCCTGAAAGTGCCTTTCCGACAACCAACGATCCTTATCGATTGAAGGCTGAGGCTCAGCTGGAGCTGCAAACGATATCCAAAACTTGAAGAAAAACCAGCGAGCCTCAGTTCAAGGTAAAATAAACCTTTATTCAACCTTCATAGGAACAACTTGTAGTGTAGTTAAAACTGCACACCGGCAGTGCTGTCAGCCATGCATCTGACGCGTTTCGGCTAGTATGCCTTAATCGTAGATGCCCAATCAGTGACCTTACACTTCATATATAGTCACTGCAATTACACTTAATTAAAAAACACTGTGGCTTAGTTAACTACTTCAAACAGACTTGGCTGATTAATTGTTACGTGTACAATAGAGAAGCTAGGTTCAATTTATGTGTCTAACATATTAGTTGTATTCAGCTCTTATATATGTCATTTCTCACCCAATACTTGTATTACACAATTTATTGTATATATTGGAAAATATATTTAAATATTTATAATCATAGCCACATGTTACTTATTTTAAAATACCTAGCTATATTTAACAGTTTTTAATAAATGATATAAAATAAATAAATAATTGTTACTGGAAAAACAGTCAAAACACTGGACTGTCCTGTTAAATACTGAACACCTGGCAAAACTATATAGCTTTTTTTTGCAGATGTTGTAGGAATCATGGAATAGTTAGCTCAAGAGCCCAAAAAGAAAAAACAAACAAAAAAAACAAACGATTTATATAACAAGGATTTTCTTGCTAGGCCCTGTTGTGTTTTTGTAGGTAGTTAATGTAAGCATTCTATGCTAAAGATAAAATAATTAATTGTGCTAAACGCAAGCAATTATTATTCACTGATAATAACTATAGTGGTTTAATACAATTTATAAAATAAATGACAAATGTAAAAACATTTTTTTTTACAGAAACAATTGTGTGCAAAATTTTGTGATAATGATTGCAGGTTGGCAGTTAGCATTTGGTGGATTATTGCTTAATTCATAAGCAAAGTTTGAGAATGCTAATTACACTAGGTTTGCCAGAAACTACATAATTAACAATTAATGCTGGAATCCATCCTACACTGATATACTGGAATCACAGTTATTACAAAAAGTAATTGAATTCATGCTTATTTGTTATGGAGAGCGCTGCTAAACTGATCAATGCCCACAGTAATATACACATGAAAGGGCCACTGTAACACTGTAATTTACACATTAAAGGGACACTGTAACACACACATAGCATGTACTAATTTGTTAGAGCGTGTCATTTTTGCACTACTGACTCTGGCTTAATATGTTTTTAACCCCTGCAAAGGGATTATACATGTAAGTAAAGATCCTCTTGGGAACTGCAATCACTGCCCCTCCAAAGCAGAAAATGGAGGTGATATGTCCGAATGTCGCTCCTGATTGGCTGACCAGCATGTCCTTCTCAGGAGCCTGCATTTTCTGAATGGGACTTTGTGTTTAAGGCAAAGCACTAATGTAAAAATGACATGCTCTAACTAGTAGCGGAGCTACTCAACAGAGGACCCTAATGCAAAACATTGTTCCCCCAAAGGTAACTTAGTAGTAAGCAATAGCAATAATATAGGTAGATAGATAGATGATAGATACATAGATGATAGATATTCTGGAACCTGCATTAACAAAAGGCTCCCCTGCATTAGAATTGTACACATTCTGCACAAGCCTATGCATAGACTGGCTGCTATGGACCCTGGTGCCACTGCACCTGCTGTAGCAAATATAGTTCTGCCTCTGGTTCAAACCAGAAATATAATGTCCTTGTAATGTTGGTTATTACCAAAAGAGATTATTGAACAGAGTTAGTAACTATATATAAACCTGTGCTTTTTCTGCTTGGGTTATAATTATTATTATGATTACTAATATTTTGATTATTGGCACCAATCACAGATGGAGTCCTGCTACGGTGCTGTAATATTTATCGCTCCAAAGAGGGACTATAGCTACATGTTTAACCTCTTTGTAGTCAATAATGAGAAAAAAGCTCTAATGACTTAGAGCAGGGGTGGCCAACTAGAGGCCCATGAGCCAAATGTGGCCCTCTGTGCTAATTTGTGTGGCCCCTAGGAAGAAGCAGAACTAAAAGTGTGTGCTTTGGACAAACAAGCTGGTCACAACTCAAAATAGCCCTCTGGAATGGAGAACAGCAAACAGAGAGTGTCCCCTGCAACATTACCTATATCTTGCCCTGTGACACTGGAAATGTTTAGGAAATAATATTTGTTTGTTTAATAACCATAGATTCATATGCAGCCCTTAAGGCTTCTTAAATAATGATTTGTGGCCTCCAAGTCTTTTAGAATATTAGCTTGTGGCCCTTAAGGCTTCTAAAATATTAAAATATTAATAATCTATGGCCCCCCATGTGTCATCACTGATTTAAAGCATGTTATTTTGTTTAGAATGCCCCATAAACTAGCAATGATCTGCAACTTTGTGGCTAACTATTGTCTAGATTACAAGTTTTGCGTTACAGCTTTTAACGCTAAAAAAATGTCAGTTCCAGTGTAATGGCCAGGAACGCATATTAGGAGTCATGTTGTTATAGCTATAACACAAGCATTTTAGCCTCCCACATCGCCACCACTAAATAAACCTATTAAACCCTAAACCACCGCCCCCCCACAAAACCCCCTAACTTTGAATTAGAATTACAATATAACTATCTTTAAATAAATAAAAACTAAAAACTTACCTGTGAAATAAAAATAAACCTAATATTAAACTATAAATTAATCTAACATAACTATTCTAATAAAATAAAAAGGGGCATTTGTATGGGCATTGCCCTTAAAAGGGCATTCAGCTCTTTTTCACTGTCCTTAAAAGCTCTTTTCCAAGTGCCCATCCCTAATCTGGAAAAAAAAAGCAGCCAAATAAATAAAAACAAAACCTAACACTAACCCCAGGATATCTACTCACGGTTCCTGAAGTCCGGACATCCATCTTCATCCAGGCGGCGAGAAGTCTTTATCCAGGCAGCAACACCTTCATCCATCTCGGGGATGTCTTCTATATTTATCACGACGGCGCGGAGCGGAGCTATACTGGAAGCCAAAGACATCCTGAGCGGAGCGTCCTCTTCATACGGTCAACGCCGTACACTAAAGTTGAATGCAAGGTAGCCATTTCTTTAATGCCCATACAAATGCCCCTTTAGGGGCAATGGGTAGTTTAGGATTTTTTAGAGTTAGGTTTTTTTTATTTTGGTGGGTTGGTTGGGTGGTGGGTTTTACTGTTGGGGGACTTTGTATTTTTTTACAGGTAAAAGAGCTGTTTAATTTAGGGCAATGCCCTACAAATGGACCTTTTAAGGGCTATTTGTAGTTTATTGTAGGCTAGGGGGTGCTTTTTTTTGGGGGGGGGGGTATTTTTATAGGACTATTAGATTAGGTGTAATTGTTTTTACTTTTGTAATTTAGATTTTTTAATTGGTAGTATTTTGTTATTTTATTAGAATAGTTATGTTAAGTTAATTTATAGTTTAATGTTAGATTTATTTTTATTTCACAGGAAAGTTTTTGTTTATTTAAAGATAGTTATATTGTAATTTTAATTTAAAGGTAGGGGGTGTTAGCTTTAGGGGTTAATAGTTTAGTGTTTTGTGATGTGGGGAGGCGGTGGTGTAGGGGTTAATAGATTTATTTAGAGGTGGCTATGTGGGAGGCCGGAGGTTTAGAGGTTAATAACTTTATTTAGTGGTGGTGATGTGGGAGGCCAGAGGTTTAGGGGTTAATAACTTTATTATAGTGGCAGCGATGTCAGGGAGCACTGGAATTGGGTTAATAACTTTATTATAGTGTTAGTGATGTGGGGTTCGGACGGTTTAGGGGTTAATAACGTTTATTAGTGTTGGCGAGGTCGCAGAGCGGCGGATTAGGGGTTAATAACTTTTATTAGTGTCAGTAATGTAGGGAGCGGCAGATTAGGAGTTAATAACTTTATTTAGGTGTCAGTGATGGAGTTGCGTTACGGAGATTTTTCATTCCGCAGTTTTTATTCTAACACTCTCTCCCCATTGATGTCTATAGGGGAAAGCGTGCACAAGCACGTCAAAGCAGCCCTTGGATTTTGTGCAGTATGGAGCTTAACGCCACCATATCGCACGCACAAGGTGGTTTTGCAGTAACTCGTAATTGCAGCGCTATGGAGAGTGAAATAATGCAACTTTTTTGGTGTTAGTTTCGCACACTGTTTAGCACAAAACTCGGAATCTAGGTGTTTGTTAGCAATCCAATAACTGAAAATTTAGAACCATCAAGACTATCTTGAGAAAGGCCTATTAAAGTCTTGAGAAAGGCCTATTAAAGAGGCCGAAACGCGTTGACAAATTGGTGAGCATTATTTCAATATTGTTTATATTTTGAGATGTTATTGCACTATGTCATGTTTTTAATTTACATGAATTACTAAAGGTATCATTGAAAGGAAAAGCACAGTTATCTAACTAAAAGGAAAAACTATCATCATTCACACGGAAACACACGGAAAATCACTCACATAGAAACACTCACAAGGAGGATCATTCACTAACATTCAATAACTGACATCTTATTTGGATTATATACATTTTTAACCCCATCAAACCATTCACTTAACTTTTTGAACACATTTATATATTTTTACTTTTTGTATTTGTTTTTACTTTTGGTTTTAACATCATCTATTTTTAACATCATCCATTTTTGCACAATTTCACATATTTTTATATTTTTATATATATAATCTAATGTCCATATTTTATATATTTTTCATTTTTTGGGGTCCCCAATATTATTTTTTTTCCAAAAAATTTTTCATATAATTTTTTCACAGTTTTTATATATATTTTTATCACAGGATTTATATAAATTTTGTTTTAATATCACAAGTTATATCACTGGATTTTTTTCACCGGACTTTTTCACTGGAATTCCCATTATTAGAACACATTCATTGGAAACATCATTATTATTATTTAAAGATCACTTTATGTGACTCCCATTTGTTTATCTCCCTAATTGGCGATACTTCATAGGAATATTTATACTTATTGTCACGATTGGCAACCGCTTTTAAATTGTTTTCATATCCCTGTTTTTTACCATTGTTTTTATATAATTATATGTAATTTTTTATTTAGTTCTAATATGTATGTCTAGTATATAATACATGGATCCATGTTACATAATATTTATGATTTGTTAATAAATGTTTGATTATTTTTAATCCAATCTGTTAGATCCTTCCTTCGCCTCTTTATAGGCGCTCTTGGATTATTTTCTGTATTCGTATTCAGCATTGCACCAGCAGCTCACAAGAGTTGCTGGTGCAAAGCCGCACCATGCAGAATCGTCAATCAACCCGATCGTACTCGATCGGGTTGAATTGCGGCGATGTCTGTCAGCCTGCTCAGAGCAGGCGGACAGGTCATGGAGCAGCGGTGTTTAGACCGCTGCTTCATAACTCACCAGAAACACGGGGCCTCAAGCTCTATCCGGAGCTTGATAGATATGCCCCTTAGGCTCTACTGCAGGCCATTTTACAATGAGAAACCCATACACATTATATTTTTTTTTCAACAGACCAAGCAGATTGAACGTATATGATTATTTTATGTATATATCATGATTAATAAGAAACCTGCAACAAAAAGTGTGAACAAATGTGTGTTCCCCCTAAACTCTCTAGTAAAAAGAAGGGGTAATCCTCATATAATAAAGAGCCTTTCTGTATAGTTATCAATCTTTCATCTGCACATAGAGCCTCCCATAACCCTCTATTCTGATAAACGGACATTTATTTATACCAGGTGATTCTGATAATATGGCTATTAAAACTTATATAGGAGCTTATGGGCTTTAAAACATGGGGCCTTAGGGGGTTTCTAGGCCTTTTTTGATGCCCTATTATAAGGGTATATATGTGTAAAATATATTAAAACAAGTGTATTTTTTTTTTTTTTAAAGAGCAGACAATTACTTTTCATATGATGGGTCTGGCATTTCTAGAGTTTAAATCAGCTGAGATTAAGGGGTTTGAATTACACCCTCCTCATCCAGCTCCCTTAAAGGGACAGTCAAGTCCAAAATAAACTTTCATGATTCAAATAGGGCATGCCATTTTAAACAACTTTCCAATTTACTTTTATCACCAGTTTTGCTATGTTCTCTTGGAATTCTTAGTTGAAAGCTAAACCTAGGTAGGCTCATATGCTAATTTCTTAGACCTTGAAGGCCGCCTCTTATGTGAATGCATTTTGACAGTTTTTCACAACTAGAGGGCATTAGTTCATGTGTGTCATATAGTTAAAATTGAGCTCACGCACATGAAGTTACCTAGGAGAAAGCACTAATTGGCTAAAATGCAAGTCTGCCAAAAGAACTGAAATAAGGGGCAGTTTGCAAAGGCTTAGATAGAAGGTAATCACAGAGGTAAAAAGTATATTAATATAACAGTGTTGGTTATGCAAAACTGGGGAATGGGTAATAAAGGGATTATCTATGTTTTTTAAAAACAAAAATTCTGGTGTCAACTGTCCCTTTAAGCCCAGTGGACCTACCCGTCACTTCTGAGTTCCCTGGATTTTAGCATCACTAGACAACCAGAGATGCATGGTAAGTGCAGGGGAGACACAATGAGCTCCAAGAGCTATGCTGTATATAGTTTCAAATAGTGCATTGTTGCTCCTGGGCCAATTTTTCAACAAAGGATACCAAAAGAACAAAGTGAATTTGAATTTAGCAATAAACTGTAATATTGTGTAAAATTGCATGTTCTATCGGAATCATAAAAGTTTAATTGTGAATTTACTGTTTCTTTAAGCATGCAAAATTCATAAAGATTATGTTCCCCTTTTGACGTATCTGGTCTCTCGGTCAAGTCTTGCTATTTCAAAGTTTTGGCTTTATTGATTATAATGAAGCTGAGCTGATTTAAAAACTCATCACTGAGATGGGGGTTTACATATCTTCATAAATTAAGAATTTTTCAAGGTGCAATGTTGTGACTTTTTCAGTGAGATATTAGTTTTACAAAAATATTTGATTGATTTTGGATCTTTGCGTCAGACAATACTTTACTAACGTCTCTGGAGCCCAGTTGGTGGTAATACTGCAGATTTGACATGTTGCACTTTGATTAAAAATGTAGCTGTCACTAGGGTTGCTACCTTTTCTAGAATAAAAAAATGACCGGCTGTGCTTATTAGCATATATTTGCATAAATAAATATACAGCATAAATTAGGAACTAAAGCTGCTAGAACTGAATTAAAGGGACAGTCTACACCAGAATATTTATTGTTTTAAAATATAGATAATCCCTTTATTACCCATTCCCTAGTTTTGCATAACCAACACTGTTATATTGATACACTTTTTACCTCTGTGATTACCTTGTATCTAAGCCTCTGCAAACTAACCCTTATTTCAGTTCTTTTGAAAGACTTGCATTTTAGCCAATCAGTGCTTGTTCCTAGGAACTCCATGTGCGTGAGCACAGTGTTATCTATATGAAACACATGAACTAACACCCTCTAGTGGTGAAAAACTGTCAAAATGCCCTGAGATGAGAGACGGCCTTCAAGGGCTTAGAAATTAGCATATGAACCTTTTAGGTTTAGCTTTCAACTAATAATACCAAGAGAACAAAGCAAAATTGGTGATAGATGTAAATTTGAAAATTGTTTAAAATGGCATGCCCTATCTGAATAATGAAAGTTTGATTTGGACTAGACTGTCCCTTTAAATGATCATTGGTTTATAAAAATATTTAATAATAATTATATTAACACAGAAATTTGGAGGTGGTTAGATTTTTAAAAAGTTTCGTCATAACGGGATCTTTATTTCTTAAAGTAATATTTATTTTCAACTTTGAAAATACCTAGCATGTTGTTAAAATACCAGCTGAGAGGCAACCCTAGTTTTCACATACTCTTAACATCTTGAATGTCATAAACTGTGTTCTCTGCAAAACATTTTTTCTTGCAGTTAACAAACTTTTATAATGTGAATTTTACCTAATGTGTTTAGCCTTAGTAAAATCACATACACCTAGATTTAGAGTTCTGCGTTAGCCTTAAAAAGCAGCGTTAAGGGGTCCTAACGCTGCTTTTTAATGCCCGCTGGTATTACGAGTTTGGCAGGTACAGGTGTACCGCTCACTTTTTTTCCGCAACTCGAGGCTACTGCAAATCCCCTTACGTCAATTGCGTATCCTATCTTTTTAATGGGATTTGCCTAACGCTGGTATTACGAGTCTTGGAAGAAATGAGCGGTACAGCCTCTACCTCCAAGACTCCTACCGCATATAAAAGTCAGTAGTTAAGAGTTTTATGGGCTAACGCCGGAACATAAGGCTCTTAACTACAGTGCTACAAAGTACACTAACACCCATAAACTACCTATGAACCCCTAAACCGAGGCCCCCCCACATCGCAAACCCTATAATAAAATTATTTAACCCCTAATCTGCCGACCAGACACTGCCGCCAGCTACATTATAGCTATGAACCCCTAATCTGCTGTCCCTAACATCGCCGACACCTATATTATATTAATTAACCCCTAATCTGTCCTCCCCCCAAAGTCGCCGCCACCTACCTACACTTATTAACCCCTAATCTGCTGACCGGACATCGCCGCCACTATAATAAATGTATTAACCCCTAAACCGGCGCACTCCCACCTCGCAAACACTATAATAAATTTTATTAACCCCTAATCTGCCCTCCCTAACATCACCGCCACCTACCTACAATTATTAACCCCTAATCTGCCGCCCCCAACGTCACCGCTACTATAATAAAGTTATTAACCCCTAAACCTATGTCTAACCCTAACCCTAACACCCCCCTAAATTAAATATAATTTAAATAAAACTAAATAAAATTACTATAATTAAATAAATTAATCCTATTTAAAACTAAATACTTGCCTATAAAATAAACCCTAATATAGCTACAATATAACTATTAGTTAACTTTTAGCTATTTTAGGATTTATATTTATTTTACAGGCAACTTTGTATTTATTTTAACTAGGTACAATAGCTATTAAATAGTTATTAACTATTTAATAGCTACCTAGTTAAAATAATTAGAAAATTATCTGTAAAATAAATCCTAACCTAAGTTACAATTACACCTAACACTACACTATCAATAAATTAATTAATTAAATAAACTACAATTATATAAACTAAAATACAATTAAATAAACTAAACTATAGTACAAAAACAAACACTAAATTACAAAAAATAAAAAAATATTACAAAAATGTTAATGTAATTACACCTAATCTAAGCCCCCTAATAAAATAAAAAAGCCCCCCAAAATAATAAAATTTCCTACCCTATACTAAATTACAAAAGTAATCAGCTTTATTACCAGCCCTTAAAAGGGCTTTTTGCGGGGCATTGCCCCAAAGTAATCAGCTCTTTTACCTGTAAAAAAAAATACAAGACCCCCCCGAACATTACCAATGAGCCAATGTGAGGTCAATTCTATTGGCTGATCCAATCAGCCAATCGGATTGAACTTCAATCCGATTGGCTGATAGCATCAACCAATCAGATTTTTCCTACCTTAATTCTGATTGGCTGATAGAATCCTATCAGCCAATCGGAATTCGAGGGATGCCATCTTTGATGACATAATTTAAAGGAACCTTCATTCAGTCGTCGGCCGTGGAAAGAAGAGGATGCTCCGCGCCGGATGGATGAAGATAGAAGATGCCGCTTGGATGAAGCCTTCTCCCGGTCCGGATGTCCTCTTCTGCCCCATCGGATGAAGACTTCTGGACGGAACGGATGATCAGTGGTGCCCGGCTGGGTGAACACGGCTCAAGGTAGGGTGATCTTCAATGAGGTAGTGTTAGGTTTTTTAAGGGGGGAACGGGTGGGTTTTAGAGTAGGGGTGTGTGGGTGGTGGGTTGTAATGTTGGGGGGGGGTCTTGTATTTTTTTTTACAGGTAAAAGAGCTGATTACTTTGGGGCAATGCCCCACAAAAATCCCTTTTAAGGGCTGGTAAAAGAGCTGATTACTTTTGTAATTTAGTATAGGGTAGGGAATTTTATTATTTTGGGGGGCTTTTTTGTTTTATTAGGGGGCTTAGATTAGGTGTAATTAGATTAAAATTCTTGTAATATTTTTTTATTTTTTGTAATTTAGTGTTTTTTTGTACTATAGTTTAGTTTATTTAATTGTATTTTAGTTTAGATAATTGTAGTTTATTTAATTAATTTATTGATAGTGTAGTGTTAGGTGTAATTGTAACTTAGGTTAGGATTTATTTTACAGGTAATTTTCTAATTATTTTAACTAGGTAGCTATTAAATAGTTAATAACTATTTAATAGCTATTGTACCTAGTTAAAATAAATACAAAGTTGCCTGTAAAATAAATATAAATCCTAAAATAGCTACAATGTAACTAATAGTTATATTGTAGCTATATTAGGGTTTATTTTATAAGTAAGTATTTATTTTTAAATAGGATTAATTTATTTAATTATAGTAATTTTATTTCGTTTTATTTAAATTATATTTAACTTAGGGGGGTGTTAGGGTTAGGGTTAGACTTAGGTTTAGGGGTTAATAACTTTATTATAGTAGCGGCGATGTTGGGGGCGGCAGATTAGGGGTTAATAATTGTAGGTAGGTGGTGGCGACGTTAGGGAGGGCCGATTAGGGGTTAATACAATTTATTATAATGTTTGCGAGGTGGGAGTGCGGCGGTTTAGGGGTTAATACATTTATTATAGTGGCGGCGATGTCCGGTCGGCAGATTAGGGGTTAATAAGTGTAGGTAGGTGGCGCCGACGCATTGGGGGGGACAGATTAGGGGTTAATAAATATAATATAGGTGTCGGCGATGTTAGGGACAGCAGATTAGGGGTTCATAGCTATAATGTAGGCGGCGGCGGTGTCCGGAGCGGCAGATTAGGGGTTAATAATATAATGCAGGTGTCAGCGATAGCGGGGCAGCAGATTAGGGGTTAATAAGTGTAAGGTTAGGGGTGTTTAGACTCGGGGTTCATGTTAGGGTGTTAGGTGTAGACTTAGAAAGTATTTCCCCATAGGAAACAATGGGGCTGCGTTCGGAGGTTTCTTTTTAGCCAGCTCAGCCCCATTGTATCCTATGGAGAAATCGTGCACGAGCACATTTTTCCATCTTACCGCTACCGTAAGAAACGCTGGTATTGAGGGTTGAAGTGGAGCTAAATTTGGCTCAACGCTCACTTTTCTAAGGCTAACGCAGCCATTCAGAAAACTCGTAATACCAGCGTTGGCTTAAGGGAGCGCTGGAAAAAAAGGAGCGTTAGCCCCGCAAGTTTTTACCAACAAAACTCCAAATCTAGCAGATTGTTAATGGTCACCTATAACAAGGTTTTTATCTGCGTTAGCTTTGTTAGCTTAGAGCTTTTATAACCTGCATTAATGTCACTTTTCTATTATCAAGTTTGCTTCATTCTCATGTTATTCTTTGCTGAAGAGCTATCTAGATAGGTAGCGTGCACATGTCTGGACTTGGGAGCACTACATGACAGGAAATAGTGCTGCCATCTAGTGCTCTTGCTAATGTATAACATTGTTGCAAAACTACTGCCATAGAGTGCTGCAGACACGTGCACACTCCCAAACTTACCTTCCTGCTTTTCAATAAAGGATTACAAGAAAACAAAAAAATATATTTTTAAGTAAATTAATAAGTTGTTTAAAATTATATGTCTGTCTGAATCATTAAAGATAAATGTTGGGTTTTATGTCCCTTTAAGCAGTGCAAACAGCTAATTTAAAAAGTTGTAATATTATTTATTTGGCCGAGAAAAATAAATAAATTTAGGGTCTGATTAACAGGAAACAATCTGTTTAAAACTTGTTATTCCAGTTTGTCTCTTATTCATATTGGCAGCATTGAGTGGGAAGAATATATAAACTTAAAGGGACACTGAACCCAATTTTTTATTTTGTGATTCAGATAGAGCATGAAAATTTAAGCAACTTTCGTTCTCTTGCTTTCTTTATTTGAAAAAGAAGGCATCTAAGCAATTTTTTTGGTTCAGCACCATGGAAAGCACTTGTTTATTGGTGGGTGAATTTATCCACCAATCAGCAAAAACAACACAGTGTATTCACCAAAAATGGGCCGGCATCTAAACTTACATTATTGCATTTCAAAAAAGATACCAAGAGAATGAAGATAATTTGATAATAGGAGTAAATTAGAAAGTTGCTTAAAATTACATGCTCTATCTGAATCACGAAAGAAAAAAATGTGGGTTCAGTATCCCTTTAATATGGATTCAGTGAACATTCCTGTAAAATTGTCACTGATTCTTACTTTATGGAACATTCACTAAAATACTCAATATAATGACATATACAAACCACTGGGTTTGGCAACTTAACATACACTGTCAAATACTTATCATGTCAGCAAAACATGTAAGGAATAAATATATGACAACAATCCACACTTTATGACACTAGAAAATATTAAAAAAAAATGTAACATGGAAAATACTATTTTAATGTTTGCAAAAATTAAAAGGAGAGTTAACTAAGTACAAAAATGGCATACAATGTTGAATACTTATCTGTTTAGAAAAGCAGAAAACTGAAAAAACATAATTTATGTAAGAATTTACCTGATAATTTCATTTCTTTCATATTGGCAAGAGTCCATGAGCTAGTGAGGTATGGGATATACAATCCTACCAGGAGGGGCAAACTTTCCCAAACCTCAAAATGCCTATAAATACACCCCTCACCACACCCACAATTCAGTTTAATGAATAGCCAAGTAGTGGGGTGATAAGGAAAGGAGTAAAAAAGCATCAACAAAGGAATTGGAATAATTGTGCTTTATACAAAAAAATCATAACCACAATAAAAAGGGTGGGCCTCATAGAATCTTGCCAATATGAAAGAAATGAATTATCAGGTAAATTATGTTTTCTTTCATGTAATTGGCAAGAGTCCATGAGCTAGTGACGTATGGGATAGCAAATACGCAAGATGTGGAACTCCACTCAAGAGTCACTAGAGAGGGAGGGATAAAAATAAAGACAGCCAATTACACTGAAAAAAAATTAATCCACAACCCAAATCACAAATTTTAATCTTATAAAGAAAAAAAAAAAAATGAAATTATAAGCAGAAGAATCAAACTGAAACAGCTGCCTGAAGAACTTTTCTACCAAAAACTGCTTCTGAAGAAGAAAAAACATAAAAATTGTAGAATTTAGTAAATGTATGCAAAGAAGACCAAGTTGCTGCTTTGCAAATCTGATGAACTGAAGCTTCATTCTTAAAAGCCCAGGAAGTGGAAACAGACCTAGTAGAATGAGAAGTAATCCTCTGAGGTGGGGATATACCCGACTCCAAATAAGCGCGATGAATCAAAAGCTTTAACCACGAAGCCAAGGAAACAGCAGAAGCCTTCTGACCTTTCCTAGAACCAGAAAAGATAACAATTAGACTAGAAGTCTTCCTGAAATCTTTAGTAGCTTCAACATAATATTTCAAAGCTCTCACCACATCCAAAGAATGTAAGGATCTTTCCAAATAATTCTTAGGATTAGGACACAAGGAAGGGACAACAATTTCTCTACTAATATTGTTGGAATTCACAACTTTAGGTAGGAATTTAAATGAAGTCCGCAAAACCGCCTTATCCTGATGAAAAATCAGAAAAGGAGACTCACAAGAAAGAGCAGATAATTCAGAAACTCTTCTAGCAGAAGAGATGGCCAAAAGAAACAACACTTTCCAAGAAAGCAATTTAATGTCCAAAGAATACATAGGCTCAAACGGAGGAGCCTGTAAAGTCTTTAAAACCAAATTAAGACTCCAGGGAGGAGAGATTGATTTAATGACAGGCTTGATATGGACCAACGCCTGTACAAAACAATGAATTTCAGGAAGTTTAGCAATTTTTCTGTGGAATAAGACAGAAAGAGCAGAAATTTGTCCTTTCAAAGAACTTGCAGACAAACCCTTCTCCAAACCATCCTGAAGAAACTGTAAAATTCTAGGAATTCTAAAAGAATGCCAAGTGAATTTATGAGAAGAAAACCATGAAATGTAGGTCTTCCAAACCCGATAATAAATCTCTCTAGAAACAGATTTACAAGCCTGCAACATAGTTTTAATTACTCAGTCAGAGAAACCTCTATGACTAAGCACTAAGCGTTCAATTTCCATACCTTCAAATTTAATGATTTGAGATCCTGATGGAAAAACGGATCTTGAGATAGAAGGTCTGGTCTTAACGGAAGTGGCCAAGGTTGGCAACTGGATATCCGATCAAGATCTGCATATCAAAACCTGTATGGCCATGCTGGACCCACCAGCAGCACAAATGATTGCTCCATGATGATTTTGGAAATCACTCTTGGGAGAAGAACTAGAGGCGGAAAAATATAGGCAGGTTGATAACTCCAAGGAAGACTCGCACCTGTTGTGATCACGGTCCAGGTTGGACGAACAAAAGAGGCCCCTTGAACTATACGATGGTGATCTAACCACCAAGTCAGAGATAGTCGAATATTGGGATTTAAGGATATTAATTGTGATATCCTTGTATAATCCCTGCACCATTGGTTCAGCATACAAAGCTGAAGAGGTCTCATGTGAAAACGAGCAAAGGGGATCGTGTCCGATGCTGCAGTCATGAGACCTAAAACCTCCATGCACATAGCTACTAAAGGGAATGACTGAGACTGAAGGTTTCGACAGGCTGCAACCAACTTCAAACATCTCTTGTCTGTTAGAGACAAAGTCATGGGTACTGAATCTATCTGGAAACCTAAAAAGGTTACCCTTGTCTGAGGAATCAAATAACTTTTTGGTACATTTATCCTCCAACCATGTCTTTGAAGAAACAACACTAGTTGATATGTGTGAGATTCTGCAGATGGTAAAGACTGAGCCAGTACCAAGATATCGTCCAAATAAGGAAACACCGCAATACCCCGCTCTCTGATTACAGAGAGAAGGGCACCGAGAACCTTTGAAAAGATCCTTGGAGCTGTTGCTAGGCCAAAAGGAAGAGCAACAAATTGGTAATGCTTGTCTAGAAAAGAGAATCTCAGGAGCTGATAGTGATCTGGATGAATCGGAATATGAAGATATGCATCATGTAAGTCTATTGTGGACATATAATGCCCTTGCTGAACAAAAGGCAGAATAATCCTTATAGTCACCATTTTGAATGCTGGCATTCTTACATAACGATTCAAGATTTTTAGATCCAGAACTGGTCTGAATGAATTTTCTTTCTTTGGGACAATGAACAGATTTGAATAAAACCCCAGACCCTGTTCCTGAAAAGGAACCGGCACGATTACCCCAGAAGACTCCAGGTCTAAAACACACTTCAGGAAAGCCTGTGCTTTCTCAGGGTTCACTGGAATGCGTGAGAGAAAGAAACTTCTCACAGGCGGTCTTACTCTGAAACCTATTCTGTACCCCTGAGAGACAATGTTCTGAATCCAATGATTTTGGACTGTATTTATCCAAACATCCTTGAAAAATTTTAGTCTGCCCCCTACCAGCTGAGCTGGAATGAGGGCCGCACCTTCATGCGGACTTGGGGGCTGGTTTAGATCTCTTAAATGGCTTGGATTTATTCCAGACTGAGGAAGGCTTCCAATTGGAAACAGATTCCTTAGGGGAACGATTAGGTTTCTGTTCCTTATTCTGTCGAAAGAAACGAAAACGGTTAGAAGCTTTAAATTTACCTTTAGATTTTTTATCCTGAGGTAAAAAAGCCCCCTTCCCCCCAGTAACAGTTGAAATTATACAATCCAACTGAGAACCAAATAATTTATTGCCCTGGAAATAAAGAGATAGCAACATCGATTTAGAAGTCATATCAGCATGCCAAGATTTAAGCCATAAAGCTCTTCTAGCTAAAATAGCTAAAGACATATATCTAACATCAATTCTGATAATATCAAAAATGGCATCACAAACAAAATTATTAGCACGTTGAATTAACTTAACAATGCTAAACATATTATGGTCTGATACTTGTTGCGCTAAAGTTTCCAACCAAAAAGTTGAAGCAGCTGCAACATCAGCCAAAGAAATAGCAGGCCTAAGAAGATGACCTGAACATAAATAAGCCTTCCTTAGATAGGATTCAAGTTTCCTATCTAAAGGATCTTTAAAAGAAGTACTGTCTTCCATAGGAATAGTAGTACGCTTAGCAAGAGTAGAGATGGCCCCATCAACTTTGGGGATCTTTTCCCAAAACTCCAATCTATCAGTAGGCAAAGGATACAATGTTTTAAACCTTGAAGTAGGAGTAAAAGAAGTACCCAGTCTATTCCATTCCTTTGAAATAATATCTGAAATAACATCAGGAACTGGAAAAACCTCTGGAATAACAACATGAGGTTTATAAACCGAATTTAAACGTTTACTAGTTTTAGTATCAAGAGGACTAGACTCCTCTATATCTAATGCAATCAACACTTCCTTCAATAAAGAACGAATATACTCCATTTTAAATAAATACGAATATTTGTCAGTGTCAATATCAGAGGCAGGATCCTCTGAATCAGACAGATCCTCATCAGAGATAGATAAATCAGTATGTTGTCGGTCATTTGAAAATTCATCAACTGTATGAGAAGTTTTAAAAGACCTTTTACGTTTATTAGAAGGCGGAATGGCAGACAAAGCCTTCTGAATGGAATCAGAAATAAATTCTCTCAAATTGACAGGAATATCCTGAACATTAGATGCTGATGGACCAGCAACAGGTAATGCAACACTACTGATGTAAATATTCTCTGCATGTAAAAGTTTTCATGACAACTATTACAAACTACAGCCGGAGGAACAGTTACTACAAGTTTATAAACAAATGCACTTAGCTTTGGTAGAACCGATAGGCAGCAGGATTCTAGTAGTAGATTCTGAAACAGGATCAGATTGAGACATCTTGCAATATGTAAGAGAAAAAACAACATATAAAGCCAAATTATCTATTTCCTTATATGACAGTTTTCAGGAATGGGAAAAAATGCAAACAGAATAGGCCTCTGACAAAGAAAAAAAGGACCAGAGGCAAAAGGAAATGAAGTCTTAAATAATGACAAACAGTTTGGCGCCAAGTATGACCCCCACAACTGAAAATATTTTTTGGTGCCAAAAACGTCCGCAACAAACATGAGCATCATAGATGACGCAACCTTGTGAAAAGACTCAGCTTCAACTAAGACGCCGGAAATGACGAATTTGCGTAAACAAACGTAATTCTCACGCCAAAAAAAAGTCTTGCGCCAAGAATGACGCAATAAATTATAGCATTTTGCGCTCACACGAGCCTAATACAGCCCGCTATTTAGAAAAAAGAATCAATTTGAAAACCTCAGGGAATTTTTTTTATGCATTTCCCAAATATGAAACTGATAGTCTGCAAAAAAGGAAATATACTGATAAACCTGAATCATGGCAAATATAAGTATAAACATATATTTAGATTAGAACATTATATACAAAGTGCCAAACCATAGCTGAGAGTTTCTTAAATAAATAAAACATACTTACCAAAAGACACTCATCCACATATAGCAGATAGCCAAACCAGTACTGAAACGAGAATCAGCAGCGGTAATGGTATATATAAGAGTATATCGTCAATCTGAAAAGGGAGGTAGGAGATGAATCTCTACGACCGATAACAGAGAACCTATGAAATAGATCCCCGTTAGGATGACCATTGTATTCAATAGGTGATACTCCCTTCACATCCCTCTGACATTCACTGTACTCTGAGAGGAATCCGGCTTCAAAATGCTGAGAAGCGCATATCAACGTAGAAATCTTAGCACAAACTTACTTCACCATCTCCATAGGAGGCAAAGTTTGTAAAACTGAGTTGTGGGTGTGGTGAGAGGTGTATTTATAGGCATTTTGAGGTTTGGGTAGGATTGTATATCCCATACGTCACTAGGCTCATGGACTCTTGCCAATCACATGAAAGAAATTGTTTGCCATTCATTTAAATTTTACTTTTTTTTTGCATTTTATTAGGGAATTTGTATAATTAGTTATTTGTAGAAATTATTGTGCCACTCCTCTCTTAAAATCTGATAATCTAAAATTTGTCAGCATGGTAAGAAACCTCATGTGTGTGCAGCCTTTACAGAGTTATTTAAGAGAAGGGGCTGAACCAGAAATTATATATACTTATTTTATTTCCTGTATGTATGTATCTTGCCTTTACATACAGAAATGTAGTAAGATACACAGCTCACAGACTAAAATGTGCAGTGATTTCATTAAACTACCAGTCACATTACAGTTACTGATGACAGGAACAGTAACATTGAAATTAAACTTTAATGGTTTAGACAGAACATGAAGTTTTAAAAAAGCTTTTTCAATTCTATTATCAAGTATGCTCTTTTGGTATTCTTTGCTTTCGACAGCATATTTATCGATTTATGACCTCTCTAAAAACGTAATTGTGGTTCAATGTAAGCAAGCCCAATGTTTCTGGCAATACTATACATTGCTGCAAACAATGCTGTTTGCATGTTTGGAGCTCCTATGCGTTTACCTAGGTTTACTCTATGGCGCTGATTTATGACTGTGCGGAAGGACATGATCCGCTGCAGCGGATCATGTCCGCCCCACATTGAAAAATGCAGACAGCATACGCTGTCGGCATTTATCATTGCACAAGCATTTCTAGTGAAATGCTTGGGCAATACCGCCCCCTGCACATTCGTGGCCAACCAGCCCGCTAGCAGGGGGTTTTAATAATCCTAATCGTATCCAATCAGGATGATTGCTGTCCGCCGCCTCAGAGGTGGCGGATGAGTGAAGGAGCAGTGGTCTTAGGACCGCTGCTTCTTAAATGGATACTAAACCCAATTTTTTTCTTTCATGATTCAGATAGAGCATGCAATTGTAAGCAGCTTTCTAATTTACTTCTATTATCATTTTTTCTTTGTTCTCTTGCTATCTTTATTTGAAAAAGCAAGAATAAAAGCTTTGGAGCCGGCCCAGTTTAGGTTGATAACCTGGGTTGCGTTTGCTGACTGGATGACTAAATGCAGGCACCAATCAGCAAGCCCTATCCAGGGTACTGCACAAAAAACAGGCCGGCTCCAAAGCTTTCATTCCTGCCTTTTCAAATAAAGATAGCAAGAGAACAAAAAAATGATAATAGGAGTAAATTAGAAAGTTGCTTAAAATTGCATGCTCTATCCCAATCATAAAAGAAAAATTTTGGGTTTACTATCCCTTTAACTCTTGTTTCCGGCGAGCCTGAAGGCTCACGCGGAAACTGCAGTATTCACTGCATAGTAAATCAGCCCTTATCTATCTATCTACCTAGGTTTTCTCTATCTAAAGCATTTAAGTTTAAACTTAACTTTCCTTTCCCTGTAAGCAGAAACAAATATCTGTTTGCCTGATGTTCTTTAAAATAGACCTTGTTATATATATGCAGATGGTTAAGAATTGTGTGTAACTGGATTATTATACATTAATTACTAAGGCCTAGATTTGGAGTTTGGCGTTAGCCGTGAAAACCAGCGTTAGAGGCTCCTAACGCTGGTTTTAGGCTAACTCCGGTATTTGGAGTCACTCAAAAAAGGGTCTAACGCTCACTTTTCAGCCGTGACTTTTCCATACCGCAGATCCCCTTACGTAAATTGCGTATCCTATCTTTTCAATGGGATTTTTCTAACTCCGGTATTTAGAGTCGTGTCTGAAGTGAGCGTTAGAAATCTAACGACAAAACTCCAGCCGCAGAAAAAAGTCAGTAGTTAAGAGCTTTCTGGGCTAACGCCGGTTTATAAAGCTCCTAACTACTGTACTCTAAAGTACACTAACACCCATAAACTACCTATGTACCCCTAAACCGAGGTCCCCCCACATCGCCGCCACTCGATTACATTTTTTTAACCCCTAATCTGCCGACCGCCACCTACGTTATACTTATGTACCCCTAATCTGCTGCCCCTAACACCGCCGACCCCTGTATTATATTTATTAACCCCTAATCTGCCCCCCACAACGTCGCCGCCAACTACCTACAATAATTAACCCCTAATCTGCTGACCGCAAAGCGCCGCCACCTACATTATAGCTATGTACCCCTAATCTGCTGCCCCTAACACCGCCGACCCCTATATTATATTTATTAACCCCTAATCTGCCCCCCTCAACGTCGCCTCCACCTGCCTACACTTATTAACCCCTAATCTGCCGAGCGGACCGCACCGCTACTATAATAAAGTTATTAACCCCTAATCCGCCTCACTAACCCTATAATAAATAGTATTAACCCCTAATCTGCCCTCCCTAACATCGCCGACACCTAACTTCAATTATTAACCCCTAATCTGCCAACCGGAGCTCACCGCTATTCTAATAAATGTATTAACCCCTAAAGCTAAGTCTAACCCTAACACTAACACCCCCCTAAATTAAATATAATTTTAATCTTACGAAATTAATTAACTCTTATTAAATATATTATTCCTATTTAAAGCTAAATACTTACCTGTAAAATAAACCCTAATATAGCTACAATATAAATTATAATTACATTGTAGCTATTTTAGGATTAATATTTATTTTACAGGCAACTTTGTAATTATTTTAACCAGGTACAATAGCTATTAAATAGTTAAGAACTATTTAATAGTTACCTAGTTAAAATAATTACAAAATTACCTGTAAAATAAATCCTAACCTAAGTTACAATTAAACCTAACACTATACTATCATTAAATTAATTAAATAAAATACCTACAATTACCTACAATTAAACCTAACACTACACTATCAATACATTAATTAAATACAATATCTACAAATAACTACAATGAAATAAACTAACTAAAGTACAAAAAATAAAAAAGAACTAAGTTACAAAAAATAAAAAAATATTTACAAACATAAGAAAAATATTACAACAATTTTAAACTAATTACACCTACTCTAAGCCCCCTAATAAAATAACAAAGCCCCCCAAAATAAAAAATGCCCTACCCTATTCTAAATTACTAAAGTTAAAAGCTCTTTTACCTTACCAGCCCTGAACAGGGCCCTTTGCGGGGCATGCCCCAAGAAGTTCAGCTCTTTTGCCTGTAAAAAAAACCCATACAATACCCCCCCCCAACATTACAAACCACCACCCACATACCCCTAATCTAACCCAAACCCCCCTTAAATAAACCTAACACTAAGCCCCTGAAGATCTTCCTACCTTGTCTTCACCATACCAGGTTCACCGATCGGTCCAGAAGAGCTCCTCCGATGTCCTGATCCAAGCCCAAGCGGGGGGCTGAAGATGTCCATGATCCGGTAGAAGTCTTCATCCAAGCGGGGCAGAAGAGGTCTTCCATCCGATTGAAGTCTTCATCCAAGCGGGGCAGAAGAGGTCTTACATCCGATTGAAGTCTTCATCCAGGCGGCATCTTCTATCAACATCCATCTGGAGCGGAGCGGCAGCATCCTGAAGACCTCCGACGCGGAACATCCATCCTGGCCGACGACTGAACGACGAATGACGGTTCCTTTAAATGACGTCATCCAAGATGGCGTCCCTCGAATTCCGATTGGCTGATAGGATTCTATCAGCCAATCGGAATTAAGGTAGGAATATTCTGATTGGCTGATGGAATCAGCCAATCAGAATCAAGTTCAATCCGATTGGCTGATCCAATCAGCCAATCAGATTGAGCTCGCATTCTATTGGCTGTTCCGATCAGCCAATAGAATGCAAGCTCAATCTGATTGGCTGATCGGATCAGCCAATCGGATTGAACTTGATTCTGATTGGCTGATTCCATCAGCCAATCAGAATATTCCTACCTTAATTCTGATTGGCTGATAGAATCCTATCAGCCAATCGGAATTCGAGAGACGCCATCTTGGATGACGTCATTTAAAGGAACCGTCATTCGTCGTTCAGTCGTCGGCCAGGATGGATGTTCCACGTCGGAGGTCTTCAGGATGCTGCCGCTCCGCTCCAGATGGATGTCGATAGAAGATGCCGCCTGGATGAAGACTTCAATCGGATGGAAGACCTCTTCTGCCCCGCTTGGATGAAGACTTCAATCCGATGGAAGACCTCTTCTGCCCCGCTTGGATGAAGACTTCTACCGGATCATGGACATCTTCAGCCCCCCGCTTGGGCTTGGATCAGGACATCGGAGGAGCTCTTCTGGACCGATCGGTGAACCTGGTATGGTGAAGACAAGGTAGGAAGATCTTCAGGGGCTTAGTGTTAGGTTTATTTAAGGGGGGTTTGGGTTAGATTAGGGGTATGTGGGTGGTGGGTTGTAATGTTGGGGAGGGGTATTGTATGTTTTTTTTTTACAGGCAAAAGAGCTGAACTTCTTGGGGCATGCCCCACAAAGGGCCCTGTTCAGGGCTGGTAAGGTAAAAGAGCTTTTAACTTTAGTAATTTAGAATAGGGTATGGCATTTTTTTTATTTTGGGGGGCTTTGTTATTTTATTAGGGGGCTTAGAGTAGGTGAAATTAGTTTAAAATTGTTGTAATATTTTTCTTATGTTTGTAAATATTTTTTTATTTTTTTGTAACTTAGTTCTTTTTTATTTTTTGTACTTTAGTTAGTTTATTTCATTGCAGTTATTTGTAGATATTGTATTTAATTAATGTATTGATAGTGTAGTGTTAGGTTTAATTGTAGGTAATTGTAGGTATTTTATTTAATTAATTTAATGATAGTATAGTGTTAGGTTTAATTGTAACTTAGGTTAGGATTTATTTTACAGGTAATTTTGTAATTATTTTAACTAGGTAACTATTAAATAGTTCTTAACTATTTAATAGCTATTGTACCTGGTTAAAATAATTACAAAGTTGCCTGTAAAATAAATATTAATCCTAAAATAGCTACAATGTAATTATAATTTATATTGTAGCTATATTAGGGTTTATTTTACAGGTAAGTATTTAGCTTTAAATAGGAATAATTTATTTAATAAGAGTTAATTAATTTCGTAAGATTAAAATTATATTTAACGGGGGCGGAGCCAACTGTTGTAAAGAGCAGACAGGTTTCATGGAAGCTCCTGCTTAAAAATCTTATATCTACTTAATTGCCTATGATCCTTTGGAGGATAATCACACTTTTTGGTCTCATCTTTTGGAACTAGCCTCAGTGTCTTTGATTGAGATGGATAGGTAGATGCTCTGCCACAATGCTCCTGTATGAAGCTGCCTTGATATCCTGACTCTCAGTGCCGCCATTATCCACCTACTTTCATTGCCTGTTGAACTGTGATACTCCTGCCCGGCGCAACGCCTTATCGCTGGCCACAGGCAAGTAGGGGAGAACTTAATCAGAGCTCGGAGTCGCATCTTTTTATTCATGTCCAGGGCAACGGAACCCCCCCTCCCCCCCCCCTTCCCGCTGATATCTGGACTGTTTTCCAGCTTGATAATACCGGAGACTGGACCCTACAATACACTCTATTGGCTGTGTATATACTCTCATCATCACTAACCCTCATGACCATGGAGCCTGATGGTAGAGAGGAGGTCTTAATGTTCCAACGCATGGAGGAGAATTTTGTAGATTTGAAGCGTAGCCTGAGGGAAGTTTGGGAACTTGTCATGCAGCTATCAGAGGAGGAACAAGCTGTAACGCACTGCGGTTGGGTGGAGGTCCCATCTATAACGGATGGAGTCCGTGATGAGAGAAGCGGCACCACGCAAATGGTTTACAATGCCACAGCGGCGATGTGCGACACTCTGCTTTCTGGGACTCCTTCACATAGCCAGCATCGCCATGTACTCAATCTTACAGTCGCTTCAGTTTTTCATACTCCCTATCTTCTCATATGGGCAGCTTCTAGCCACAAGGGGGAGAAAACGCCATTGTGGGACTTGCTCTTACATCACTGCACAGCTTGGAATATAATGGCTTTCACATTATCAAAAAAACGGGACTTTAGTAAATTGGAGAGACATTTGCATATTTCCATCCCATTCTGCCCCAAAGTTGGAAAATCTGGAGTTGGCTGAACACTATGTATACTCATACACCCTCCTTCTCCCCCAGTTTCTGTTATATTGTTTGTTCTCCCCTTCACCCTCAATATGGAACTCAGTGGGAATCCACTTGTTTGTTTTTTTTGCTCATTATAGTGTACGGTTTGAATTTATGATGTGATATTGTACCATAGTCTTGTATGTTTATCCCTCATATATATCTAGGAATGGCGCATAGATGTTTGATCTAAGGAGCTCATTTTTTTCACCCTGCTAACAAGCTGAAACCTATTTTTTACACAAGTGTTATTAAATTTAAAACATCACTTAACCTATATGAGACAGGATAAGTTGTCAAACTCTCTTATCACATTTGTATAGCACGTATCTGCATAGATGCTGCCGGCGGCCGAGGCAGCAAACTATCTGGGGAAAGTAGAAAACGCAAAAAATTGCAACCGCACTACACTCGTGGATAGGGACTGCTAGTTTGTACCTACATTCAATTTTACAGTGGGTACTAGCTGGAGTGCTTATGCAAGAATCAATGATTCAGAAAAGAGTGGAGTCAGAAATATTAGTCTCTGGCTCCAAGAGCAGATTGCATGTATTAACACTTACTGTCCCCTACATTACGTATCAGAAAACCTTGAAAAGGAAGAAAATGTGGGTGGAGCAGCGTGTGACTGTAATTAAAATCTAACTTTTATTTCAACACTTAAAAAAGGAAATAATAACATACATTTAAAAACACAAATTCGCGTAGAACTTAGAAATTGGGGTTGAATTGTACCCTTAATTTAGTATTGGGGTGAAGTAACGGAATGAAGGAGGGGTATCAATATTCAGATATTAAGATACTGAGATACGTTTATCTGCAGGGCTGATATATGTGTGGATTCTCTTATCTCTAACAACTACGTTACTGTATCAAATTATTGATGTGCATACGTATGGTATTGCTCTGGGTATTATATCTCTCTAATAGAACTAAATGGTGTACACCTTCTTTAATGAGCTTGTGTTTCTGATTGAGAAAAAATATGGTATCTTATTTGATTGAATTGATAAGAGAATCAACTTGTGTGATTTATGATTTGAGTGTTGTGTACACGTGCAGATGTGATTCTGCTGAATAAGCTGGATTTCGAGTATAGAGAAAGAATATATATGTATATCTGGCTACAACATGCTATAAGGGAAAAAGCCTTTAGATAGTGTTTAAACAGCAAATATTATCTTAGTCCATTATAAGCGCAATAGGAGCATATATATATATCTCTGGTTATGAAGCGCTGTAGGGATAAATGCCTTTAAATAGTGTTTAAACAACAAATTTAATCTTAGTCTTTATAAAAACAATAGGAACATTCCCCTTATTTCTGGGGCATTGAGGTCTGTACGCAAGCTGTTATATCTTATCTCTTACTCTTATTTAAGTGAATATATCTGCAGAATTAGATCGTGCATATAAGCACATACATACATATGCAGTTTGTTATTTTATCTCGTTAAAGCGGATACTTTGTATCAATAGTTGGAGATTATATAAGTTGATACTTGTGAAATATATTCTAAAGTAGCAAAGTCGCTTAATTGTTATTGTGCTTCTTTTTTAACCTCTTTTTTCTATTGCATATAAGTACTTGTAAAGTGTTGGGATTACAAACTTAGAACAGAGTAGTTATTGGTTGTTTTGTTAATGTAAAATCAAGTTGATGTGGGGCTAATTGTACTTTCCCCTTAGTATATAAATATATATATTGACTTTGAATTAATTATAGCTTGGTGTGATTCAGTGTATTATATATCTTTGTGTATTTTTTCAGAAATTTTTTTCCTTTGAAAGTCACTCCACTTGGCCTTATGTATTATTGCTGGATTTACTGAAATTATTGTGTATATTTGGTATATTCAGTAATATATCCTGCCTGCTGGTGCAACATTTGTTCACATTAGCGTTTATACATTCTTGGAGTTCGCTTGTATTATTCGGTAATACTGCTAACTGTATAATACTGTAATAGTTTTGTATATCTCTAGACCCTGATCGCTTACTTAGATAATTTCACTCATTTTTTTGAGCTCTTAAAACTTATATTGTTGGGTGGGCTGTACCAATATGGGTCTTAGTTTGTTAACCGTAATATCTAAGCTATGTTTGCAATTGTCACCCGATTTCCAGCACTGCTGCTTGGGAGCCGGTATGTTTTAAATATAACGGTTTTAAGGTCTTCAAAATATTGACTAACGTCTGATAAATTGTATAATGCTGTAACTTATAGGCCAGCGGTTACTTAATAAAGTTCTGAATCACACTTTTTTTCTCATTCACACTGTATTGTTTGTTTCGTTATCCTGCATTCACATCGTTTGTTTGTGTTGCTGACTATAAAAGAGTCCACATCCACCTTCCCCAGCTTGTTTTAAATTATTACCCAATACTTATTCATACATTCATATTATTAGCTAAGTTCTACGTTCTTTTGCAACTTAAAAAAACTACAAATAGGTTGAAACCGAGATGTCAACCTCTCCCTAACATGTTTCGCCGTTTGTGATTCCGGCTTTTTCAAAGGGTGACGCGCGCAACAATCTTCAGTGATTTATTGGCTTTGCTCCACCCTGTCGTCAGTTGGTCGCCAATCGGAGTCCCTATGTGTTTTGATTGACGGCTGTTTGAATTACGTCAATGTTTTGAATGGATGCCTTATTCTTTAAATTTATAAGGATTGGTTTTTAAACTTTGGTATAATACTGATAATGAGTTTTATAAGGTTATTGAAGTATATTGTTAAAGTGATTAAAGTTCTTGAAGCTTATGTTAATTAGATTGATATCTACCGTGATACATTTGCATATGTACGTAAATGTTTGCTATGCTACATTAAATCATGATATATATTTATACTATGAATAGATTGTGTGCTGTATATAAATAGACTTAATACAGTCAAGTACTTTAACTTGCTATTCCTCATATACTTTATATAATGTACATAATATGTGTGTTGTATATAGATGGGCTAAATAAAGTCGGGTACTTTGACTTGCTATTCCTCATATAATTTAAAGGTTGATATTGACTTTTTATTGCTGTCTCACATATTATTTATTATATGAATTGATTGTAAATATAGCACTGAATAAGAGGATGAAGAGAATTTATTTTGGAAAGTATCATGTATGTATTACATGTACTTCGGTTGAGTAAATCACTCAGGCTCTTCTACATTGAACCTAGGTATTTCCCTATCTATCTTCATTGAGCAGATGCAAGTCCTGCTGATAGATTTTTATTCTATTTCAGTTGTGAGCACTCTTCTGTAATAAATGTTTAAATTAACTTATATGGTGTGAATTTGTTGTGTTTAGGTGATGAGCGTAAACGAGAACAATGTTCAGGAGATTAGTATTCTTTTGGTGAATAGAATTAGTGATTTGAATTTCTTGTGACAATATTGCTATGATCTTCTAGTGTGGCTGTGTAAGACGTTTTAAATTGGGGGGGGGGTTTATTTGACCTACTATAGTGCAGTGCTGTTAACACTCATGTATGTGTGGTTACATTTGATATTGTAAGCATGTGTCATCTTTAACAAGTGAGTGATTAGTGAAGTTAGCTTGTTATTGTGGGTGAAGTGTAATGTGCTCAATAGGTAGTGAAAAAGGAGATGTGGGGAATGAGGGGATAATTGTGAATAGAAAATGGGGGGTAAAGACACATTGGGGGGTCAAGTGAAAGGGGGGGACTGATTGCAAAATAAAGGATGAGTGTTGTGACTGTGGAGGAGAGGTGAAAAACACAACATGTAGTAATTTGTTGATACAATACGATTAGTGATACCAACTGTGTGAGTGTTTACATGAATTATATTCTGATTGTTGGATTTTGAATAATAGTTTTTGCTGAATAAATTTTATTATTTTACAGAAGAGACCTTAACGTTTGTGCTCTTTAGATGTAAATTCTTGAAGGAGCACCTAGGTTTGTTACTATCAATGTATGATTTTTCGTGCATGATTTTACTGACATATTTTCTTTTTCTGCATTACAAGAACATTGAATAGTTGTTTTGTTCATTTAAACCTTTTGGATGAACGCAATCCATAAGGTATATCCATTTTGTTTCTATCTTTTGGAGGGCCTTCTCTAGGTCTCCTCCTCTTAGTCCTAGGGACAGCTTTTGGACGCCGTAGCATTCCAGTTCAGAGGTTTTGCACTGATGGTATTTTAGAAAGTGAGATGCTACAGATGTTAATTTTTTGTCTTTTTGTAAATCTTTGGGAGCATTACGAATATTTCTTAGGTGTTCCATGATTCTTGTGTGTAATTTTCTAGTGGTCATTCCTATATAAGTATAAGGACACTTGCATTGGAGGGCATATATAAGTCCCACAGTGTTACAACTTATATATGTTTGGATTTGGTGTGGTTTGCCAAATCTGTCTGTGATCGTTTTTTTCTTTTTCATCATGTGTGAGCAAGTTGAACAGCTTCCACAGGGGAAAGAGCCTTTCTCTGGGGTTCTTATTGATTTAGTTTTCTTGGTATAATGGCTGGAACTTAGTCTTTCTTTTAGATTTCTTGATCTTCTATAGCTGATTTCTGCTTTTTGACCAATTAAACTTTTTAAAATTGGATCCGCTTGAAGTATATGCCAGTTGTTTTGAATGATTCTGATGACTTCTTGTGATTGGTCATTGTAGGTCAAGACTAATCTTGTTTTGTTGTCCTGTTTTTTTGGTCGGACCTTCAATAGGTCAGATCTGGGTGTATTATAAGCTCTTTTTTTAGCTTTTTGAATAGACCTTTTGCTGTAGCCTCTTACTTTTAACCTACTTTCCAGTTCTGTGGCTCTTTTTCTAAAGGTTTGCTCATCTGAGCAATTACGTTTGATCCTGAGAAATTCGCCAATAGGTAACGACTTAGTGGTATTAGGTGCGTGTGCACTGGTTGAATGTAGTACGTTGTTGGTGGCTGTTCTTTTTCTGTATAGATCTGTTGAGAGTGTACCATCAGGGTTCTTCTGAATGAGTAAGTCTAGAAAGGATATATTGGTTAAGCTTTTTTCGTAGGTTAATTTTATATTTAATTTGTTGTTGTTGAGGTGTTCCAGAAAATTATCCAATTCAGATTCAGGTCCTTCCCATAGGAACAGGATGTCGTCGATATATCTAACCCACATTGGGATATACTTAGTGTATTGGTCATTTGTATCTGAAAAAACATGTTTTTGTTCCCACCAACCTAGGAACAGGTTGGCATACGTGGGTGCACATGCAGTGCCCATCGCTGTTCCTTGGGTTTGAAGGTAGTATTTGTTATTGAAAAGAAAATAATTTTTGGTTAACACAAACTTAAGTAGATTTATCATGAATTCATTATAATCTTGACTTTCTTCTGATGACATATTCAGAAAGTGTTTTACAGCATTGAGTCCGAGTTGATGATTTATGCTGGTGTACAAAGACTCGACATCCGAAGTTACTAACCATGTTGTTTTGGAAATATGGATATCTTGAATGATTTGCAATACTTCCATGGTATCTCTCACATATGATGGGAGTTGAGTTAGGAATTGTCTGAGTCTGAGATCTATGTACTGGCTTGCTTTCTCGGTTAAGTTGTCGTTTCCTGATACTATTGGGCGGCCAGGAGGTTGCTTATTGTTTTTGTGAATCTTAGGGATCAAATAAAACGTGGCTGTTTTTGGGTGAGATACATTTAGAAATTTTGTTTCTTTGGTTGTAATGAGGCCTCTTCTTTTTGCATCATCGATTAATTTGTTGTACTGCTGATGGAATTGTTCTGTGGGGTTGCTCCAAAGTTCTCTGTAGCATACAGAATTTTTCAATTGGATGGATGCTTCTTTTAGATACATATTCTCAGGCCATATAACAATATTTCCACCCTTATCTGCGTTTCGGATGATCACATCGTCCCATTCTTCCATTTCCTTCAATGCTTCTCTTTCTTTTTTGGTTAAGTTTTTGGCTTTCGTATGAATGTTTAGTTCGTTGATCGAATTACATACTATTTGATTGAATACATCTATGTTAGAACTGATGTTCGAGGCTGGTACAAATTTGGATTTGTTTTTCAATTCTTTTCTCCAGTTTGATTCCTCAGGGATTTCTTGTTCTGTTAGTAGATCTTCTAAATTTCTTAGGGACTCTAGTTCTTCTTCTGATAGGTTGGATATATTTTCTTGCGTATCCTTATTTGCAAAATATTTTTTGAGGAGAAGTTTGCGTAGGTAAAGTTGGATGTCCTTTATTGTTTCGAATTTGTCCAGTTGGGAATTAGGGCAGAAGGATAATCCTTTGGATAGAACACTTTTATGGTGTTTAGAAAGTCTTCTTTCTGAGAGATTTATAATTCTTAGTTCTTCATTCTTATTTGTGAGAAGGGGCTCAGATTCCGTCTTTGAGGTTTTTGAAACCTGTCTTTGATGTTCTTCTTGTTGTTGTTCCTTGTGTTTCTTTTGTTGGAACCTCCCACCTCTTCTGGTGGTTCTGAATCTGAACTTAGATCGTCTTCTAAAAAAGACTTTCTTTTTCTATTTTCAATAGTAGATGATTTTTTTGATGTGGAAGGTTCTTCCTGTTGATCTTTGCCATCATTTTCCTGTTCCTCATTATCAGAAACATCAGTCTCCACAATGTTCACTCTCCTTTGTGTTTTGTAATTGGAAGTGAAATTTTTATTTTTCCATTTATAGACTTTGTTGTTTTGGAAATCCAGAATATCTCTTTGTAGTTTGCCTCTCTTGGTTGATTTAATTTCATTCTCATACTTGTCGAGTTCTTTTTGGTATTTCTTGTATGCGTTCTCAAATTCTTTAAGATTTTCAAAATGTTTTAGTTGTTCATTCTGTACTTTAATTAAATCTTCCAATCTTTCATATTCGGATGAATTATGTTTAATCAAGATTTTCATTAGTTTGGCTGAACATTCACTCAAAGCTTCTTCCCATTCAACACTTAGTTCTTTTTTCCTGAATTCAAAGGCTGGGAAAAGCTGAATTCGCAGCCCCCTTGGGATAAGATTTCTCTGAATGTATTGCTCACAGAACTGCTCATCCCACCATAATTTATCCTGTTTAAACAGGTTTTTATGTAATTCTCTTAGCAGTGTGTCAAGATTATTTGGTGTTATATCTGAGTTTCCACTTGACGAATCTTGGAACACTTCATTAAGATCACTTTGTCTTTTTTGCTCCCTGGTTTGCTTATCTTTATCATATTTGTTTGCCATACTTTCTATAGATATTTTGATGTGTGTGCTATTCTGGTTGCGGAAATCCTATATAAAGAATAGGATAATGTGAACTACTAGAAAACGCAAAAAATTGCAACCGCACTACACTCGTGGATAGGGACTGCTAGTTTGTACCTACATTCAATTTTACAGTGGGTACTAGCTGGAGTGCTTATGCAAGAATCAATGATTCAGAAAAGAGTGGAGTCAGAAATATTAGTCTCTGGCTCCAAGAGCAGATTGCATGTATTAGCACTTACTGTCCCCTACATTACGTATCAGAAAACCTTGAAAAGGAAGAAAATGTGGGTGGAGCAGCGTGTGACTGTAATTAAAATCTAACTTTTATTTCAACACTTAAAAAAGGAAATAATAACATGTTAGAGATAAGAGAATCCACACATATATCAGCCCTGCAGATAAACGTATCTCAGTATCTTAATATCTGAATATTGATACCCCTCCTTCATTCCGTTACTTCACCCCAATACTAAATTAAGGGTACAATTCAACCCCAATTTCTAAGTTCTACGCGAATTTGTGTTTTTAAATGTATGTTATTATTTCCTTTTTTAAGTGTTGAAATAAAAGTTAGATTTTAATTACAGTCACACGCTGCTCCACCCACATTTTCTTCCTTTTCAAGGTTTTCTGATACGTAATGTAGGGGACAGTAAGTGCTAATACATGCAATCTGCTCTTGGAGCCAGAGACTAATATTTCTGACTCCACTCTTTTCTGTATCTGGGGAAAGTGTTGAGAGACAACTTGGTAAATAGGTATTCTATTATATATTGGAGCCTTCGGTGGAGCTTCCTTAATTTATCTTCAGCAGGTTCAAATGTTTTTTTATACTTCATATACAACCTATATAGATGCTTACAACGCGATTGTGCTAAACTTTAGATCACAAATCCGCACAAATTCATCTCATGGAAACATTTTCTACTAGAGCAGCCATAGATACCCTTACACTGTAAATTACATGGCTCAGTCTAGAGTTTTTCTCTATATAATTCCCAGTTATAATGGTAAGACAGTCCCCAGTCCCCGGTCATATGGTACTGTCCCTCCACCATTTTATCTCTTATTGTTTTTCTTTCAATCCTAGATATCAGTTGAGAACCTTCCCTCCCCCCACCTCACCTACCTTCTTTTTTTTTAAGGATATGTGGTGAATATTCAGCGGTATTAATCCGCTCCTGATATTAGTCGTGTTTCATATTTATTTCATAAGAGCTAAGGTCCCAATTAATATCCTATATAGTACCTTTCAGGGAAAACTGTTTTTTTCAACTAAAGCAATATTCTGCATATCCCAGATTAAAGTTTCTCTCTAATAGGCTGCAGATTTTGATAAAGAGGTACTATAGCAATATTTCACAAAAAATATAAAAATTATGAGGTATCAATGCAACTTATACCATTTAAATGTATGATGCAGTTTAGCTATATAGTTTGCTATGTTTACTATAAGAATGATTGTCATGATTTACTTATGATTTCAGATGTGTTTGTCTATAAGTAACATATGTCTCAGCATATGTTTGTTTCTCATATTACTAATACGAGGTATCAATGTAACTTATACCATATATATGTTTGAGGCAGTTTAGCTTTGTAGTTTGCTATGTTTACTATATGAATGATTGTCATGACTTACATATGATATCAGATGTGTTGGTCTAGAAGTAACATATGTCTCTGCTTATGTTTGTTTATTTTTTTTACTAATTACCTCAATAAAAAACTTTGATTTAAAAAAAAAATATATATATTTAACTTAGGGGGGTGTTAGTGTTAGGGTTAGACTTAGCTTTAGGGGTTAATACATTTATTAGAATAGCGGTGAGCTCCGGTCGGCATATTAGGGGTTAATAATTGAATTTAGGTGTCGGCGATGTTAGGGAGGGCAGATTAGGGGTTAATACTATTTATTATAGGGTTAGTGATGCGGATTAGGGGTTAATAACTTTATTATAGTAGCGGTGCGGTCCGCTCGGCAGATTAGGGGTTAATAAGTGTAGGCAGGTGGAGGCGACGTTGAGGGGGGCAGATTAGGGGTTAATAAATATAATATAGGGGTCAGCGGTGTTAGGGGCAGCAGATTAGGGGTACATAGCTATAATGTAGGTGGCGGCGCTTTGCGGTCGGCAGATTAGGGGTTAATTATTGTAGGTAGCTGGCGGCGACGTTGTGGGGGGCAGATTAGGGGTTAATAAATATAATACAGGGGTCGGCGGTGTTAGGGGCAGCAGATTAGGGGTACATAAGGATAATGTAAGTAGCGGCGGTTTACGGAGCGGCAGATTAGGGGTTAAAAATAATATGCAGGGGTCAGCGATAGCGGGGGCGGCAGATTAGGGGTTAATAAGTGTAAGGTTAGGGGTGTTTAAACTCGGGGTACATGTTACAGTGTTAGGTGCAGACATAGGAAGTGTTTACGCATAGCAAACAATGGGGCTGCTTTAGGAGCTGAACGCAGCTTTTTTGCAGGTGTTAGGTTTTTTTTCAGCTCAAACAGCCCCATTGTTTCCTATGGGGGAATCGTGCACGAGCACGTTTTTGAGGCTGGTCACGTCCGTAAGCAACTCTGGTATCGAGAGTTGAAGCTGCGTTAAATATGCTCTACGCTCCTTTTTTGGAGCCTAACGCAGCCTTTATGTGGACTCTCAATATCAGAGTTATTTTTATGGTGCGGCCAGAAAAAAGCCGGCGTTAGCTACGCGGGTCCTTACCGACAAAACTCTAAATCTAGCCGTAAGTGAGACATGCGCAAATGTTGGAAATTAAATCTTGTTTCTCTAGTGGAGGCTGGTGATCAATTTTTTGTAATTCTCTAGCTCAAACATAGATATAGCCTTCTTTAAATACAGACTTCATATGAGCAATGATATAGCAAACTAAGTGCCACAAATATATATAGACACGCAGACCAAGGAACATACACATATGGTAAAAACAGAAAGGATAGGAAAGATCAATTTGCACAAAAACAAAGTAACGTGTAAAGCAGAAGAGTTGAGGCAGTGATAAGCTAAGGATACTACTGGTCAACACAGCACAGAAATAAGTTGCCACCCCACAAAAACAAAATTCCCGCAATATATTAAATACACACATTTATATTTTGATTAACTCCTCTTTCTGAGGTCAAAGTACAATACAGTGTTGTAAAAGAAAGTCACACTAATTAAAAGCATATACAACAATAGCGTTGCTGTTTGTCGAAAGTGATAAGAGCAATTGCAAAAAAAACATAATTTATGCTTACCTGATAAATTTATTTCTCTTGTAGTGTATCCAGTCCACGGATCATCCATTACTTGTGGGATATTCTCCTTCCCAACAGGAAGTTGCAAGAGGATCACCCACAGCAGAGCTGCTATATAGCTCCTCCCCTCACTGCCATATCCAGTCATTCGACCGAAACAAGACGAGAAAGGAGAAACCATAGGGTGCAGTGGTGACTGTAGTTTAATTAAAATTTAGACCTGATTTAAAAGGACAGGGCGGGCCGTGGACTGGATACACTACAAGAGAAATAAATTTATCAGGTAAGCATAAATTATGTTTTCTCTTGTTAAGTGTATCCAGTCCACGGATCATCCATTACTTGTGGGATACCAATACCAAAGCTAAAGTACACGGATGATGGGAGGGACAAGGCAGGAACTTAAACGGAAGGAACCACTGCCTGTAGAACCTTTCTCCCAAAAACAGCCTCCGAAGAAGCAAAAGTGTCAAATTTGTAAAATTTTGAAAAGGTGTGAAGCGAAGACCAAGTCGCAGCCTTGCAAATCTGTTCAGAGGACTCATTTTTAAAGGCCCAGGTGGAAGCCACAGCTCTAGTAGAATGAGCTGTAATCCTTTCAGGGGGCTGCTGTCCAGCAGTCTCATAGGCTAAGCGTATTATGCTCCGAAGCCAAAAGGAGAGAGAGGTTGCCGAAGCTTTTTGACCTCTCCTCTGTCCAGAGTAAACGACAAACAGGGCAGATGTTTGACGAAAATCTTTAGTAGCCTGTAAGTAAAACTTCAAGGCACGGACTACGTCCAGATTATGCAAAAGACGTTCCTTCTTTGAAGAAGGATTAGGACACAATGATGGAACAACAATCTCTTGATTGATATTCCTGTTAGAAACCACCTTAGGTAAAAACCCAGGTTTGGTACGCAGAACTACCTTGTCTGAATGAAAAATCAGATAAGGAGAATCACAATGTAAGGCAGATAACTCAGAGACTCTTCGAGCTGAGGAAATAGCCATCAAAAACAAAACTTTCCAAGATAAAAGTTTAATATCAATGGAATGAAGGGGTTCAAACGGAACTCCCTGAAGAACTTTAAGAACCAAGTTTAAGCTCCACGGGGGAGCAACAGTTTTAAACACAGGCTTAATCCTAACCAAAGCCTGACAAAATGCCTGGACGTCTGGAACTTCTGCCAGACGTTTGTGCAAAAGAATAGATAGAGCAGAGATCTGTCCTTTTAAAGAACTAGCTGATAAGCCTTTGTCCAAACCCTCTTGGAGAAAGGACAATATCCTAGGAATCCTAACCTTACTCCATGAGTAACTCTTGGATTCACACCAATAAAGATATTTACGCCATATCTTATGGTAGATTTTCCTGGTGACAGGCTTCCGAGCCTGTATTAAGGTATCAATGACTGACTCGGAGAAGCCACGCCTTGATAGAATCAAGCTTTCAATCTCCATGCAGTCAGTCTCAGAGAAATTAGATTTGGATGATTGAAAGGACCTTGTATTAGAAGGTCCTGCCTCAGAGGCAGAGTCCATGGTGGAAGAGATGACATGTCCACTAGGTCTGCATACCAGGTCCTGCGTGGCCACGCAGGCACTATCAGAATCACCGATGCTCTCTCCTGTTTGATTTTGGCAATCAGTCGAGGGAGCAGAGGAAACGGTGGAAACACATAGGCCAGGTTGAAGAACCAAGGAGCTGCTAGAGCATCTATCAGCGTTGCTCCCGGGTCCCTGGACCTGGATCCATAACAAGGAAGCTTTGCGTTCTGGCGAGACGCCATGAGATCCAGTTCTGGTTTGCCCCAACGATGGACCAGTTGAGCAAACACCTCCGGATGGAGTTCCCACTCCCCCGGATGAAAAGTCTGATGACTTAGAAAATTCGCCTCCCAGTTCTCTACGCCTGGGATGTGGATAGCTGACAGGTGGCAAGAGTGAGACTCTGCCCAGCGAATTATCTTTGAGACTTCTAACATCGCTAGGGAACTCCTGGTTCCCCCTTGATGGTTGATGTAAGCCACAGTCGTGATGTTGTCCGACTGAAATCTGATGAACCTCAGTGTTGCTAACTGAGGCCAAGCTAGAAGAGCCTTGAATATTGCTCTTAACTCCAGAATATTTATTGGGAGGAGTTTCTCCTCCTGAGTCCATGATCCCTGAGCCTTCAGGGAGTTCCAGACTGGGCCCCAACCTAGAAGGCTGGCATCTGTTGTTACACTCGTCCAATCTGGCCTGCGAAAGGTCATACCCTTGGACAGATGGACCAGAGAAAGCCACCAGAGAAGAGAATCTCTGGTCTCTTGATCCAGATTTAGTAGAGGGGACAAATCTGAGTAATCCCCATTCCACTGACTTAGTATGCATAATTGCAGCGGTCTGAGATGCAGGCGCGCAAATGGCACTATGTCCATTGCCGCTACCATTAAGCCGATTACTTCCATGCACTGAGCCACTGACGGGCGTGGAATGGAATGAAGGACACGGCAAGCATTTAGAAGTTTTGATAACCTGGACTCCGTCAGGTAAATTTTCATCTCTACAGAATCTATAAGAGTCCATAGGAAGGAGATTCTTGTGAGTGGTGATAGAGAACTCTTTTCCACGTTCACTTTCCACCCATGCGACCTCAGAAATGCCAGAACTATCTCTGCATGAGACTTGGCAATTTGAAAGCTTGACGCCTGTATCAGGATGTCGTCTAGATACGGAGCCACCGCTATGCCTCGCGGTCTTAGAACCGCCAGAAGTGAGCCCAGAGCCTTTGTAAAAATTCTCGGGGCAGTGGCCAACCCGAAGGGAAGAGCTACAAATTGGTAATGCCTGTCTAGAAAGGCAAACCTTAGGAACCGATGATGATCTTTGTGAATCTGTATGTGAAGGTAGGCATCCTTTAAGTCCACTGTGGTCATGTACTGACCCTCTTGGATCATGGGTAGGATGGTCCAAATAGTTTCCATTTTGAATGATGGAACTCTGAGGAATTTGTTTAAGATCTTTAGATCCAAGATTGGTCTGAAGGTTCCCTCTTTCTTGGGAACCACAAACAGATTTGAATAAAATCCCTGTCCTTGTTCCGTCCGCGGAACTGGATGGATCACTCCCATTACTAGGAGGTCTTGCACACAGCTTAGGAATGCCTCTTTCTTTATCTGGTTTGCTGATAACCTTGAAAGATGAAATCTCCCTTGTGGAGGAGAAGCTTTGAAGTCCAGAAGATATCCCTGAGATATGATCTACAACGCCCAGGGATCCTGAACATCTCTTGCCCACGCCTGGGCGAAGAGAGAAAGTCTGCCCCCCACTAGATCCGTTTCCGGATAGGGGGCCATTCCTTCATGCTGTCTTGGGGTTTCCAGGCCTGTCTGGAATGAGCAACAGTTCCCTCTTGTTTTGAAGCGGAGGAAGTTGATGCTGCTCCTGCCTTGAAATTTCGAAAGGCAAGAAAATTAGACTGTTTGGCCTTTGATTTGGCCCTGTCCTGAGGAAGGGTATGACCCTTGCCTCCAGTAATGTCAGCAATAATTTCCTTCAAGCCAGGCCCGAATAAGGTCTGCCCCTTGAAAGGAATGTTGAGTAATTTAGACTTTAAGCCATAGCGCCCTACGCGCCTGGATGGCGAATCCGGAATTCTTAGCCGTTAGTTTAGTCAAATGAACAATGGCATCAGAAACAAATGAGTTAGCTAGCTTAAGCGTTCTAAGCTTGTCAATAATTTCATTCAATGGAGCTGTCTGGATGGCCTCTTCCAGGGCCTCAAACCAGAATGCCGCCGCAGCAGTGACAGGCGCAATGCATGCAAAGGGCTGTAAAATAAAACCTTGTTGAATAAACATTTTCTTAAGGTAACCCTCCAATTTTTTATCCATTGGATCTGAAAAAGCACAACTGTCCTCAACCGGGATAGTGGTACGCTTTGCTAAAGTAGAAACTGCTCCCTCCACCTTAGGGACCGTCTGCCATAATTCCTGTGTAGTGGCGTCTATTGGAAACATTTTTCTAAATATAGGAGGTGGGGAAAAGGGCACACCGGGTCTATGCCACTCCTTGCTAATAATTTCTGTAAGCCTAGTATCTATCCAGCCTACACAATTTCTCTGGAATTGCAACTGTGTTACAGTCATTCAGAGCAGCTTATACCTCCCCAAGCAATACACGGAGGTTCTCAAGCTTAAATTTAAAATTACAAATCTCTGAATCAGGTTTCTCCGAGTCAGAGATGTCACCCACAGACTGAAGCTCTCCGTCCTCATGTTCTGCATACTGTGACGCAGTATCAGACATGGCTCTAACAGCATTTGCACGCTCTGTATCTCTCCTAACCCCAGAGTTATCGCGCTTGCCTCTTAATTCAGGCAATCTAGATAATACCTCTGACAGGGTATTATTCATGATTGCAGCCATATTAGCGTGCGTCCCCTGAGCGGGAGGCGAAGGGTCTGACACGTGGGGAGAGTTAGTCGGCATAACTTCCCCCTCGACAGAACCCTCTGGTGATAATTCTTTTATAGATAAAGACTGATCTTTACTGTTTAAGGTGAAATCAATACATTTAGTACACATTCTCCTATGGGGCTCCACCATGGCTTTCAAACATAATGAACAAGTAGGTTCCTCTGTGTCAGACATGTTTAAACAGACTAGCAATGAGACTAGCAAGCTTGGAAAACACTTTAAAACAAGTTTACAAGCAATATAAAAAACGTTACTGCGCCTTTAAGAAACACAAATTTTCCCAAATTTTGAAATAACAGTGAAAAAAGGCAGTTACACTAACAAAATTTTTACAGTGTATGTAATAAGTTAGCAGAGCATTGCACCCACTTGCAAATGGATGATTAACCCCTTAATACCAAAAACGGAATAACAAATGACAAAAACGTTTTTTAAACAGTCACAACAACTGCCACAGCTCTACTGTGGCTTTTTACCTCCCTCAATACGACTTTTGAAGCCTTTTGAGCCCTTCAGAGAAGTCCTGGGTCATGCAGGAAGAAGCTGGATGTCTGTGTCTGTAATTTTTGCTGTGCAAAAAAAGGACAAAATAGGCCCCTCCCACTCATATTACAACAGTGGGAAGCCTCAGGGAACTGTTTCTAGGCAAAATTCAAGCCAGCCATGTGGAAAAAACTAGACCCCAATAAGTTTTATCACAAAACATATGTAAAAAACGATTAAACATGCCAGCAAACGTTTTAAAATACACTTTTATAAGAGTATGTATCTCTATTAATAAGCCTGATACCAGTCGCTATCACTGCATTTAAGGCTTAACTTACATTACTTCGGTATCAGCAGCATTTTCTAGCAAATTCCATTCCCTAGAAAAATATTTTAACTGCACATACCTTATTACAAGAAAACCTGTAAGCTATTCCCCCTCTGAAGTTACCTCACTCCTCAGAATATGTGAGAACAGCAAAGGATCTTAGTTACTTCTGCTAAGATCATAGAAAACGCAGGCAGATTCTTCTTCTAAAATACTGCCTGAGATAAACAGTACACTCCGGTACCATTTAAAAATAACAAACTTTTGATTGAAGAAATAAACTAAGTATAAAACACCACAGTCCTCTTACGACCTCCATCTTAGTTGAGAGTTGCAAGAGAATGACTGGATATGGCAGTGAGGGGAGGAGCTATATAGCAGCTCTGCTGTGGGTGATCCTCTTGCAACTTCCTGTTGGGAAGGAGAATATCCCACAAGTAATGGATGATCCGTGGACTGGATACACTTAACAAGAGAAAAAGCAGTCTTATGAACAGCAACCATTAGAATGTTGCTAAAGAGAGGTAGAATAACTTTGATAGATATTTGTTTGTTATTGAAGTATATATTTTAGTGTTGTAATTTATTTATAATAAAATTGAAGATATATGGCCAGATTACAAGTGGCACACTAACTAAATTTTTCACACATGCGCTAACTGTGTTCAAAGTAAACTTTTAACTGGGTTATCTTGCGTACTACAAGTTGAAAGTAAGGACTTTGGATATTGCTACTGCGTTAACTTCTCTCATAGACTTCAATGGGGCACACTGCTCAAAAAATACTTAAAGGACCAGTAAATACAGTAGATTAGCATAAACAACAAATAAATGATAACAAGACAATGCCATAGCCATTTGTTTCTGACAAATTTTAAAGTTATGTCTATTTCCACTCCCCCTAAATTATCATGTGACAGCAATCAGCCACTCACAAATGCATATATGTATATTCTGGGAATTCTTGCACATGCTCAGTAGGAGATGGTAACACAAAAAGTGCAAATATAAAAATATTGTGCACATTTTGTTAATGGAAGTAAATTGGAAAGTTGTATAAAATTGCATGTTCTATCTGAATCATTAATACTTATCGCTTGCATGCTAACCCCACCGTGCATTAGATCAACAGCACTAAAGACATGTGGCTAAATTACGAGTTTTGCATTATGAGTGAAAAAGCCTCATAACGCTGCTTTTTCACTACCGCTGCTATTACGAGTCTTGTAGGTATAGCTGTACCGCACACTTTTTTGGCCGTCACGCAACGTAATTACCGCACCTTTCAAAAAGTAATTTTTCAATGGAACTTCCATAGCGCCGGTATTATGAGTTTTGCCTGGGAGGCCAAAAAGTGAGCGATACAGCCTATACCATCAAGATTCGTACCACCATCTAAAGTCAGTAGTTATGGGTTTTACATTACAAAGCTGTAGCATAAAACTCATAACTAACTAAAGTGTTACAAAGTACACTAACACCCATAAACTACCTATTAACTCCTAAACTGAGGCCCTCCCGCATTGCAAGCACTATAATAAAATTATTAACCCCTAATCTGCCGCTATGGACATCGCCTCCACTATAATAAACATATTAACCCCTAAACCGCCGTACTCCTGCATCGCGAACACTAGTTAAATATTATTAACCCCTAATCTGCCGCCCCCAACGTCACCGCCGCCACTATACTAAAGTTATTAACCCCTAAACGTAACCCTAACTCTAACCCTAACACCCCTAACTTTAATATAATTAAAATAAATCTATATCAAAATTACTATCATTAACTAAATAAGTCCTATTTAAAACTAAATACTTACTTACTTGTAAAATAAACCCTAAGCTAGCTACAATATATCTAATAGTTACATTGTAGCTATCTTAGGCTTTATTTTTATTTCACAGCTAAGTTTGTATTTATTTTAACTAGGTAGACTAGTTAGTAAATAGTTATTAACTATTTACTAACTACCTAGTTAAAATAAATACAAATTTACCTGTAAAATAAAACCTAACCTGAGTTACACTAACACCTAACATTACACTACAATTAAATAAATTACATTAATTAAATACAATTAACTAAATTACAACAACCCCCCCCCACTAAATTACACAAAAAAAATATCAAATATTTAAACTAATTACACCTAATCTAATACCCTATCAAAATAAAAAAGCCCCCCCCCCAAATAAAAAAAAAACCCTAGCCTAAACTAAACTTCCAATGGCCCTTAAAAGTGCCTTTTGCAGGGCATTGCCCCAAAGAAATCAGCTCTTTTACCTATAAAAAAAAATACAAACAACCCCCCAACAGTAAAACCCACCTCCCACACAACCAAACCCCCCAAGTAAATTCCTATCTAAAAAACCTAAGCTCCCCATTGCCCTGAAAAGGGCATTTGGATGGGCATTGCCCTTAAAAGCGTATTTAGCTATTTTTTCTTTGCCCAAATCCCTAATCTAAAAATAAAACCCACCCAATAAACCCTTAAAAAAACCTAACACTAACCCCCGAAGATCCACCTACAGTTTTTGAAGACCGGACATACATCCTCACCAAGCCGGGAGAAGTCTTCATCCAAGCAGGCAGAAGTCCTCAAAGAAGCCAGGAGGAATCTTCATCCAAGTGGCAAGAAGTCGTCCTCCAGGTGGGCAGAAGTCTTCAGTCAGACAGCATCTTCTATCTTCATCCTTCCGACGTGGAGCGGCTCCATCTTCAAGACATCCGGCGCGGAGCATCCTCTTAATGCGGTCCCAGCCGTTCACTGAAGGATTTTTTCACCTTTAATTCCGATTGGATGATAGAATTCTATCAGCCAATCGGAATTCAAGGGACGCCATCTTGGATGACGTCATTTAAAGGAACCTTCAGTGTACGGCTGGGACCGCATGAAGAGGATGCTCCGTGCCCAATGTCTTGAAGATGGAGCCGCTCCGCGTCGGAAGGAGGAAGATAGAAGATGCCGTCTGGATGAAGACTTCTGCCCGCCTGGAGGACGATTTCTTGCCGCTTGGATGAAGACTTCTCCCAGCTTCCCGACTTCTGCCCGCTTGGATGAAGACTTCTCCCGGCTTGATGGATATCCGGTCTTCAAAAACTGTAAGTGGATCTTCAGGAGTTAGTGTTAAGTTTTTTTAAGGGTTTATTGGGTGGGTTTTATTTTTAGATTAGGGGTTTGGGCAAAGAAAAATAGCTAAATGCCCTTTTAAGGGCAATGCCCATCCAAATGCCCTTTTCAGGGCAATGGGGAGCTTAGGTTTTTTTTTTTTTATAGGATTTTATTTGGGGGGGGGTTGGTTGTGTGGGTGGTGGGTTTTACTGTTGGGGGTTGTTTGTATTTTTTTTTACAGGTAAAAGAGCTGATTTCTTTGGGGCAATGCCCTGCAAAAAGCCCTTTTAAGGGCCATTGGCAGTTTAGTTTAGGCTAGGTTTTTTTTTATTTGGGGGGGCTTTTTTATTTTGATAGGGCTATTAGATTAGGTGTAATTAGTTTAAATATTTGATAATTTCTTTTTTATTTTGTGTAATTTAGTGTTTTTTTTTTTTTTGTAATTTAGTTTATTGTATTTAATTAATGTAATTTATTTAATTGTAGTGTAATGTTAAGTGTTAGTGTAACTCAGGTTAGGTTTTATTTTACAGGTAAATATGTGTTTTTATTTTAACTAGGTAGTTAGTAAATAGTTAATAGCAATTTACTAACTAATCTACCTAGTTAAGATAAATACAAATTTAGCTGTGAAATAAAAATAAAACCTAAGATAGCTACAATGTAACTATTAGTTATATTGTAGCTAGCTTAGGGTTTGTTTTATAGGTATTTCATTTTACATAGGAATTAGTTAGTTAATTATAGAAATTTTTATTTAGATTTATTTTAATTATATTACAGTTAGGGTTAGACTTATGGTTAGGTTTAGGGGTTAATTTATTTATTTAGTGTTAGTGATGTGGGAGGCCAGAGGTTTAGGGGTTAATAACTGTAATGTAGGTGGTAGCGATGTTAGGGGCAGCGGATTAGGGGTTAATAAGTGTAATGTAGGTGTCGGCGATGTCGGGGGAGGCAGATTAGGGATTAATAAATATAATGTAGGTGGGGGCGATGTCGGGGGCGGCAGATTAAGGGGTGTTTAGACTCAGGGTTTATGTTAGGGTGTTAGGTTTAAACATACATTTTCTTTCCCTATAGGTATAAATGGGGCTGCATTACGGAGCTTTACACTCCTTTATTGCAGGTGTTAGGCTTTTTTTTAGTCGGCTCTCCTCATTGGTGTCTATGGGGAAATCGTGCATGAGCACGTAAAACCAGCTCAAAGCAGCGCTGATATTTGTGTGCGGTATGGAGCTCAACACTGCCATATTGCCTGCTAACGTCTTGTTTTTGCAAACCTGTAATAGCAGCGCAATTAAAGGTGAGCGGTGGAAATAACTTGTAAGTTATTACCGAGCCGCACATAACGCAATACTCGTAATCTGGCCGATGGGTAGTTATGAATACTTTTGTAAAATATATATCTATTCCTATCTATATGTATATATATATATATATATATATATATATATATATATATATATATATATATATATATATATATATATATATATATATATATATATATATATATACATATACACACACACAGATATTTACAGACATATTTCCTTAAAAATACAAAGAACATTTTCTTCTAAATGAAGAACATTGTAATGTAAAGTATTTTAAAAAAAATATTAAAATTAAAAACTCAAAAGTGTATACATTTTTATATATACTGTATATATATATATATATATGTATATGTGTTTGTGTGTATAAATACACATGTATATACAAATATATATATATATATATACGGTATATATATATATATATATATATATATATATATATATATATATATATATATATATATGTACACTCACCGGCCACTTTATTAGGTACACCTTGCTAGCCTTCAGAACTGCCTTATTTCTTTGTGGCATAGAATCAACAAGGTGTTGGAAACATTCCTCAGAGATTTTGGTCCTTATTGACATGATAGCATCATGCAGTAGCAGCAGATTTGTTGGCTGCACATCCATGATGCAAATCTCCCATTCCACCACATCCCAAAGGCGCTCTATTGGATTGAGATCTGGTGACTGTGGAGGCCATTGAGTACAGTGAACTCAATGTCATGTTCAAGAAACCAGTTTGAGATGATTTGAGCTTTGTTACATGGTGCATTATCCTGCTGGAAGTAGCCACCAGAAGATGGGTACACTGTAGTCATAAAGGGATGGACATGGTCAGCAACAATACTAAGGTATGCTGTGGCATTTAAACAATGCTCAATTGCTACTAAGGGGCCCTAAAGTGTGCCAAGAAAATATCCCCCACACCATTACACCACCACCACCAGTTTGAACCATTGATACAAGGCAGGATGGATCCATGCTTTCATGTTGTTTATGCCAAATTCTGACCCTACCATCTGAATGTTGCAGCTGAAATCAATACTCATCAGATCATGTGTGAATTGTAGCCTCAGTTTCCTTTTCTTAACTGAAAGGAGTGGCACCCGGTGTGGTCTTCTGCTGCTGTAGCCCATCTGCTTCAAGGTTCGACATGTTGTGCATTCAGAGATGGTATTCTGCATACCTTGGTTGTGAAGAGGTTATTTGAGTTATTGTTGCCTCTTTATTATTTCGAACCAGTCTGCCCTTTCTCCTCGGGCCACTGACATTAACAAGGCATTGTCACCCACACAACTGCCGCTCACTGCATATTTTCTTTTTTTCGGACCATTCTCTGTAAACCCTAGAGATGGTTGTGCGTGAAAATCTCAGTAGATCAGCAGTTTTTTTAAATACCAGCCCGTCTGGCACCAACAACCATGCCACGTTCAAAGTGACTTAAATCCCCTTTCTTCCCCATTCTGATGCTCGGTTGGAACTTCAGCAAGTCATTATCATTATGTCTAGATGCCTAAATGCATTGAGTTGCTGCCATGTGATTGGCTGATTAGCAATTTGTGTTACCAAGCAATTCAACAGGTGTACCTAATAAAGTGGCCGGTGAGTGCATATATACACATATACACATATTTAGACACACACACACACATATATATATATATATATATATATATATATATATATATATATATATATATATATATATATATATATATATATATATCTTCACAGTAAAATAATAACATTTTTATTAATATTTTTCTGAATTTTTTTTATATGTTAATGTGTTTGTGATGTGTTTTAATCAACTTTTTTTTTTTTTTAACCCTCAAACTTTATGCTAGGTCTTCAAGCCCGCAAATACTTTGGGTGTAAATGTTGTTTGCACTCAAGTGTAACTGTTTACTTTCAACTAGTAATATGAGTGTCAGCTAGGCTGTGATATTGCTTATCATCTCCCGTGCTAACATTTGCGCACCACTTGTAATCTTGCCCGTAGTCTTTTAGCTTAATTAAGAAAACTGTAGAAGAAGAATAGCCTTGTGGAGTCAAGTAATACCTCAAGCTTAGAGATTGGAGGTTTGAAATCAGCTAAGGTGATATTATTATTTGATCAGATATATTTTGAGTTATATATATTAAATGTTAGCACAATTTTTAAGATCTTACATGTATAACCTGTTGAAAAAATATTTTATTCAATCATGTAACTTCCCAAGTGACAAAACTACTGTTTGTGCTGCTACAAAAATCATATGGCCTATTTTAAACCTTTGTGTTTATGCCAAAATTGCTCGAATTAGAGTTTTGGCTAATACCTAAAAAATTGCTTCAAGCACAGGAAGGGTTAGAAAATAATTTTAAATATGGCTATAAAGTACATGACTGTATTCATTTAGAAGCATGATGAAAGACTATGACTTGCTTCTTCAGTTCCACAACAGCTATTTATCACCCTTTCTCTTTGATAAAAGAAACAAGTTTGGCACCAGAACTGGCACATGTATCAGTAGTGTATGTTGATCAAAGGAACTATTAGGAGACAACCCTTAGATCTTTGTAAAATACATAGTAATCCCGTTAAATAAAATCATGCTTAGCTGTGCCCTTTGGTAGTAGCTTTCTCTTGGCCCTCTGTAACCTGAGTCAAGACTTTGCCACCTGCTAAACAGACTGGAGCTACTTGGCTCTTTTGACTCACCCAGAAAAGCAAATTGAGGGCGTAGAGAAGGCAGCGTAAGCACTTTATAGAATCTTCTCTGGCCATTGTACAATGTTACGGGAGAATGCCCCATCCTCTCACCACTTCATCCTCTCCTGGGACGACAGAAGATCAAAAGCACTTCAAAGGGAGAGAGGAAAAAAAAAATCAGTTTGTACACAGCTTTAGTAATAGCAAATGCCAAAGCACATGCAAGTATGTGTATCACTAATTGTGTGAAGAATGCATTCCTTGTTATCAGCAAATGGTTAGAAGGCAATTAAAGGCTTTTAAACATATTAAAACACAAAGTGTGCTTTTAGATCAAAACGTTATTTATATACACATATCTATCTATCTATATATATATATATATATATATATATATATATATATATATATATATATATACGCTGATTGGAGTAGCAGTGTTAGTTGAGTGATTTAGATAACAAAATAACAAGAGTATAGCATTGAGCAATGATTCTTTTTTATTGGACTAACTATACATTTTTAAGTTGACAAGCTTTCAGAAGTATTCCTTCCTTTTTCAAGTCTGCAGCAAGTGCTTCAGATACTTCTGAAAGCTTGTCAACTTATAAATTTATAGTTATACCAATAAAGTATTATTGCTCCATGCAAAACTCTTGTTAATTTTTTTATCGATATATATATATATAAATGTGTGTATATATATATATATATATATATATATATATATATATATATTTATTTATATTTAACTTTCAAAATAACAAGTGTATTTCAATAAGCAGTGATAACTTATTTTTGGACTAACATTAGTAATATTTTTTACAAATAAAAAAAAAAAAAGAAATGTTAAAATAAATAATATATATATGTATATAGTATATTTATATATATATATATTAAACACTTTATGAGGTGCGCGCTATCTTAATGTCCGCCCGTAAAGGGATACATTTGCCCCTTTAAGGGTGCATGTTAAATAGGAAGCCATTACAAGTGGTTGGTTAATGCTCCCGCGAGCGGTCAGACCTCTGGTTAATGAAAAAAAATTACCCCATTTGCCCCTCAAATAAAGAGGAGGGTACTGTACAATATAAAATAAATATGAGCATTAGGGGTTAAAGTGTTAAAGTGAGGGGATGTGGGGTGTTAGAAAATAACTAAAGATTTACATAGAGGTGAATTGCGGACTCTGTTTTTAAACTAAATATATATGTAAATGCTTATATACATACCTGTATATATATATATATATATATATATATATATATATATATATATATATATATATATATATATATATATATATATATATATATGTATATATATATATATATATATATATATATATATATATATATGTGTGCTAAAATGTATATACACATATAAACAGATAAATATTTATGTATATATTCATATACATATATATTTATTATTTGCCCACTGTGTTGCGCTACATGGATTGTCGTGTCTGTAAAATGGAAATGAGGCTCCCATTGGAGCCAATGGAAGCGTGAGGACGTATTTGCCTTGCAACTCACTTGTAATAACAACGCACATTTACGCACGCTGGTAATACAAAGTGGAGCACAAATATTGCATTTGCGTAAGTGCAATATTGCGCTCCACTTGTAATTTAGCCCTTATTATTTGACATGATGCCTTCAGACATAACAGAATAGGTATTAAGGACAATCCCCTTTGATGATCCACTAATAAATTACAGTAATTTGGCTTGTCACTGATTCCTGGTTACGTTGTTCTAAACAGAAGTTTTGTCTATAATGAAAACAATTGCTTGCCTGCTATACAATGGGGCATATTTATCAAGCTCCGTATGGACCTTGATACCCCGCGTTTCTGGCGAGCCAGAAATTATGAAGCAGTGGTCTAAAGACTGCTGCTCCATAACCTGTCCGCCTGCTCTGAGGCGGCGGACAGAAATCAACCCGATCAAATATGATCGGGTTGATTGACACCCCCTGCTAGCGGCCAATTGGCCGTGAATCTGCAGGGGGCGGCATTGCACCAGCAGTTCACAAGAACTGCTGGTGCAATGATAATTGTCGAGAGTGTATGCTGTCGGCATTTATCCATGTGCAGCGGACATGATCCGCAATATCGGATCATGTCCGCTCGCACCTTCAAAAATAGGCCCCAATGTCTCACCCAGGATCATACAGGGAGTGCAGAATTATTAGGCAAGTTGTATTTTTGAGGATTAATGTTATTATTGAACAACAACCATGTTCTCAATGAACCCAAAAAACTCATTAATATCAAAGCTGAATAGTTTTGGAAGTAGTTTTTAGTTTGTTTTTAGTTTTAGCTATTTTAGGGGGATATCTGTGTATGCAGGTGACTATTACTGTGCATAATTATTAGGCAACTTAACAAAAAACAAATATATACCCATTTCAATTATTTATTTTTACCAGTGAAACCAATATAACATCTCAACATTCACAAATATACATTTCTGACATTCAAAAACAAAACAAAAACAAATCAGTGACCAATATAGCCACCTTTCTTTGCAAGGACACTCAAAAGCCTGCCATCCATGGATTCTGTCAGTGTTCACCATCAACATTGCGTGCAGCAGCAACCACAGCCTCCCAGACACTGTTCAGAGAGGTGTACTGTTTTCCCTCCTTGTAAATCTCACATTTGATGATGGACCACAGGTTCTCAATGGGGTTCAGATCAGGTGAACAAGGAGGCTATGTTGATAGATTTTCTTCTTTTATACCCTTTCTTGCCAGCCATGCTGTGGAGTACTTGGACGCGTGTGATGGAGCATTGTCCTGCATGAAAATCATGTTTTTCTTGAAGGATGCAGACTTCTTCCTGTACCACTGCTTGAAGAAGGTGTCTTCCAGAAACTGGCAGTAGGACTGGGAGTTGAGCTTGACTCCATCCTCAAACCGAAAAGGCCCCACAAGCTCATCTTTGATGATACCAGCCCAAACCAGTACTCCACCTCCACCTTGCTGGCGTCTGAGTCGGACTGGAGCTCTCTGCCCTTTACCAATCCAGCCACGGGCCCATCCATCTGGCCCATCAAGACTCACTCTCATTTCATCAGTCCATAAAACCTTTGAAAAATCAGTCTTGAGATATTTCTTGGCCCAGTCTTGACGTTTCAGCTTGTGTGTCTTGTTCAGTGGTGGTCGTCTTTCAGCCTTTCTTACCTTGGCCATGTCTCCGAGTATTGCACACCTTGTGCTTTTGGGCACTCCAGTGATGTTGCAGCTCTGAAATATGGCCAAACTGGTGGCAAGTGGCATCTTGGCAGCTGCATGCTTGACTTTTCTCAGTTCATCAGCAGTTATTTTGCGCCTTGGTTTTTCCACACGCTTCTTGCGACCCTGTTGACTATTTTGTATGAAACGCTTGATTGTTCGATGATCACGCTTCAGAAGCTTTGCAATTTTAAGAGTGCTGCATCCCTCTGCAAGATATCTCACTATTTTTGACTTTTCTGAGCCTGTCAAGTCCTTCTTTTGACCCATTTTGCCAAAGGAAAGGAAGTTGCCTAATAATTATGCACACCTGATATAGGGTGTTGATGTCATTAGACCACACCCCTTCTCATTACAGAGATGCACATCACCTAATATGCTTTATTGGTAGTAGGCTTTCGAGCCTATACAGCTTGGAGTAAGACAACATGCATAAAGAGGATGATGTGGTCAAAATACTCATTTGCCTAATAATTCTGCACTCCCTGTATAAAACCATGACAATGGCATTGAAATAATTAAAACTTCTTAATGGAAAACAGTTTTTTTTTTATTATTTTCTATTTGTGTTCATTCTGACTATTGTAGACATTGAATATGTAGATTTGCATACTTGCTATATTTTCCATTAAAGGGTCAGTCTACTTCAGAATTTTTATTGTTTAATAAGATAGATAATTCCTTTATTACTTATTCCCCAGTTTTGCATAACCAACGTTACCTTCTATATAAGCCTCTGAAGACTCAGTTCTTTTGACAGACATGCAGTTTAGCCAATCAGTACTCTCTCATAAGTAACTCCACGGGCTTGAGCACAATGTTATCTATATGGCACACGTGAACTAACGCCCTCTAGCTGTAGAAAACTGTCAAATGCATTCAAATAAGAGGCAGCCTTCAAGGGCTTAGAAATTAGCATAAGAGCCTACATAGGTTTAGCTTTCAACTAAGAATACCAAGAGAACAAAGCAAATTTGATTATAAAAGCAAATTGGAAAGTTGTTTAAAATGAAATGCCCTATCTGAATCATGAAAGTCTAATTTTGACTAGACTGTCCCTTTAAGTTTTAATTATTTCAATGTTGTTGTCATATACATGTATATGTAGAGGTAACTATATATATATATATATATATATATATATATATTTATATATATATATATATATATAAATACACACACATACAGTCACATTAAAGAGAAAGTACACCCTCTTTGAATTCTATGGTTTTACATAGCAGGACATAATAATCATCTGGTCCTTACCAGGTCTTACAATGAGGTAAATACAACCTCAGATGAACAAAACAACACACAACATATTACACTCTGTCATGATTTATTTAACAAAATTAAAGCCAAAATGGAGGAGCAATGTGTGAAAAATTAAGTACACCTTATGATTCAATAGCTTGCAGAACCTCCTTTTGCAGCAATAACTTGAAGTAATCGTTTTCTGTATGACTTTATCAGTCTTTCACATTGTTGTGGAGAAAATTTGGCCCACTCTTCTATACAACGGGCTTCAGTTCATTGAGATTTGCGGGCATTCATTTATGCATAGCTCTCTGCCACAGCATTTCAATCAGGTTAAGTTCTGGAGTTTGACTGGGACGTTGTAACATCTTAATTCTTTTCTTTATCAGACATTCTGTTGTAGATTGCTGGTGTGCTTGGGATCATTATCCTGTTGTATGACCCAAGCTTTAGTTGTCGAACAGATGGACTCACATTTGACTCTAGAATACTATGGTATACAGAGGAGTTTATGGTCGACTCAATGACTGCAAGGTGCCCAGGTTCTGTGACTGCAAAACAAGCCCAAATAACCACCCCTCCACCACTGTGCTTGACAGTTGGTATGAGGAGTTTTTGCTGATATGCTGTGTTTGCCAAACATGGGGCTGTGCATTATGGCCAAACATCTCCACTTGGGTCTCCTCTGTCCAAAGGACATTGTTACAGAAGTCTTGTGGTTTGTTGAAATGCAACTTTGCAAACCTAAACCATGCTGCCATGTTCTTTTTAGAGAGAAGAGGCTTTCTCCTGGCAACCCTTCCATACAAACCATACTTGTTCAGTTTTTTTTACTAATTGTACTGTCATGGACTTTAACATTTAACATGCTAACTGAGGCCTGTAGAGTCTCAGATGTAACTTGTTTTTTTGCAAATTTTTCTGAGCATTGCATGTTCTGACCTTGGGGTGTATTTGCTAGGACATCCACTCCTGGGAAGATTGTCAACTGTCTAGAATGTTTTCCACTTGCGAATAATCTTTCCACTGTAAAATAATGGACTTTAAATTGTTTGGAAATTGCCTTATAACCCTTCTCAGATTGATGGCCAGCAACAATTTCTTCTCTAAGATCATTGCTGATATCTTTCCTCCTTGACGCTGTGTTAACACACACCTGAACCATTCTGTTAACGCACACCAGACCAGCAAACTGCTAAAACTTCGACTTTTAAAGAGGTGGTCACACTTGCTGATGATCAATTAATAAAGGGCATTTGATTAGCAGCACCTGGCTGCCACTTAGTCTCTTAATTCCTATGGAAGCAGTAATGGTGTACTTAGTTTTTCACACATGGCTTCTACATGTTGGCTTTATTTTTGTTATATAAATCATGGCACAGTGTAATATGTCATGTGTTGTTGTTCATCTGAGGTTGTATTTGCCTAATTTTACAACTGGCTAAGGACCAGATGAATATTATGTCTTGATACGTAAAACCATAGAATTCAAAGAGGGTGTACTTTCTATTTCACATGACTATATATATATATATATATATATATATATATATATATATATATATATACACACATATATATATATATATATATATATATATATATATATATATATATATACATAAAAGAAATCCAGAGAGTGCAAGCCGTTTTCTTTGATAAATATATATATATATATATATATATATATATATATATATATATATATATATATATATATATATATATATATACACAGGCGTATCTCAGGGATATTGCGGGTTCGGTTCCAGACCCCCGCAATAAAGTAAATATAGAAATAAAGTGAGTCACACCAATTGTTTTGTTTTTCAGTGCATATAAAAGTTATATTTACACTATATTGTAGTCTATTAAGTGTGCAATAGCATTATGTCAAAATAAACAATGTACATACTTTAATAAAAAAAATACTTTATTGCTAAAAAATGCTATCCATCATCTGAGCCTTCAGTAAGTCATAATCTTTTTGCTGCTGGTGTGTATATATAGGTGTGTATATATGTGTATTCATGTGTATTTATGTGTTTATATGTTAATATATATTGGAAAAAAAATTCTCGCTCAACACAGGGTTGCCACAAATGTTCAATTTGTAAAAAGAGCAATATCTGCGAAACACAACATTCTATGGTTTTACGTATCAGGACATAATAACAATAAAAAAAAATGTTTTACTTTTGTGGGTATAGAATATATTAAGAGGGATATTAGAAGAGTAGACAGAATAGCCAAATTACTTAGAAGAGAGGTATTCTGGATATTCACGCTGCAAACTAGACAACATTGTCCTATTCATAGACTAATGGATGGATGTTGTAAATATATGCAGATATTTATCTTGCTCCCCTTACATTAAAGTCCCTCCTACTATACTTCTCTTTATCCTCATGATAGTTATGATTGACCACTTAGGATGAGTGGCCCCCCAGTTATTTAATTTACGTACTTTCATTTTTTTTTATTTTTTTTTAGGGTTTACATTTTTTACTTTATACTATACATTAATAATTTTTATTTCAATTTTTGCCTTACATTCCTTCATAAAATTAGAATATCCATCCCTTCTTGTGAGCTGCTGGTGCAATTCTGAATACGGAGAGCGTATTGCTCTCCGTATTCAGCGAGGTCTGTCAACAGACTTTGTTAAATAGAGGCCATGGTATGGGATGCATGATTCATTTCTTCGATCATTTACACATCTTGCATAGTGTTCATTTGTATTCTTATTTTAAATGTCTAGATTGTTTTACATGTATATGTCTTTTTCTGGCTGAGACATCTTGTGTTTATTTATCATCTCTTCTTTTTATTTTATGCTGTAAGTATGAGTCCACTATTTATGGCATTTTTTTTTCAATTATTATATGTAATGGTTACAGATAGTTTAATTGATTATTTATGTATATATATATATATATATATATATATATATATATATATATATATATATATAACTTTATTTAGTCGCTTTTGACATTGACACTTTCTGGGGGACACCTGAAGCGCATCCGAGCATGTGCAAAATGCATCAGCCCTTCCACACTAAGTGTGTATATTACTTAAAAGCTTGAACTAACCACTTGTTGATAAAGATACCTGGATCCTATAACTTCTTTTAATTAACATAATAACAATCATCTAGTAAGCTCATTGCTCTCAGAAAAACGCACACACACACACATATATATATATACATATATATATATATATATATATATATATATATATATATATATATATATATATATATAAAATGTCAAAACAGGATTTGCATAGAAACAAAATAGTATATCTTTATTTCCAAGTTAAATCTATAGATATCAGTGCTCTGCTGGGAGTTCATTTGTGAAAAATGCATGCTGTATTACCATAATTGTATATTGTCTTGAAGAAGGCCCATCAAACGTTGACATCTACAATTAATATCAATTTAACTTGGAAATAAAGATATACTATTTTGTTTCTATACAAATCCTGTGAGTGCCCTCCTACATTTTGACATTTTGAAACTAATACACGAGGATAGAACCCGGGACGTGATTACACTCGTGTGGAAGGAGTGCTGGGCTACCGGCTATGGATTTTATATATATATATATATATATATATATATATATATATATATATATATATATATATATATATATATACACATATATATATATGTATATGTCACACAGAGGGACCAGACATGATTCAGGTGGAGCCCAGGTACCATGGGCTATAAGGCTATAGATGTGTGGGCCCGGTTTCAATTGAGAGCTGTAGTTAAACCTCTTTCCAAGGGGATGGACAAAGGTAATTGCAGGTTGAAGACACAAAGTGATAATACAAAGGGGGCAGAATGCAAGTATATGCTAATACAAAACCATCAGAGAAGACACCTCTACATAGAGCCATTTAGAAGCCTACATAACAACCCATTGTGAGGATGATCATTATGATTTAATGTAGGGGGAGGTGTGAAAAAGTTATAAGGGCTCAAAGATATGAGATCTCAAGTGTTAGAACCCTTTTCTGAGCTGGCCCACAGAAAGGCAACAAAAAAGACAGGGCTAGATCTCCATGACAGGACCCTCCATTTCAACAGTGCCCTTTACGGCTGTCTGAAATCATTGGAGTTGCTTCTCTACGAATATCATCCTTCCCCATTGGTGAATCCACACCAGAACATATGCACTTGTACATTCATGCTTTTCATACAACAGAAATGTATTGTGATTACAAGATGTTTACTGTTCCTTTAACCACAATATGTAAAAAAAATATTAATATTAGTGGTTTGCCTAGAATCTCTGCATTAACAGTTGCTTGTGGACACCTGGACTCTTAATGACACACTTCTAATCAATTGATTGAAAAATAAGCAATACATTTCGTGTGGATAGGCCCAGATTTAATACTGGGCATACCATGGATTTTCCAGGTGGATTGGGGTTGCCTGTGCGTCGGATGCCTGGCTTAGCATCACCCACTATCAATCAAACCTTTCAGGGCTGGTTCTCCTCTATTTCTGGATCTGGTCTCATCTTTACTGTCCCTGCTGGTGCAGCTCTACATGCAGAGAATCTGTATGCATTGAAGTATTGTGGGAAAATAGAGTCAGCTGGTGTATTTTTGTGTGTGCTTGCACATGTATGTCTTTGACGGTGTCTGTGCACATGGGCGTGTCCTGTGAGTCAGTAGCGGACCTACTCAACAGAGGGTCCTGGTGCAAAATTATTTTTGGGCCCCCTAAAAACTCCGTAGTAACCATTAATAATAATATACAGGCTGTTCTGTATAAATATTTTTTTAAATAGCTAGATAGATAGAATCGACTGGCAGCCTACACTAATAAAAGACTCCCCTGAATAAGGATTGTACACATTTTACACATGCCTATTGTATAGACTGGCTGCTATGCCCCCCCCCCCATCCCCCAAGCACTTGGGCCCTAGTGCAACTGCACCTGCTGCACAAATAGAAGTCCTGCCCCATCTGTGAGTTTGTGATACTTTTGATAGCATTTGTGCATGTGTGATGGATCCCTGGTTTGTGTTGTGTGCTATCTGGGTATGTTGTTTCTCCCTTATAGTGCAGCTTATGTGTGATGGCAAGTGCTCAGATGCATCTTAAGTGACATTGACTCCACAAGCTAATGAGCAACAAGCAGTTATTCTTGATTTAAATGTAATAGTCCATAGGTCCTGGTGCTTTTTAATTAAATGTTACTTTTTTCTTTCTCATGCCAACCATTATAAATTGCTGTGTCTATAGGGTGTTACCAATTTTTAACACTTTTGACAACCAAATGAATTCATTATACTTGTGATTTTTGGTGTATGGTTACATAACAAATGTGGTGTGGGGGGGGGGGGGGTTAGTGGGCTGCTCTGCCTTAAATACAGAGCCTATTTTTGGTTGGGTCCGGCCCTGACCATATTTGTAAAGGCAAATCCATATAGTTTCTTTACAGGTGGTGCAAAACCAATACTGATTAAAGGGCCACATGTGCCTCCTAGAGTAGTGGGACCAGTCTTGATTGAGACCTCTGACACATCTGTAGATACCCCCCGGTTGTATTGGAACCACTGTATGCTTGCAATATATATGTTTGTTATATGACTAATTTATATCATGCATTCAAATGTATAGCAGGTGCTTTTTCTTGGTATATATTTCAAATATTAAAACAATGATAACCTGAGAAACCAGCTAGATGTAAGACAATATATTTTTTTGCTAGAAGCTTTAGGAAGGGTATCAGCATGGGGGCCTGGGGGAGGGGTGGGCAAATACCCCCAGGCATTTTGCTTCTTGTATCAAAACATAAGTGCCCACTTGAGCAACTTGTTGATGCCAGACAGCCCCCAATTTTTTCAACTATGTGAAGCCTTTGTATAACAAGCAACTATCTTCTATTGTGCATATTATGATTGATATTGTCATGTTGGGGGCATTTAATTATTTTCTTTGCTCCCCCTCCCCGGAAAATTTTGAATGCAGAGGAGATAAGAGGTTTTTAAAAGTGTATCGGCTAGATTTGGAGTTAACGACCCGAAAAACTAACGCCAGCTTTTTTCTGGCCGCACCATAAAAATAACTTTGGTATTGAGAGTCCACATAAAGGCTGCGTTAGGCTCCAAAAAAGGAGCGTAGAGCATTTTTAACACAGCTTCAACTCTCGATACCAGAGTTGCTTACGGACGCGGCCAGCCTCAAAAACGTGCTCGTGCACGATTCCCCCATAGGAAACAATGGGGCTGTTTGAGCTGAAAAAAAACCTAACACCTGCAAAAAAGCCGCGTTCAGCTCCTAACGCAGCCCCATTGTTTGCTATGCGGTAACCCTTCCTACGTCTGCACTTAACATTCTAACATGTACCCCGAGTCTAAACACCCCTAACCTTACACTTATTAACCCCTAATTTGCCGCCCCCGCTATCGCTGACTCCTGCATATTATTATTAACCCCTAATCTTCCGCTCCGTAAACCGCCGCTACTTACATTATCCCTGATCAGAACAGCCAATAGAATGCAAGCTCAATCTGATTGGCTGATTGGATCAGCCAATCGGATTGAACTTGATTCTGATTGGCTGATTCCATCAGCCAATCAGAATATTCCTACCTTAATTCCGATTGGCTGATAGAATCCTATCAGCCAATCGGAATTCGAGGGACGCCATCTTGGATGACGTCCCTTAAAGGAACCGTCATTCTGCAGTTGGACGTCGCCGGAAGAAGATGGGTCCGCGGTGGAGGTCTTCAGGATGGAGCCGGTCGTCATCGGATGAAGATAGAAGATGCCGCTTGGATCAAGATGGTTGCCGGTCCGGATCGCCTCTTCTTCCCGGATAGGATGAAGACTTTGGAGCCTCTTCTGGACCTCTTCAGGCACCGGATGATGGATCGCCAACCCCTGCTTGGGTTGGATGAAGATTTTAGAGCCAGGACGGATCGGTGAACCTGGTAGGGTGAAGACAAGGTAGGAAGATCTTCAGGGGCTTAGTGTTAGGTTTATTTAAGGGGGGTTTGGGTTAGATTAGGGGTATGTGGGTGGTGGGTTGTAATGTTGGGGGGGGTATTGTATGTTTTTTTTTTTACAGGCAAAAGAGCTGAACTTCTTGGGGCATGCCCCGCAAAGGGCCCTGTTCAGGGCTGGTAAGGTAAAAGAGCTTTTAACTTTAGTAATTTAGAATAGGGTAGGGCATTTTTTATTTTGGGGGGCTTTGTTGTTTTATTAGGGGGCTTAGAGTAGGTGTAATTAGTTTAAAATTGTTGTAATTTTTTTCTTATGTTTGTAGATATTTTTTTATTTTTTGTAACTTAGTTCTTTTTTATTTTTTGTACTTTAGCAAGTTTATTTAATTGTATTTATTTGTAGGAATTGTATTTAATTAATTTATTGATAGTGTAGTGTTAGGTTAATTGTAGGTAGTTTATTTAATTAATTTATTGATAGTGTAGTGTTAGGTTAATTGTAGGTAATTGTAGGTAGTTTATTTAATTAATTTATTGATAGTATAGTGTTAGTTTTAATTGTAACTTAGGTTAGGATTTATTTTACAGGTAAATTTGTAATTATTTTAACTATTTTAGCTATTAAATAGTTCTTAACTATTTAATAGCTATTGTACCTGGTTAAAATAAATACAAAGTTACCTGTAAAATAAATATAAATCCTAAAATAGCTATAACATAAATATAATTTATATTGTAGCTATATTAGGATTTATTTTACAGGTAAGTATTTAGCTTTAAATAGGAATAATTTATTTAATAAGAGTTAATTTATTTTGTTAGATGTAAATTATATTTAATTTAGGGGGGTGTTAGTGTTAGGGTTAGACTTAGCTTTAGGGGTTAATACATTTATTAGAATAGCGGTGAGCTCCGGTCGGCAGATTAGGGGTTAATAATTGAAGTTAGGTGTCGGCGATGTTAGGGAGGGCAGATTAGGGGTTAATACTATTTATGATAGGGTTAGTGAGGCGGATTAGGGGTTAATAACTTTATTATAGTAGCGCTCAGGTCCGCTCGGCAGATTAGGGGTTAATAAGTGTAGGCAGGTGGAGGCGACGTTGTGGGGGGCAGGTTAGGGGTTAATAAATATAATACAGGGGTCGGCGGTGTTAGGGGCAGCAGATTAGGGGTACATAAGGATAACGTAGGTGGCGGCGCTTTGCGGTCGGCAGATTAGGGGTTAATAAGTGTAGGTAGGTGGAGGCGACGTTGTGGGGGGCAGATTAGGGGTTAATATATATAATATAGGGGTCGGCGGTGTTAGGGGCAGCAGATTAGGGGTACATAAGGATAACGTAGGTGGCGGTCGGCAGATTAGGGGTTAAAAAAATGTAATCGAGTTGCGGCGATGTGGGGGGACCTCGGTTTAGGGGTACATAGGTAGTTTATGGGTGTTAGTGTACTTTAGAGTACAGTAGTTAAGAGCTTTATAAACCGGCGTTAGCCCAGAAAGCTCTTAACTACTGACTTTTTTCCTGCGGCTGGAGTTTTGTCGTTAGATGTCTAACGCTCACTTCAGACACGACTCTAAATACCGGAGTTAGAAAGATCCCATTGAAAAGATAGGATACGCAATTTACGTAAGGGGATCTGCGGTATGGAAAAGTCGCGGCTGAAAAGTGAGCGTTAGACCCTATTTTGAGTGACTCCAAATACCGGCGGTAGCCTAAAACCAGCGTTAGGAGCCTCTAACGCTGGTTTTCACGGCTAACGCCAAACTCCAAATCTAGGTCTATGTCAGTGGAATGCAAAAAAAAAATATAAAAAAAATAAAAAATAAAAAATAAAAAAAACAAAGTTTAAATGCGTTAAAAACATTTAAACTGTTTTTGTACTTTTTTCAATGTAGTGTTTAACTGCTGACAAACTACACATGAAAAAATGTGTTTTATTATGTTTCTGTGGGTCTCGCTAATGCATTGTATATGTGCCACAACTTCTCCAAATGGAATACTGTATCAGTCTGAACAAAGAGGAATTGTTTAACATGTTGATCTTATATCAGAAATATTTATATCAGAAATATTATTTAGCAGCATAACAAACAGATGAGGCATCATACTAGCATCAAAATAATGGAATCATCACAAACTTAAAACAATTATAATATATACACACACACACACACATATATACAAACACACAGACACACACATATATACATTACGCATTTGAATTTCAAAGTCAAAATAAAACTTTAGTGATGCCATTTTAAACAAATTTCCCATGTATTTCTGTTATCTAATTTCCTTTGTTCTTTTAGTATCTTTTGTTGAAAAGCATACCTCAGCGAGAGTAGCAATGCACTACGGGGAGCTAGCTTCTGATTGGTGGCTGCAATTTATGCCTCTTGTCATTGGCTCACCCAATGTGTTCAGTTAGCTCCCCATAGTGCATTGCTGCTCTTTCAACAAAGAATATCAAGAAAAGAAGCAAATTCGATAATAGAAGTAAACCGGAAAGTTATTTAAAATTGTAGTTTCTGTCTCAAACATGAAAGTAACAAAAATTGGTTTCATGCTTAAGGTGACAAGGTTGTCATATTTGTTTGAAAACAAAGTATGAGCTGCTTAGTTTATCATAATTCTGTTACTGGAATGATATTCCCTAAAAGTACGTCTGTCCAAAGGATATACAAAAATGTAGTAATTAAACTAGACTTATTATTTACTGTACAATTTGTATGCCAATAAAACAACAAAATATAAATAACCCTTAGAGATTGTGCCCATTAAAAAGGCATAAAATGCCTACATGTATCATATTACATAACAATGACATCTTTATACTATTTGTTGTGTTTAGTGCCTATTTACTATTACATATTATTACTATATAAATATCAATATATAAATAACAAAGAATAATGCTTAATAATTATACTTCAACAAAGAGACAGTAAGAAAAAAGTCCATAAATACATCTCAATATATATATATATATATATACACACACACACACACACACACACACACACACACATCATATCAGAATTATAGCAAAAGTAATATTCATTTGATAAAGGTGCTTTTTCTTGACTTGAAATTATCACCAATAAAAACTATTATATCAGCCTCTATGTGTTGTTTTTCTCTGAAAAAATGTAAAGGCAAATAGAACTTATTCTTTTAGTGCATCACTTTCAATACTTGATTGATATTAATGAGCAAGAAATTAATTTTGTGCATTTCTGCATAAATAAAATCATTACTTTATCTCCTGCCCTTTGACCTATCCCATTCCTGTTTCTTTTCTCCATTTGGAGACAACACAAATGCAGTCAGTGAGCTAGAGGCTATATCATCCATGCCATTACACATTGCAAAAGGGTCCTGGGTTTGCTTATTGTCAAGGGGAGACTCCATCACTATTAAGGTTTTGCAGAGTACCTCAGACAACTGGAACAACTGCACTCTTAAAAAAATATAATGTAGCAAATCTAAATTTGTTCACTAATCAACTCAGTGATATAAATGAACCAGTTGTGACAATTTGTGTTGTAAATGGGAAAATGTAGTGGAGTAGTGAGGAATATATATATATATATATATATATATATATATATATATATATATATATATATATATATATATATATATATATATATATATATATATATATATATATATAGTCACCCAATGACTTATGCTGGATAAACATGACATAAACCTTATAGAGAGCATGAAGTAAATATTGAGTGACCATGAACCTTAGATTTATAACATAATTACAAAAAAAGTTAAGTTCACAAGAATTGTTACATTTCTCCAAAATGCTTTTCTACATAGAAAATAACAGGATAGTTTATATATGATTTATATGTCTTTGCTGTGTGTTTGTAATAAACTAGGGAAATAGACAACTGCAGTTGCAATGGTTATTCTAATCCTATAATAAATAAAGGGCATTGCAAAAACATGCAATAAGTAAACAAACTGGAATGATACAGGATGAGCACTGGCTTGTTAAAAAAATAAAATAATTCCACTTGCATTCCTTAACAACCGCAATATAGCATAGTTAGCGTAATCCTGCATAGATCTATAAAGAAACATGACCTTATTTAACAATGATTACTACTTTACAGAGACAAGTCACATGCACACACATAGTAATAGTTTCTTTGCCGAATTACAAAAGTACCTTATTGTGTGCGCAGAGCACAGAAAAGTGCCTGGTGCTGTCAGAACAGAGGACAGAGTGAAGACAGAGCCCTGCCAGGCAGTGGGAAAAAGGATGGCTTGTGCACAGTCCAAGAATGTGGGATTCTCCAGGCAGGGGCTGTGACCTGCTGCCATTAGTATCCGTGCAGCTTTCTGTCAGCAGGGAAACACGCTGACAGTACCCACTGATCTCATTTCTGTAGCGTCACAGATTATAAAGTTGCAACAACACATGACACTGCAACAACACATCAGCAAGTAACTTTGCTGCAGTGAACACCTGGTCACGCAACTCCACTCACTGCAAAACATAATATTCCCTTTCTATTAAAGGGTCCTGGCTATTTAACAAACATCCACAACCTGATCACTGTGCAAATAATAAGTACAAGTTTGGTGACTTACTTTAATTTATGTTGTAGTCATATTGAGAGCAGGATTGTGATCAGAACATCTCCCAGTGCTGCTATGTTTCTCTGTGAGTGCTAAGCGATACATTACATTTCTAGCATTGATAGTGCAGGGTCTGAGCACTGCTCTTCCTGTTTCAGAGCAGCCCCTTGTGCTTTGTAGGCTCTCAGCTGCTTGCTGCACTGCCAAGAACCAGCAAGCAGGGGAGATAAATCTTCTGCGCATGCTCTATTGGCTGCTCCAGCTCATTGTTGGGTCCTACAAGACATTTGATAACTGCACCGCACAGCTAGGAATAACTCACCCCAGGATTCATTCCACTCACTGAACACAACCATTTTACCCTGGGCTATTTTGAAATACATGCTTAACTTCATTTCTCTGAAAAGATTTCTAAATTTGTTTGTCTGAAGTAGGGATATTATGTATATGTTTTTATTATGGTGCAGTAAAGAGAAAACAGTATTGTTAGGAAATATGAAGTGATAGCTTTAATTTAAAATTTGTAAAAGTATAAATAAACATATAAAGTTGTTAAATATGTTTGTTTTTTATTTAGTTTAATATTTTTTTAGTTTAAAGGGACCCTGAACCCAATTTTTTCTATCGTAATTCAGATAGAGCATGCAATTTTAAGCAACTTTCTAATTTACTCCTATTATCAAATTATTTTCATTCTCTGGGTATCTTTATTTGAAATGCAAGAATGTAAGTTTAGATGCCGGCCCATTTTTGGTGAACACAGCGTGTTGTTCTTGCTGATTGGTGGGTAAATCCACCTACCAATAAACAAGTGCTTTCCATGGTTCTGAACCAAAAAATAGCTTAGATGCCTTCTAAAGTGTCCCTTTAATTTGGTATGTGTCTATTATTCTGGTATTTATTGGTGTATTTATTCTGTATTTGTGTATTTAGTTTGCTATTGTAGCAAAGGTATTCAGTTTAATATTAAGAAAACGTGATATGTACAGAGGTTGGACTGCAACATAATTGCCATTTTTATTTATATTGAGTACAAGTAGCATTTTTCAGTACTATGTCTCATGCCTGGTCTACAGTTAAGTGCTGCAAACTAATACAATCTAATGGTTGTGGACTGAGTACTCTTTCCACAGAGAAAACAGCAATCTAAAAATTTCTGCATTTATTAGCAAATACATTGTTTCCACCTGTCCTGAATCCACTTATATTTTTTGGATATAAATAAAGTGCTGTTTTGCAGCAACAGGAGGGAGTTTGAATTGATGCAAAGAATGTCTTCATGCACTGGTTATGTTTACATTTTGGATGCTCTCAAACACGTTCCTAATATATCTCTCCTCAGATCTGTGTACCAGATTTCTGCCTGGTAGGTCACTATTCCTACATATACACAGGCTTCCAGCTGCCTAAAGACTTGTCTCTGGGGGAATATTTTGGCCCAGACCAATATGCCATGTGCCTAGGACAGCAGGATTTAGAAAGACAGAACAATTTGAAGAGTTAGTTAAACAGCATATGCTGTTAAATTTTTTTTTATTTTAATTAGGGTTGCACCGATACCATTTTTTTAAGTCTGAGTACAAGTACCGATACTTGTTTTCAAATACTCGCCGATACCAACTACCAATACTTTTTTTTTTACTGTCATGTGACAGTTTACCAAGCACCATACAGACTAACTATTTAAGATTCCTTCTTTATAATTATGAAGGACTGTAACTCAAAAGACATTATGAAATAATAAAACTGTTTTATTTGTCACAAAGTTCACAGAACATGTTTATAAATAAAAATATCACAAAAATATATTAATAACAACAATAATAAATAACAAATATAAAATTACAACCAACCAAAAGTGCAATACAGTAAAACAAATAGAACAGTGCACTGTTTAATCACGGGGAACACTACTATGGGCTAGATTACATTTGACTGGCAAGCTTTACCAATGATCTCATTAGATGTCCTACTCCATTAAAGTCTATGGAATTGGAAATGTGAACAGAGCATTGGTAAAGTTTACCAATCAAATGTAATCTTAATCTAGTCCTATAATTGCAGGATGAGTGTTCATTGGAATTAACTTAATTTGTCCTATGAGTACTCTTCCTGCAATTATATAATCTAAGGGTATGGATGTTCCTCAGAGTACAGTATGTTTTGAACATAACTAGCAGTAAAAAAGGCAATCAAGCAATACGAATAATTTTTCAAAAGTTAGTGGCAAGTTCTTTTTAAGGAACAGAACAGAAGCATCTCTGCATGTTCAGCTATTAGTCTGAGTCTGTTTTTGCTATCAGTAAAGAGGTTCAACTCTAAGTTGAACAGTCTTTCACTTTCCACACTACTGCATGGGGCAGAAAGATATTTTTGGGCCATTTTAGCCAGTGCTAAAAATCTCAGTTTATTAACTGCCCAGTACTTCAGGGGTTTGTCTGAGCGAGGTACAGTGATCTCTCCTACAATATTACAAATAACAACAATTTGTATTGGCAGAACAATAGTAAACAACAATTTTTAGTTTAGTCTCCACTCCAGCTTAAAATGAAATGAGAACATGCAGTTTGAAAAACGTCACACGATAGCATATGGGTAGGAAGTGGAGGTATCGGTTTAAGTATCGGTGCATTTACACGAGTACAAGTACTCATGCAAATACTTGGTATCGGTACCGATACCGATACTAGTATCGGTATCGGTGCAACCCTAATTTTAATGTTAATGCAGAGCAGTGATCCATGGTTGTCTAGTGGGGGTGTGATTCTGGACTATAACATCTCTGGGTGCAAACAATTGACCTCAATGTATCAGTATATATTAAAAGTGCAGGGGTGTATTGATGGAGGAACTCATAATTTACTATCTGCTCCTATATTTATTTATTTATGCATTTATTTTAAAATCCCCCACTTTTGTATAGAATTGTATAAAGGCACTAACTTGTACATTCATGACAGCTGGCACCTTAGATGTTTGTGGTTGCTATGGTAAAGCATAGGTGTACATAGTACCCTCCCTAGTACCACCACTGAGTTAGGGTGCATTACACCTTTCTGATTCCCTGGCCTCTACTTGTGAGAAATGTATGAGACAAATGTGAGCTAGAATTATTTGGGTTGGGGGTTAGAGAGGCAGGTGAATTCCCACTGAATAGGGGAAAAAAAACTAAAGATATCACTGCCTTCTGGGCATAGAAAAGTTATATCACATAACCAGATAGTCATGTTCTGTTTTGGGCTGCACCCCTAGGCAACTGTTGCATTTATCTTTTAAAAGTCTGTTTCACTTACAGGTAGAATTTGATCACATGGCCGACTATAAAGGGGCAATTTTATCAAACATTTTCGCCTAGATTTAGAGTTCTGCGTTAGCCGTCAAAAGCAGCGTTAAGGGGTCCTAACCCTGCTTTTTACCGCCCGCTGGTATTTAGAGTCAGGCAGGAAAGGGTCTACCGCTCACTTCCCTACCGCAATTCGAGGCTACCGCAGATCCCCTTACGCCAATTGTGTATCCTATCTTTTCAATGGGATCTGCCTAACGCTGGTATTTGGAGTCTTGGGAGAAGTGAGCGGTAGACCCTCTACTGACAAGACTCCTAACACCAAAAAAAGTCAGTAGTTAAGAGCTTTATGGGCTAACGCGTGAATATAAAGCTCTTAACTACTGTGCTCTAAAGTACGCTAACACCCATAAACTACCTATGTACCCCTAAACCGAGGCCCCCCCCACATCGCCGCCACTATAAAAAAAATTTAACCTCTAATCTGCCGACCGGACACCGCCGCCACCTACATTATAGCTATGAACCCCTAATCTGCTGCCCCTAACATCGCCGACCCCTATATTATATTTATTAACCCCTAATCTGCTCCCCCCCAATGTCGCCCCTACCTATCTACACTTATTAACCCCTAATCTGCCGTCCGGACCTCACCGCCACTATAATAAATGTATTAACCCCTAAACCGCCACACTCCTGCCTCGCAAACACTATAATAAATAGTATTAACCCATAATCTGCCCTCCCTAACATCTCCGCCACCTACCTAAAATTATTAACCCCTAATCCCCCGCCCGCACCGTCGCCGCTACTATAATAAAGTTATTAACCCCTAAACCTAACTCTAACCCTAACACCCCCCTAACATAAATACAATTTATATTAAACGAAATAATATTGCTAAAATTAACTAAATTATTCATATTTAAAACTAAATACTTACCTATAAAATAAACCCTAATATAGCTACAATACAGGGAGTGCAGAATTATTAGGCAAGATGTATTTTTGAGGATTAATTTTATTATTGAACAACAACCATGTTCTCAATGAACCCAAAAAACTCATTAATATCAAAGCTGAATAGTTTTGGAAGTAGTTTTTAGTTTGTTTATAGTTATAGCTATTTTAGGGGGATATCTGTGTGTGCAGGTGACTATTACTGTGCATAATTATTAGGCAACTTAACAAAAAACAAATATATACCCATTTCAATTATTTATTTTTACCAGTGAAACCAATATAACATCTCAACATTCACAAATATACATTTCTGACATTCAAAAACAAAACAAAAACAAATCAGTGACCAATATAGCCACCTTTCTTTGCAAGGACACTCAAAAGCCTGCCATCCATGGATTCTGTCAGTGTTTTGATCTGTTCACCATCAACATTGCGTGCAGCAGCAACCACAGCCTCCCAGACACTGTTCAGAGAGGTGTACTGTTTTCCCTCCTTGTAAATCTCACATTTGATGATGGACCACAGGTTCTCAATGGGGTTCAGATCAGGTGAACAAGGAGGCCATGTCATTAGATTTTCTTCTTTTATACCCTTTCTTGCCAGCCACGCTGTGGAGTACTTGGACGCGTGTGATGGAGCATTGTCCTGCATGAAAATCATGTTTTTCTTGAAGGATGCAGACTTCTTCCTGTACCACTGCTTGAAGAAGGTGTCTTCCAGAAACTGGCAGTAGGACTGGGAGTTGAGCTTGACTCCATCCTCAACCCGAAAAGGCCCCACAAGCTCATCTTTGATGATACCAGCCCAAACCAGTACTCCACCTCCACCTTGCTGGCGTCTGAGTCGGACTGGAGCTCTCTGCCCTTTACCAATCCAGCCACGGGCCCATCCATCTGGCCCATCAAGACTCACTCTCATTTCATCAGTCCATAAAACCTTAGAAAAATCAGTCTTGAGATATTTCTTGGCCCAGTCTTGACGTTTCAGCTTGTGTGTCTTGTTCAGTGGTGGTCGTCTTTCAGCCTTTCTTACCTTGGCCATGTCTCTGAGTATTGCACACCTTGTGCTTTTGGGCACTCCAGTGATGTTGCAGCTCTGAAATATGGCCAAACTGGTGGCAAGGGGCATCTTGGCAGCTGCACGCTTGACTTTTCTCAGTTCATGGGCAGTTATTTTGCGCCTTGGTTTTTCCACACGCTTCTTGCGACCCTGTTGACTATTTTGAATGAAACGCTTGATTGTTCGATGATCACGCTTCAGAAGCGTTGCAATTTTAAGAGTGCTGCATCCCTCTGCAAGATATCTCACTATTTTTGACTTTTCTGAGCCTGTCAAGTCCTTCTTTTGACCCATTTTGCCAAAGGAAAGGAAGTTGCCTAATAATTATGCACACCTGATATAGGGTGTTGATGTCATTAGACCACACCCCTTCTCATTACAGAGATGCACATCACCTAATATGCTTAATTGGTAGTAGGCTTTCGAGCCTATACAGCTTGGAGTAAGACAACATGCATAAAGAGGATGATGTGGTCAAAATACTCATTTGCCTAATAATTATGCACTCCCTGTATAATTAATAATTACATTGTAGCTATTTTAGGATTTATATTTATTTTACAGGCAACTTTGTATTTATTTTAACTAGGTACAATAGCTATTAAATAGTTATTAACTATTTACTTCCTACCTAGTTAAAATAAATACAAAATTACCTGTAAAATAAATCCTAACCTAAGTTACAATTAAACCTAATACTACACTATCATTAAATTAATTAAATAAATTACCTACAATTACCTAAAATAAAATACAATAAAATAAACTATTCTATAATACAAAAAACAAACACTAAATTGCAAAAAATAAAAAAGAATTACAAGCAGTTTAAACTAATTACACCTAATCTAAGCCCCCTAATAAAATAAAAAAGCCCCCCAAAATAAAAAATTCCCTACCCTATTCTAAAATACAAAACTAATCAGCTCTTTTACCAGCCCTTAAAAAGGGCTTTTTGCGGGGCCTTGCCCCAAAGTAATCAGCTCTTTTGCCTGAAAATAAAATACAATACCCCCCAAAATTACAACCCACCACCCACATACCCCTACTCTAACCCACCCAAACCCCCCTTAAAAAAACCTATCGCTAACCCCCTGAAGATCATCCTACCTTGAGTTGTCTTCACTCAGCCGAGCCGAATTCTTCATCCAAGGTGCACAGAGGAGGTCCATCATCCGGTAGAAGTCTTCATCCAAGCGGAGCAAGAAGAGGTCCTTCATCCGGTAGAAGTCTTCATCCAGGCGGCGTCTTCAATCTTCATCCATCCGGAGCGGAGCGGAGCCATCTTCAAAGGAGCAGATGCTGAGCCATCCTCTACTACCGACGGACTAACGACGAATGAAGGTTCCTTTAAGGGACGTCATCCAAGATGGCGTCCCTTCAATTCCGATTGGCTGATAGAATTCAATCAGCCAACGGAATTAAGGTAGAAAAAATCTGATTGGCTGATGCAATCAGCCAATCGTATTGAACTCGCATTCTATTGGCTGTTCCGATCAGCCAATAGAATGCGAGTTCAATACAATTGGCTGATTGGATTAGCCAATCGGATTGAGCTTCAATCTGATTGGCTGATTGCATCAGCCAATCAGATTTTTTCTACCTTAATTCCGATTGGCTGATAGAATTCTATCAGCCAATCAAAATCGAAGGGATGCCATCTTGGATGACGTTCCTTAAAGGAACCTTCATTCGTCGTTAGTCCGTCGGTAGAAGAGGAAGGCTCCGCATTAGCTCCTTTGAAGATGGCTCCACTCCGGATGGATGAAGATTGAAGACGCCGCATGGATGAACACTTCTACCGGATGAAGGACCTCTTCTTGCCCCGCTTGGATGAAGACTTCTACCGGATGAAGGACCTCTTCTTGCCCCGCTTGGATGAAGACTTCTACCGGATGATGGACCTCCTCTGCGCACCTTGGATGAAGAATTCGGCTCGGCTGAGTGAAGACGACTCAAGGTAGGATGATCTTCAGGGGGTTAGCGATAGTTTTTTTTAAGGGGGGTTTGGGTGGGTTAGAGTAGGGGTATGTGGGTGGTGGGTTGTAATGTTGGGGGGGTATTGTATTTTATTTTCAGGCAAAAGAGCTGATTACTTTGGGGCAAGGCCCCGCAAAAAGCCCTTTTTAAGGGCTGGTAAAAGAGCTGATTAGTTTTGTATTTTAGAATAGGGTAGGGAATTTTTTATTTTGGGGGGCTTTTTTATTTTATTAGGGGGCTTAGATTAGGTGTAATTAGTTTAAACTGCTTGTAATTCTTTTTTATTTTTTGCAATTTAGTGTTTGTTTTTTGTATTATAGAATAGTTTATTTTTTTGTATTTTATTTTAGGTAATTGTAGGTAATTTATTTAATTAATTTAATGATAGTGTAGTGTTAGGTTTAATTGTAACTTAGGTTAGGATTTATTTTACAGGTAATTTTGTATTTATTTTAACTAGGTAGCTATTAAATAGTTAGGGGTTAATAATTGTAGGTAGGTGGCGGCGATGTTAAGGAGGGCAGATTAAGGGTTAATACTATTTATTATAGTGTTTGCGAGGCAGGAATGCAGCGGTTTATGGGTTAATACATTTATAATAGTGGCGGCGAGGTCTGGTTGGCAGATTAGGGGTTAATAAGTGTAGGTAGGTAGCAGCGACATTGGGGGCAGATTAGGGGTTAATAAATATAATATAGGGGTCGGCGGTGTTAGGGGCAGTAGATTAGGGGTTCATAGCTATAATGTAGGTTGCGGCGATGTCCGGAACTGCAGATGAGGGGTTAATAATATAATGCAGGTGTCAGCGATAGCGGGGGCGGCAGATTAGGGGTTAATAAGGGTAAGGTTAGGGGTGTTTAGACTCGGGGTACAGGTTAGAGTGTTAGGTGCAGACTTAGAGAGTGCTTCCCCATAGGAAACAATGGGGCTGCGTTAGGAGCGGAACGCTGCTTTTTTGCAGGTGTTAGGTTTTTTTCAGCCAAAACTGCCCCATTGTTTCCTATGGGGATATCGTGCACAAGCACGTTTTAGCTGCTTACCGCTACCGCAAGCAACGCTGGCATTGAGGGTTGAAGTGGCGCTAAATTAGGCTCAATGCACCCTTTTTTGAGCCTAACACAGCCCCTCAGACAACTCTAAATACCAGCGTTGTTGGAAGGGTGCGTTGGGAAAAAAAGCAGCGTTAGCTACGCGGCTATTTACAGACAAAACTCTAAATCTAGGTGATTGTATTTTGTATCCATATACACTTATCTATTTATAAAAAATAATTGCCATCTAGTATTTTGCACATTTTGGTCATCACTTTGCTAGTGAAGTGGGTTCCCCAATCGAATTTGATTCTCTGGGGTAAACCAAATCTGGAAAATACATGGTTGATGAGCAATGCTGCGCATGTTTCTGCACTATTGTTAGGTGCACTAATGCACTCTACCCATTTAGTAAATAGACACGTTACTGTGAACATGTAGTTATTACCTCTTGATGAACTTGTTACTGGACCAATAAAATCAATTTGTATATCTGACCATGGCATTACCATCCCCCTTTTCTGCAATGGCGCTCTCTACATTGGCACAGTGCATTGGAACTGTGGACAGATTAAACAACCTTGATAGTAGGTTTGAACATCCTTCAACATATGCGGACAAAAGGGGAAGTCAAGCAATATTCCATACGTTAATTTGGCACCACAATGACCAGATGTGGGAGCATCATGGGCATGTTGAAGCATGAGACCTTTGAACTTTGTAGGTACCACCCATAGCTGGATGCCAGTTTTGGAGGTTCTAATTAACAAACCATCCTGTAACTTGAATTGTGATTTGGATTTCATTAAGATTCTAAGATCTTCCTTGCCAATACCGTCCTCTTTTGAGATGGGGTTGCTTTCCGGATCATCTATGTGTTTATAGAAGATGCCTACAATGGAATCTTCTTTTTGACTAGTGATCAGGTCATCACTATGAGAATCCTGACTCCATTATACAAGGTTAGGCTCACTCTGTTGTTTTGCCTGGTTTCTGGTAATGGCTTCTACCTGAATTGCACCCATTAAGTGGTTGATATTAAGGAGTTCTCCGGTTATGGCTCCTTGTTTGGCTAATGAATCTGCAAGATCATTGCCTTCCTTATCAGGACCTATAATCCTGGAATGACCCTTGGTCTTTTTCCAGTGTATGGTTAAATCATTGGAGACCACTAGATTATCAATCTCGCAGAACAACCTGCCATGTTTGACTGGTTTGTTGTTAGTTTTCTGCATGCCATTTATTTTCCAAGTTGGAAGGTATTCAACTAAACTGTCACGCACATAATTTGAGTCAGTAATTATCACAAATTCATGAATATTTTGTTCAATAGCCATTAAAATGGTTTTTAGAACTGCAGTGAGTTCTGCAACTTGACTGGATCTTGGCCCAATGTTAAAACCTACAGAATTATTTGGGAATCCACTTGCCCAAGTTATACAAATGCCAGCGACTAATCTGCGCTCTTTATCAATGGTGGCATGGTAAGAACAACCATCAACATATATATATATAATGCTTGACAATGGTCCTCATTGTATATTTTATACAGGGAAAGCAACATCATCAACATAAGATAAGGTCCCTCTTTCCAGTGCATCAGGCATAGCCTTATGCATGAACACAGCAAATTCATGTCCTGAATTTATGTATCCAAACGGGAGTCTCTGGAATGCATACTGGACCTTTTGAAATGAGAACACAAGCTTATACTGGTCCTCCTTGTGTACCTTTATGGTCCAATATCCCTGTGCACAATCAATGGCAGTGACTATTTTAGATCCCTGCATCTGCACTAGGCTTTGGTCAATGTATGGCACAGACCAGCCAGACATGTATACTCGTTTGTTTAGCTGTCTTAAGTCAGCACACAAACGCCATTGTCCATTGGGCTTAAGAACACCTAGTATAGGATTGTTATAAGAGCTATGCACCTGTCTGATAATACATCTTTCTTCAAGTTCCTTATGATTTCTGTAAGAGAATCATATGAGGCTAAAGGAAGTCTGTATTGTTTAACAAAGACAGGTGGTGCATTGGGATCTGTTTGAATTCTTGCAATGTGCAAGTCTATAGTCCCACAGTCATAAGAATTCCTAGCAAAAACTCCATCAATTCTTGTAGCTGTTGGTGTTCATCATCACTGGAACAGCCATTAGCTAAGGAGATTTGCTCTTTGACTATTTGCTGAAATCCTGGAAAGATTTCAGGCTGTCCAATCTCATAGGCTTCTTACAACCTAGAGGTGAGATCCCCTTGATTATAATTTCCATTGCCCCCATGACTCTGGGTATTTGGGTATTCATGCTCTTTGATCGGCTCATCAAATACTAGAGAGGCTTCTTCATTTTTACAGATGACTTCCTCTGAGCTGAAGGGATAAATATTTACCATAGGCGTATGGGTCATTGTTATACCCATATCTTGCATTCTATGGGAGATGCATATTAGTGTTTCAGAAGTTTTTAATTTCTGACCTCTTTTTACCTGTAAGGATAAGAGGAATTTATCAGCCCCAGCAGGGATTACAACATCGTTAGACACCTGCATATTCACAGTGTATGGCAATTGCTGGTTTGATTTCAGGGCTGCATTTTCATCCTGAAATACTTCAGGTTCCCCCTTTAACCTGCTCCAGAGACAAAGGTTAATCAAATCTATTTGTATGGCATATCTATGTAAGAGTACATTGCCAATATATATTTGATTATGGCGATTATTTACAACTAAAAACAGGTGCTTCGCTTATTTATTACCTATGGAGATAGATAATAAACATTTAGCTGTGACATTATAGCTTTCAGACCTGTCATCCAGGCCATGGACACAGTGGTCTTGGGGAGAAAGATATTAATCATCTTAGGTTCAAAGATCTGTGCTAATAAGTCTTTGCTTATATAGCTAGCTTCCTGTTTTAAGCTCAATTTAGCATACTTGGTTTTACGAAGGTCCTGCACTTGCATAGGGATAAATTGATCATCCTTAACTCTCTTAATTTCTGCGAGTGTGGCCTCCCACTTTAGGGAATTTATGACCCCCCTTGTGGAGAGATATGGTTAATACATCGCCGTCTAAGGAAATATTTACTATCTTTCCAGGCGAAATTTTAGATAGGGATTTCAGGTACAGAGTTATTCCTGAAATGAATCTCCACAGCATCTGGCTTCTCTTCCACCACGTTACAGTTATGTCGGGCACAAGATATACCGGACCGCTCATAATTAATAGGCCTTTTTACTTGTGACCAAATTACATTATTTATGCAATCAATTATGGTGCTTAATCGCTTCAGGAGATCACTACCAACAATTAAACGATCAGTTGGCAGATCCATTATAATGACAGGGTGTCTTATTACCCTATTCCCCAGCCTTAGTTTTAACCATGCCGTACCGTAGACTTTGAGAGAGTCACCCCCAACACCTATTAGTGAACCATCAAATTCTTTTATCTTAGGTTTGTAGGGTGTTGGCTCATTTAGCTGTGTATATTACCTGTGGGATAAAATATTTGCCTGAGATCCAGTATCAATTAATCCTATGATAGGGTTAGTAACTGAGTCCTGGAGCTCAGCTAATACATAATGTATCCCTGCAGTTTCTACCATTTTACACATAAAGTTTGCATGTTTACACATCTGTGGGCTTCGCCACGAGTTACCTGAATCCGTCACATTACCTGATGCAGGAGAATTTTCATGCTCACCATTCACTTGGCTGAATGGGTTCCTGTGTACTGAATTTGTGGGAATATGGTTATGACAAAACTGCAAAGGAAGAGATTTGTTAGAGCTTCCAGGCTGAGGTTGCTCGTCATCACAGCTAAATCGTCCGTTCCTGGTCTGTAGGGAGAGAATATGATTAGTACCATTATTGACATTTATAATTTTATTTGGTATATCTTTCCCCTCTCTCTCAGGTAATTACACAGTATTTATGACTGAGCCTGTGGCCCACTGCTGGCCACTGACTGTACCCCTAAAAAAGGATTATTAGGATTCTGAGCCATCAAAGCTTGACTCATATTAGTAAATAGTGTACATAATTGACTTACTTGCATACTGAGTTGGTCCATTTGAACGGACAAGCCATTTTTACCCATTGACCGATTGTTTGATATCCCAGGGTATTGATTCCTGAATCCTTGGGATCCCTCGGAATCATAGCTATTGTTCCTATTTTTTTTATTTTTTTTTAAATACTTTTTTTATTGAAGTTGAAACAGATTTTGACAAACAAAATTCGCCCTTAAGTCATAGTTACATTGAAGTGAGCAGTACATTGTCTATGACTATAAGCTGAGATTATCAACAAAGCGAGATACACATGTAGAGAGAGAGTAACATATCGTATTTTAAAATGGAGATAGAAGAGAGTTTAGGCGAGATAGAATAGAACTTCATTTTATATTATATTATTGACAGATGATCTCCACATTGCAATAGGAAAAACACTCTTTAAATTATCTGGGTCTAAGGTATCAGCTTGTGGAGATTTAGCATATGTGTTGACCACTTTTGGGCCGAGGTATATAAGGGGGGAGGGGAAGACAGCGGGCACGAGCCGCTTAAGTATAAGGGGAAGATGGAGGGGTGGAGCTTTCCATCTGGGGAGGTGGAGCCTATAATATAGCTGAGGATGAAATGGTTCCCTCGCTTGTTAGGCATCTTCTGAGAATGGTGCTAGGGTTATGAGGTTGTTATTCTGGAGAAGTCAGTAGGACTTGTGTCTATCTACGTAAAGTGGGAGTAAATACTATAATGTAATAGGGATATTAGGAGAATAGTATACTGTATAGTTATACAGTCTAGAGGGACAATGGAAGTAGGATGCCGCTAATATAGATATAATTTTGTTTAACATATTAATTGGCTGAGTTTAAATATAGTTACAGATATGGATATGAAGATCGGGGATGGCTATAGAGTTCAAGGGGGGAGGTTGACAGTGGTGACTATGGGATACTCGATGTATATCTTTGATTGTTACAGGTGGAGGGCATGGTGATGTGGGAACAGAGATATTCTGATAGGAAAGCAAGCTAGAGGGCATGTGTAGGCAAAATTTATGACACTGTTAGCTATGCATATGTTTAACAAGGACTATTAGTGGGGAGCTTAATTCATATCTGACCCAATAGGGATCCTTTGCTTAAATTCTTCCCTAATTGTATGCAGTTTATTTCTCATCAATTCTTTAAGGGATTTAAAATTATCTGCATTATCCTCATTACTAATAGAGGGATTTTCATTATGACGATACAGCCTTTTTAAACCACTTAACTCTTTTTGGCTTTGCGCAAGTTGTTTATGCAAATCTTCTATTTGAGCTATTAAACTCTGGTTATATTTTTGTAAGGTGGCCACATTTTGGAAAAACTCATCAATTTTATCCTGGACTCGTTCTGCCTCTTCCTCATCTAACCTTTAAGGAATAATTTTCATCCCTCAGTTGCTCCAATTCTGAGTTTTGTACTTCAATCTTATGGTACATTTCATCATTCACATAGAAGAGCAGACTCCAAGTTTTGAAAATTATTTCATCTCGTTTCCTCGGTTTTTGAGGTCGGCCAAATTTAAACAGCCCTTGAAATATTTCGCTTTCGCCACACCATATATTATTTGCAATATTTTTGGGTTTAGTCTTAAGCATCTTAATGTAAGCGCCTTATTCTCCCTTAATGCTTAATCTATTTTTAAGGTGAGTAATGGCTTCTGTTTTAAGTGTTTCTGCCTGACTAAAGGGCGATTTGGGGGAACATATTTCAATACTATAGATTCATTGGATTCACTTCTAGTAACAGACATTATTATTTTGGCGTAGTATTTGGTTAAATTAAAATGCTAATACAATTTTGACTAACAAGAGAAAAAAAATTAAAATATGAATATTAATTTTGAAAAATTATTTTTTTTTTTTAAATATATACATTTTTCAATTTGTTTTTCTTTTTTATAATCTCTATTTACTACGAATATATTATATCAATATGATAAATATAATAATCTTCTAGTGGTGCCTCCAGATAATATGTCAGTATATACCAGGGTTATAATAAAATGTATTTATTATTATTCTTTATAATAATGCCCAATTAAAATGTATATACAAAACAATTGAAATTAATATTTATTCCTAAATTCCTTAGATTAGTTAACATGTATATACACATTGACATATATTAAGTAGAGACTAGCTTATGAATCAAATTATACACGCTTATGCTGTTATAATATTCTATACCACAGGTCATAAAAAATATAACTTTAAAATTAACTTTACTGACAATGAATCACATTAAAATACCACAATAAAATACCAGAGGTTGTATATATTATTAATGCAAACATCCAATGTATATGCCAATATGTCTGACCTGAAATAACCTCTTATGTAGCTACAATAAGACAAATTCTAATATATATATATATATATATATATATATATATATATATATATATATATATATATATATCTGCAAATAACTTAATACAACCAGAGAGATTTACTTACAATAATAAGCCTGACTTAGAGATGTGAAATACAGTTTTTTGAGAGTTTCCTGTTGGAGGCGGGGCATGCAGGTGGCTGCAGGTAGCTGCAGGTGCTGTGGAAGCTTCGTGCCTCGGTGTGAGACCTAATCCATCCCAACATATGCCGGTGTTTCCCTTGGCCATGCATAGGCCTGGGTGTTAGGATTTCGATCCCGCGTGGGAAGCTAAATTTGCAGCCTAAGATTGCACGTTCGCTGGTGCACATCATTTCTGCACGGGCTCTTAAGTATTGTAACAAGAAGCCCTTGGACTATGTCTTTTAACTATATCTAGGACTCTATTTGGAAGGTGGCTAGTTTGCGAGGCTACTGTCCCTGCCACTGAAACCTTGTACACCAAGAGATACTTGGTTTATTCATACAAGCGCTTCTCTATAAAAATACTAACTGTACCCTGGCGTACTCTAAACAGAGCTGCGGCTGCAATCCTCACCTGGTTGAGAATCTCTCCACATTTAAGCTGCAGCTCTCCTGTATCCTGCCAGGATCTGACCTGGACACTGGAAATTACAAGCTTTGTGAACCCACCTGGAAAGCACACACGGCAGGCGGCAGAGTCCCTCTCCCTGGCTGAGAGTGGATGGTTACCGGTTTCAAGTTTGCCGCAAGAAGTTTGAGCCCCTGGAACAGGCCAATAGCAAGAAGAACTTCATCTTTCCTGGCATAAGACGCTGTGGGTGTTGCCGTACAGCGCTCCTGCCTGCAGCGTGGTCGTGATTCCTGTAGCCTGCGGTCTGCGTGCAAGCAAGTGGAGGAGCCGTGCTGTGGAGACCGATTGGACCGCTGAGGGTTATATCGTGGGCGGGCTGCTTTGTCTCTCTGCTGATTCTCTCCTCTGGTCGCAGCAGGTGGTGCTTCTGTTCCGGCAGCTTACAATCGGTTTGACTGTCTGTACCCTGCTAAGAATAAAAGTTAATTGAACCTGATCTTCATATCTGCATGAGTAGTCTAGAGGCTTGGTTCATTGAGATGCATCGGATACCAGTCTCCCTTGGGTACTACTAAGCGCACTCTTGGCGCCAGTTGACTGAGCAAGTGGCTGCTACGGCAGCAAAGACGACGTGCTTTATTGTTACCTGGTTTGGCTAATGTAGCATGGACTCTGAGTGTGTGGTAGCTATAACCCCCTTCCATGTTGATATATTATTTCTGTTTGTTCCTGATTGTCATAAAAAGTCTGTTGTACACAGGTTTTTGATAGAGGGGTATTTCACCCCTGTGCTCGACAATAGAGGGAATAATATACATATAAGAATGTTGGTATAAGATACCCCCCACGTGTTAAGCACAGGGAGTTGTTGGCAGATAGTTTTACCTGATATTCTGTCTGCATAGATTACTAAGCTAGAGGCATAACTAAAGGATATAAAATATAAGTTATTGCTGCTTTAGTAAATTTAAATGGCCAGTTCTCCTTGTATATGCTTCCTTTAAACTAGTAGTGCAGAATCTAAGGTTACTGAGTTGCATCCTTATTAAGCTGATTTTACAGTAATCTATTAATGTTTGTGCATCTTCACAATTTATTTGACACAGTTTTTTACTGGGTTACTATATATTTAAGAATCCTTTTTTTTCCTTTTATTATTCTCTCTATCCTAAAGCCTCTTGTTAGTCAGGCTAACCTCACATTGTCATATATATTAATGTTAGTCTAGAATTAGGAAACAATTCCTAGAAAACGTAACATTGTAGTCGAAGTTAAGCACAAGTGAATTTATTTAAATTGACACTTGAAGTGTAAGCACGACAGCACTTTGCAACATATAGGGGTATATGTGTTTTTTGGGCTAAACAATAGAATAGTTAGCACTTTAAAATCTGTTTTTGTTTTTTGTTTTTGTTTGTTTGTTTTCTTTTCTTAAATAATTTTTTCTACTGTCTCACATAAAAAAGGAAGTTTTGCACGTAGCACAATATTTGTAGAAAGACCGCTAGAGCAATATAAGAATCTTGCTAGTTAAATGCACTTGCCCTAGCTAAATACTACAAACTTGACTAGCCGGTAAATCTGCTTTGTTAAATGTAAAATATCAATTCTTTTGGAGCTTGCTTTCTCCAAACCAGCAGGGCTGGATTCAAGGACACTGAGCATTGTATGTGAATATATATAATCTATTTGGTGTAGCTCCCTGTATGGACATGATGTACTAAGAAAGTAATCAGCTATCCAAAAGCTTGGTTCTATAAAACTTGACCCCACGTCACAACCTATACTAATTATGGTTTAGAACTAGAGAACAATTTGTAGAAAAGAAAAAAGGGAAGAAAGGAGAAGGAAAAAGAAAAGAAAAAGAGAAAAGAAATAGAAAGCTACACTTCAGAAAAAGTTAAACTCTAGGGAATTTATTTACATTAGAATTGATACCTGAAGCAAAAATATTTACTATTTTGGAGCATTAATAGCTATACTGTGGTTTGGATAAACAACATAATAGGGAAGCTAGCACTTTTTATTTTTTCTTGCTTGCAGCCCTGTTCCCTATAGCTCTAAGCCGTACAGATAACATTGGTTATAATATAGACAATTAAAAGTTGTGTCCTGTTCATGGACAAATATATGTATCAAAGAAGTTCTCCCTCCAACATGCCCCCTAAAACAAAGGATAAAAAAGGGAGCAGCAGGAATCTGGACTCTAGTAGTATTTCCCCCCCCCCCCCCCGGAAAAAAGTGCTTTCATTCCCTCTCCCAATAATTTGACAGATTTTGCAGCTGAAGTGGCAAAAATCTTGACACCTCAATTTGACATGATCAAACAGGAGATCAGAAATGAAATTTCAAACCTCACTTTAGAGGTCAGGCAGTTTTCATCAAGATTAGACGAAATAGAGAATAGGATTTCGGATCTTGAAGACAGATTCAATGCAGTAGATCCTATAATGGATATGCATAGTAAAACTATTACTTCACTGCAAACTAAGATCGAGGATCTTGAGGACCGATCGAGACATAATAATCTCAAAGTGATTGGACTGCCTGAATCCTCTGAGTTCCAAGATTTAATGCATTTTGTCACTACCACATTACCACAGGCCTTGCAGATCCCGGCTCCTGCTGCTCCCTTTCAGATTGAAAGGGTACATAGGATAGGGCAACGACGTGATCATAATGAGGCCTCAAGACCTAGGCCAGTTATTTTTAAATTTGTAAACTTCCAGGATAAATTATTATACCTCAAACACTACAGGAAATGTAATTCTCTTTCTCTAGGCTCTCATAAGCTACTTATGTTTCAAGATTTTTCTTCAGAAACTCTAACCAAGAGAAGGGATATGTCTTTTTTCTATGGGAGACTGCAGAAAGAGAGCTACAATATTAGGTTGATTTATCCGGCAAAGCTAATTGTTCTGAAAGATGGCATTACACACACACTTAACAAGTCATGGAGGCGGAGACTTTTTGCAGGGATGTAGGGGTTCCCTGAATAGGTACCTAATTTTAGTAGGTAGAGGTTTTTTGACGATAAAATTAGAATATGCAGTCATAAAGAGAATATGTATTGGATAAATATGTCATTTAAATTTCAAAATAAATTAATTGCAGTAATGGTGTTTATGGGTTGGGAGGGGATTTGTGGGTGATTGTGCGTGGTTTTTTTTTTTTTTTCTCCTTTCTCTCCACGGATCCTATCCTCGATAGTTCTAAGAAAAAGACATTGGAAAGCTGAGGTAGGAAAGCACAGATTTTCCAGAAACTATGCTCCCACTTAGGTGTGGTCGATGTGTGGCGGGCACAAAACCCGGATGTCTGTGCCTACACCTGTGTTTCCCATGTTCAATGTTCTTTTTCACGGCTTGATTATTTTCTAGTTTCAGATTCACTACTTGCTCGGAATTGGGACACAAGAATTGATGACATAGCTATCTCTGATCATGCAGTTATTGCCCTGTGCGTTGATAACGGCCAGAAATATTTTGGTAAGAACCATATTTATTTTCCCAGACATATGGCTAATAACGTCAAATTTCAGAATCATCTACGATTAAAGTGGACAGAATATTGTAATAATAATAGGAATTATATAGACAAAATTGAGACATTCTGGGAGACCTCCAAGGCTGTCCTACGGGAGAGATTAAATCCTTCTCACGTTATTGGATTAAAAACTGTAATCTAGTGTCCAGGCAGCTAGCTAATCGCGTTAAGAACACATACCAAGCCTACATTCACAGACATACCAGAGAACATTGGGAAGCCTACACCACAGCTAAGACACTGAGAGACACGCATATGAAACAGATCAGTGCCCAGGAAGAACTTAAACTGAAAGCAAGATATGGGGGTTTTATAGGCAGATCGGCCAAGTTCCTAGCCAGGCTAGTTAAATCTTCGCCCAGACATGCCATAGCTTCTATTAAGCAAGGAACTAGGAGATATACTAATCACGCTGACATAGAAAAAGTATTCTTTGAATTTTTCCAAGATCTATATAGGCAAGAGCCTATTAAACCTGACATAAAAGAAGTATTCTGGGACAAGATTAAAGTAACACGTCTATCTAGGGAAGCCACAGATGCCATTAATGCGCCTATTACAGAGGAGGAAATAATGTGGGCAATTAAGAATGCGAAATCCAATAAAGCCGCTGGTCCAGATGCTCTCCCTATTGAGTATTACAGAATTCTACAAAGTCAGATGGTGCCTATATTAGATTATTTAATTTTTATTTTTCTGAAAATACAAAATGCTCTACCTCGTTCACCGCGGCAAATATCTAATTAATTCTAAAAAAGGACAAGGATCCCGAGTTACCAAGCTCTTTTAGGCCTATCTCGGTCTTAAATACCGACTATAAGCTGCTGGCAGCCATTGTATCTGCACGATTGAAACCCCATATGGGGGATCTTGTGCATGAGAATCAATCCGGCTTTATGCCTGGGCGTAATCCAGTAATGAATATGTGGAAATTACTAATCTTGATTGAATTTTTTTGGAATAGGCAGAAAGCAACGGAATTCCATGAAAGTATAGACAAGGCTATTCTGACAGTTGACGCAGAAAAGGCCTTTGATAGGGTCAGCTGGGATCATCTATTTTCCACGCTGGATCGATTTGGCTTCTCGGGATCCTTTAGTAACTATATACATTTAATTTACAGTGTGCCTTCTTCCGCGATGATTACTAATAATATAGCCACCCAACGCTTTGACTTGTTTAGAGGGACTAGACAGGGCTGCCCACTCTCTCCCTTTCTGTTCAACCTTAGTATTGAACCATTGGCTATTAGATTATGGCAAGAATTGGAAGGGATCTTTCTGGCAGGAGAGAAGCTGGTTCTTTTACTCTATGCGGATGACCTCCTGTTATTTCTGTCCAATCTTGAGGTCGCCTTGCCTACCTTACGTACTATTATGCAAGAGTTTGGAGAAATTTCTGGGTTTAAAATTAATATGTCTAAATCAGAATTAAGGTGGCTATGTAAGAATCCTGCACTGGACATGATCCATCCTTTTCAAGAAGTCTCCCAGATTACATATCTAGGCTTACGATTATCCAACAACTCAGAGGATTGGTATAACTCAAATCATAGGACTGTGATGGAGTCCTGCAAGAAAAAGCTTGAGGAATGGGCTATGCTCCCGATATCTCTTTCTGCCAGGGTGACCCTAATTAAATCAGTTATCTTTCCAAAACTTCTTTATAGTCTGCAAAACATTCCATGGCTTTTGCATAAGAAAGACATCACTATATATAATAAGGCATGCTCCAAGTTCTTGTGGAACGGGAAGAGACCGCGGATTGCCGTTCATAGGCTAATGAATTCCAAGGTATCAGCCGGTTTGGCGCTTCCCAATATTCAGACATACAACTGGGTCATCATAGCTAGATTTGCCCTGGACTGGTTAACGGAGAAGGAGCAAATATCCTTATTTAGATGGGAATCTAAGATTGCGGCTCCTTTTCAGTTAAAGGCTCTGCTACACTGCCCACTCACTTCAATCCCATCTAATATATTCTACCTAGGTACTTTTAGGAACGTTATTGGGGCTTGGCAAAAATTATGTGTTGAAGCAGGCAACTCGCCTTATGTTTTGCAATATCTACCTATAGTTGGTAATCCTGAGTTCAGGCCCAGTATTTCTAATCAGATATTTAAAGACTGGGAGTGTAAAGGTCTCCAAACATTGCGGCAAATACAAGATACAAGGGGTCACCCATTACTATTTCAAGAAATTGCAACAAAATTTGATCTAGGTGTGCGTGAGTTTTACGCTTATCTTCAAGTCAGACACTTCCTCCAGGAGCTTCGTATGAAGTATGGGAATAACTGGTCCATGGGTGAACTACAGGCTCTGATCTCCGCTTATGCGGCAGGTATATACGCAGTTTCCCCTTTGTATATATTTTTAAATCAGAAAGTGTCTAAACTGCAAGTAAGTGAGATGGCTGTTAAGTGGAGTAAGCTATTCCCAGATATAACCGAGCAGACTATTGTGAGTAGCTACAAAATAATACAACAGAGTTGGGTCCCGACATCATGGAGGGAATCACAGATAAAAGTTGGGTTACAGAGATATCTTACTCCTGAGATTCTAACAAAATGGTACAAAACAAGGGTTAACTGCTCCAGATGTTCATCTACAGGGGCTGATCTATTCCATTGTTTATGGAGCTGCCCTAAAGTAAGCCAATACTGGGGAAGAATCACATTTTGGATGATGGTGGTGCTAAAATTGGACCATAAAATAACTTCAATGGAGGTTTTCTTTTTGATAAAATTCCAGGGTAGAATCAAGAACTACAGTCTGATAAATACTATAATATTAACGGCACAAAATCTACTCTTCAAATAATGGAAAGCATCCGACGCACCTACAATGGCACAGTTTAAAACGGCCCTGTGTAGTCAATTTATAACAGAGCAGTTTAATGTACCATACCCGCAGGAGAAACATCTAACGGGTTTCTTTAAAAAATGGGAGATTTTTGTAAGATTCCTGCCCTTATCACAGCAAAAAAAGCTTATTAAGCCTTTTAGAAACTCTGAATTTGTCCAGTTGAACATTTTGGCTGGCCATTTCCCTGGAGAATGGGTGGTGGCCATTGATTGAGAATCAGACAGAGGAGAGTGGGGAGGGGGGGGGCTGGGTGGAGAGACAGGGGGTTTTCTTTTTTTTGTGTGTGTCACTTTTGTTCGGTTGTTTTGTGTTGGTATGTTGGGTGTTGTCTTGTCGTTTGATTGGTGAGGTTGTCCGTGGGGGGTCGGAGGTAAAAGAAGAAAAACAACAAAGATGTAAGAATCATTTCTCTGACAAGAATCAAGTGTTTGTCTTATGCACTTTCTAAATGCACGTATATGCCCGGTTTAAAGGTTTTTGTATGATTTGCACTGATGTGCGGGCATCTTAATTAATTAATCAATTAATTATATATCTAGGTATCTATTGTCATATCTGCAAATATTGTTTTTTAACCAATTAAATATGTATCCTGTCTCTTCTTATTGTGATACTTGTTTTTATATTGTATTATTGATATTGCAGTATATTTCTTTGTCTTTGTTATAAATAAATCTGGAAAAAAAAAGAGATATGAAATACAAAAACCTTTATCTGGCAAATTAAATTATTTGGCATTAATGTGACTAGCTAAGACTACACAGGACTATGGATATAAGCTTAAAGGGACAGTAAAGTCAAAAATAAAATTTCATGATTCAGATAGGGCATGCAATTTGAAACAACTTTCCTATTTACTTTTATCATCAAATTTGCTTTGTTCAATTGGTGGTATTTTTGAAAAGCTAAACCAAGCTAGGCTCAAACTGATTTCTAAACAGTTGAAAACAGCCTCCTAGCTCAGAGCATTTTGAAAGTTTTTCAGTTAGACTATGCTAGTTCACATGTGTCATATAGATAACATTGTGCTCACTCCTGTGAAGTTATTTAGGAGTCTTCACTGATTGACTACACTGCATATCTGTCAAAGGCACTTAGATAAGGAGGCTGTCTGCAAAGGCTTAGATACAAGGTAATCACAGAGGTAAAAAGTACATTAATATAACTGTGTTGGTTATACAAAAACGGGGAATGGGTAATAAAGGGATTATCTATATTTTTAAATAAGAAAAATTTTGGTGTAGACTGTCCCTTTAAAATACAAAGTGCCCTTTTAAAATTACCAGCTTCAATTACTGTAGCAAAAATGAATGTATTTGCTTTAAAATATTAGATTATAGTCACTGCCATACGTTACAACATAACCAAATGATTATTCAGTTTCCAGAATTTCTTGTGGGTCATTTAAGAAGGATTTATCCACTATGTGCAGAGGTACAGGTCTCAAAATTGTTAATCTTCCGTTGTTCAAGAAAATGTCCCAAAATGGCAGAGAATATACTTGGCCGAAAGCCTATGTATTTTCCTCTCCAAAAATGCTTCTTTGAGTCTGGGTGTTTGTCTACTGTGTGTGTGGGTGATTATCAAAGATATAGCCCCTCCTTCATTTCTTTAATCATTCCCACAAGATTTTGATAGGCCTCGGATGCTTGTCTGTGATTCGCCATTAACGGAGCTGAGGATTGATTGGTTATTTGGTTTGGCATATGTTTTAAACAGTCAATTTGTTTGTCTGTCATACCATTTCTGAACTATTGGTGGCAGCAGATACCCAGAATTACAGTCTTACTATCAATACTGCTACAGTAAATACAGTTCTTATATATATTTTTATCAAATGCCTATTTCTATATACTTTTTTATACGAGTATATTATCAATTCTATGTTAACATATGCATATTGGAGTCTCATTACTTCTCAATATAAATATATCCCACATCTTTGTACATCTCTTGATAGTGTTATTTTGAGTGCACGAAAAACACAATTTATATATAATTTATGGGACAATTTACTATTTTCTCCTCGGTCTGAAATGAAAGAAACAATGTTGTTATTCTGAAGTGAGTTGGTTAAACACTTAAAATAGACAGTTATATATTCACTTTAGATTTAAAGGTATCTTATGCGTTAGACACATCTCCCAGGTTCATATATATATATATATATGTTATTTGAGTATTTTAAATAGATTTGAAAATTATAGACAAATCATTTATATGACTTTCTAGGTATACATTCTGCTATTTAAAATCAAAGTTGTCACCAAGTCTGGTAAACAGGAGATCTTGTGTATTCAAGTCAGCAGGGGCTCATCAATTTCACTAATTGAAACAAATGTTTCTCTTTTGCTTTCTCTTAGATGTCTTGAGCAGCGAGGGGGTCAGTGGTGATCTTATAGGAACTTTAACTTCACACCTTAGACAGGAAACCTTTGAAAACAATTCCTTTGTTCTTGAAATCTGTGCTTCAGAACGAGAGGGGGGTTGTTTTAAAACAGTTTCACAAATAAAATGAATTCTTGGTCTTATTCTATATCTATGTGTAGATAATATATATATATATATATATATATTATTTAATAACACTCACAGATATCCTGACATGGTGGTAATTCACTATCCTGTATCAATAAGTTCTGTACAGCTTCTATTCCTAAATTATGATTAATGGCTATATAGAGTGAGGAGACATTACATGTGGCAAGTAATATACCCTCTTTCCACTGGATTTCCTGTACAATCCTCAATATACTGGTGGAATCTTTGAGGTAAGAATCTAAACTGCTCACATATTTTGGCAGGAAGCGGTCTACATATTGGGAAAAGTTTGCGGTGTTTGAACCTATCCCAGAAATTGATGTACCTGAGGGGTTAATAAGATTTTTTTTTATGTTTCAAAAAAGTTTTATTGAAATTCAAACAAATTTTACAAGCTGTTTAATATACTGTGCTTACATAATACAAATGAGACGTTGGCAACCAGTGCCTTACACAATATGTAATTGAAAACTGTAGAACATCCATGTGTGGTTGTTCCAAATTGGAATCAAAGATTAATGTCCAGGTGGGCATCCCGGCCCAAACAGCATTGTGAACATAAATTAAATAAAGGAGGAAAGAACAAAGGTTTAGAAATGGTTCTTAAAACATCTCAAGAGAATGTCGGCCTCTCAGCCTGACGTGTGTTCCAGGTTGTTGTCTCTGTGTTGTAGTCACTACCCCATTGGTTAAGGGGGGTTCCAGTTAGGTACTGTGGCCTGTGTATTTACCGTGTTATGTGAGAAAGAAATATTGTCTGGGATATTTAGTGGGTGATGTGATAAGTAATTTAAAGGGGTTGGATTAAGCGCCCAGAAATGTACCTTAGTTCTGAACATTGGTTACCTTGTTTAACTAAGATGAGGAAAATTTTGTGTGTGGACAGAGTGCCTAATCCTATAGAGAAGGCTATGGTACTGGTGGAGGATCTGTCTATATTTATAAGTCTATTGAATTCTTAACTGTAGACATTTAAAAATTGTTTATTACATCAAACAGATAGAAAATAGAGTATTTTAAAACATATTAGAAACAGTTGAACATTTTAAACATATAAACACTAAACACTAAAGAATAGCCCCAAAACACTCCTGTACATATCACTATCCAAACTCAAGAACAAAACTAACAGAGCCTTGATGCTGGTAATGTTAAACAGTGCCAAGATGCTAATCCCAAAACACTGGAAGTCTCGGATCGCCCCAACATCCAATGAGTGGAAACAACAGGTGGACACTCTGATTCACTTATGCCTAGATTTAGAGTTCTGCGGCCAAAGGGGTGCGTTAGCTACGCGTGCTTTTTTCTGGACTCACCTTTTAAATACCGCTGGTATTTAGAGTTCACAGAATGGCTGGGTTTTCAGTGCGTTAGGCTCCAAAAAGGGAGCGTAGAGCATAATTTAACGCCACTGGAACTCTCGATACCAGCGGTGCTTACGGACGCGGCCAGCTTCAAAAACGTGCTCGTGCACGATTCCCCCATAGAAAACAATGGGGCTGTTTGAGCTGAAAAAAAACCTAACACCTGCAAAAAAGCCGCGTTCAGCTCCTAACGCAGCCCCATTGTTTTCTATGGGGAAACACTTCCTACGTCTGCACCTAACACCCTAACATGTACCCCGAGTCTACACACCCCTAACCTTACACTTATTAACCCCTAATCTGCCGCCGCCGCTATCACTGACACCTGCATATTTTTTTAACCCCTAATCTGCCGCTCCGTAAACCGCAGCTACTTACATTATCCCTATGTACCCCTAATCTGCTGCCCCTAACACTGCCGACCCCTATATTATATTAATTAACCCCTAATCTGCCCCCCACAACGTCGCTGCCAGCTACCTACAATAATTAACCCCTAATCTGCCGACCGCAAAGCGCCGCCACCTACGTTATCCTTATGTACCCCTAATCTGCTGCCCCTAACACCGTCGACCCCTATATTATATTTATTAACCCCTAATCTGCCCCCCTCAATGTCGCCTCCACCTGCCTACACTAATTAACCCCTAATCTGCCGAGCGGACCGCACAGCTACTATAATAAAGTTATTAACCCCTAATCCGCCTCACTCCCGCCTCAATAACCCTATAATAAATAGTATTAACCCCTAATCTGCCCTCCCTAACATCGCCGACACCTAACTTCAATTATTAACCACTAATCTGCCGACCGAATCTCGCCGCTACTGTAATAAATGGATTAACCCCTAAAGCTAAGTCTAACCCTAACACTAACACCCCCTAAGTTAAATATAATTTAAATCTAACGAAATAAATGAACTCTTATTAAATAAATTATTCCTATTTAAAGCTAAATACTTACCTGTAAAATAATCCCTAATATAGCTACAATATAAATTATAATTATATTATAGCTATTTTAGGATTTATATTTATTTTACAGGTAACTTTGTATTTATTTTAACCAGGTACAATAGCTATTAAATAGTTAAGAACTATTTAATAGCTAAAATAGTTAAAATAATTACAAAATTACCTGTAAAATAAATCCTAACCTAAGTTACAATTAAACCTAACACTACACGATCAATAAATTAATTAAATAAAATACCTACAATTATCTACAATTAAACCTAACACTACACTATCAATAAATTAATTAAATACAATATCTACAAATAAATACAATGAAATAAACTAACTAAAGTACAAAAAATAAAAAAGAACTAAGTTACAAAAAATAAAAAAATATTTACAAACATTAGAAAAATATTACAACAATTTTAAACTAATTACACCTACTCTAAGCCCCCTAATAAAATAACAAAGACCCCCAAAATAAAAAAATGCCCTACCCTATTCTAAATTAAAAAAGTTCAAAGCTCTTTTACCTTACCAGCCCTGAACAGGGCCCTTTGCGGGGCATGCCCCAAATGAATTCAGCTCTTTTGCCTGTAAAAAAAACACATACAATACCCCCCCCAACATTACAACCCATGACATCATCCAAGATGGCGTCCCTCGAATTCCGATTGGCTGATAGGATTCTATCAGCCAATCGGAATTATGGTAGGAATATTCTGATTGGCTGATGGAATCAGCCAATCAGAATCAAGTTCAATCCGATTGGCTGATCCAATCAGCCAATCAGATTGAGCTTGCATTCTATTGGCTGTTCCGATAGACAGTGAGACCCTGATCTATATCTACCTTATCACATCATTTGTGTGTGTGCACAGAGCGCCTAATCCTATAGAGAAGGCTATGGTACTGGTGGAGGATCTGTCTATATTTTTAAGTCTATTGAATTCTTAACTGTAGGCATTTAAAAATTGTTTATTACATCAAACAGATAGAAAATAGAGTATTTTAAAACATATTAAAAACAGTTGAACATTTTAAAACATATTAAAACATGGATCCATGTGTACAATAAAAAGCTGATGTGTCTTGTTTTATATGGAAACCAACTTTTTGGCTAGTCAGATTATGCCTGGGTTTAGGCAAGGTAGTCCACAAAAACGTAGTTAGTTTTAATTTTCTTCTTATGTGTTCGGGATGTGGGTCTGACCAGAACCCAATGTTCTTAGTGAAAAACTGTATGTGAAACAATATATTTTGTTGAAAAAATATATATTGTGTTGAAAAAATATAACTTAGTTTGTGAAAGAAGTGGTTAAAGTGATGAACAAAGGCATCTGAGATGAGAGGCAAAAAAAAAAAAGCAAAAACGAAAAAGCAAAATCGTTAATTGTGTGATATTTTGAGATGTGCACAATAAAAATACTGAATTTTTTTTTTAAAAGAAATTAATTTCAAATTGATGTTCAAAAATATAGTCAAAAGTATATAGTCAAATCAAGGTTACAAAAAATATATAGTCAAATTAATGTGACCAACTTGTATTCCTGGTGGTGAGAATCTAAGCGATGTACCCAATTCTTCCAGATATCCTTAGGGTGTATACCATGGGTCCTGAGTTATCCTGTGAAAAATAAATCAAAATAGTGCAGATTGTCTTTAAAAGTTGTGCTGAAATTGAAATTGGTCTTACCAGTTCAGAGTTAACGCGTTTCGGCCTTAAGAACCAGGCCTTTTTCAAGACTGAAGATTTTGTGTTACTGGTGGGCTTATATACTCTTCTATTTGCATGTTTGGGCTCAAAACCTTAGGTCCTCCGTGGACCAGAAGTGACGTTTTTTTCTTTAGCAGCAATGTTTCTTTTTTTCTTCTTTGTTAAGATTATAATATACTAGTCAAGTTTCTCTTAGTCTTACTTTGCTGATGTGGTTTATTGATCGGCTTATGTTATTGTTTTAATGTTATTTGTCCCGTTTTGGTTGTTCCATTTTTCTAAGCCTCTCATTGGTTGTGATGTAACTTCCGGTTTTTCGTTTGCTTAAAGCTATTATATATCCTTATGTTTACCTTTATCATGTGTCTTAGCAGCTGTTCTTACCTATTGTCGCTGGATGAATGTCTATTGAATTGCTGACAAGCTTTTTAGTTCTTTTTTTTTCAGCAGTTTTAATGACCTACTGCGGGGTGTATGCGAGGTGTCTCAGATTAACAGATACCATAAATAGTTATAGGGACACAATGAATATTATTGCCATAACAGAAATTATTTCTATAACAAGACTTAGAATTAAAAATGATAAAAAAAAAATAGATTGTAAAAGTATATAGATTTTACAAGACAAAAAACACTAGTTTTAAACGAGTATAAATTTGATCAAGAAAAGGCAAATATGTAAGTCTGCCTTTTAAAGGATTTCCATAACAAACTTGAAATTGTAAGTGTGTTAAAATATAAAAATATAAAGATGTTTCAAAACGAAACTCTGGTTTTAAACGGACATAAATTGCAGGCATGACTTCTAGGCTATAAGATTGTTCAAGAGAAGGCAAATCTATAAATTTGCCTTTAACTTACAACGATCAGATATTCTCATATTAAAATCCTTATGTGTTTTGTTACTAGGTGAGTCACTCAAGGATTACTTTCTAGTGCTTTAATTGACATTGGGGGTTCCCTGATTTTTTGGGGCTTGTATACTATTAGAGTAAAACATACAGGTATGTAACAATAACAAATATGTATATTTTATAAAAACAAGTGGTGTCCTTTACACCACTTGTTTTTATAAAATAACATAATTTATTTAAGAACGTACCTGATAAATTCATTTATTTCATATTGGCAAGAGTCCATGAGCTAGTGACGTATGGGATATACAATCCTACCAGGAGGGGCAAAGTTTCCCAAACCTCAAAATGCCTATAAATACACCCCTCACCACACCCACAATTCAGTTTAACGAATAGCCAAGTAGTGGGGTGATAAAGAAAGGAGTAAAAAGCATCAAAGAAATTTGGAATAATTGTGCTTTATACAAAAAATCATAACCACCATAAAATGGTGGAACAAGAGCGCTAAAAGCTAAAGGTGGATACAGATATTATTATGTTCAGATCAAAGTAATAAATGCAGATTTTTCAGTATTAATAACTAGTATATACCTATAATAGCAGCTTTATATTACCATAGGTTATAGAAAAAATGTAGAAGATAATATAGTATATCAAAAGTGACTTGTGCCAAACAATTTTAATTACATATAGACCAACACAATTAATAATCACTGTGAATAATAGTTAAAAACGGACGTCTACGTTAAGTTAAAATTAGGTTGCCACCATATCACAAATCTGTAAAAACAAGACTGTGATCCGTTGAATTGGTATGTTCAAATAACGTACTGTTTATGTAGATAAAGAGTTCCGCAAAATCAATTGCTAGCTAGCAAACGTAGGCTTACCCCCAGGCTGTGTTCACTATGTGTCCTCCGTGAGTGAGATTACAGCCGTAACGGGATGACGTCACTTTTGTAGGCGCTGTCTCAGATCGGCCGTCTGATTGGTCCTGATTGTGATCAGCATGAGACACTGATGAATAGATTCGTAGCTGTAAAGTATCTGCCCTTAGGTGCCCAACAGCATGCAGAATACTTATAGGGACACTCTGTTAGGACTTCTCAACCAATTCAGAGAGTGCCAATAAAAGAGGATATTTCTTGTTATAGAATCGGCTTGGCTTGTTAGCATTTATCCCAATCTGTGTTTTCCAAAGTCTGTGGCAGAAATCGCACAGCGTTGTCCGAATGGGATATGTATGTATAGCTCCAGCTACTGACAAATAAACAGTCTCTCCAAGTTACAACACATCAACGCGTTTCTCCCTATGCAGGGCTTTTTCAAGATAGATTAGTTGTAACATGTGTGCCTTTTTAAAGGTGTAGCTGACTCCTTAATGGTCAGCTTTAATGTCTCTTTTAAGATAGTATAGATTTTAAGGTGGTATTGGCAAACCTCTGTATCTAGCAACCAAAGAAGTGAGTAAAAATATATCTCTACTCTTCAACACTAAAAATATACTTATATAACTAAAAGGTTATAAAAATAATTTAATAATATTGAATACAATACAGTGTAATATAAACCAGTGTAATATAAGATCATATAGCTATACATTAAATTATTCTTTTAAAAGCATTATAATTTTAAATTTAAAATGTTATACAAATTACAGTCTAAGAAGACAGTTTAAAATACAGGTCTATGATTGCTAATAATCTTAAAAAGGTGTTTTTAAAAGGATAAATTCAAGATTTGTGTAAATTGTATAAATGATCAGTGTTAGTCTAATAAGAATGGGGAGATATCTAATTCTGAATTAAGGCCAGCCGGGAATAGGGTATCATATCTATAAATAAATTCGGCTTCTTTTAATTTTAGAAATTTTTCTATATTACCCCCCTCCAATTCTGTTTGACCTGTAGTATTCCCCAATATTTTAAATCATTTGTGTTACCACTGTGTATTGATTTAAAATGTTTGTAAAGATTGGTATCATCAGCTCCCTTCTCAATGCACAGGAGGTGCTCCCTTATCCTATCTCTAATCATTCTCTTGGTTTCGTCAAAATATAATAAATTACAGGAACATTTCAAGACATAGATTACCCCCTTCATAGTACATCTAATACAATCTTTAATAATAATGTTGTTATCTTCTCCTGACTGTTGAACATTTACTATATTCCTTTTATCACTGTGTTTTCAGGCCTTGTAAGAGTAGCAGGGAAAAAAAACAGATATCTTTCCTCCATATAAATTCTTTTGTGTAAGACCTTGTTTTGGATTCACATTGCGAGCACTAGGTGCTAAAATAGATTTAAAATTCTTTGTTTTTTTAAAAATCAATCTCGGTTTATCTGGGAGTGATTCACCCAATATGGGGTCTGCTTTAAGTATTGACCAATGTTTCATTAGAATCTTCCTCATAATACCATGATCTACATTATATTCCATTATGAAAGGCACATCAATTACCTCCTTATTATTAGTGGGAATCTTTTGTTTATATGACAGCAAAGTTTTTCTGTCAGTATCCCTTGCCCTCGTTACAGCCTTGTTGACAACCTCATCACTATAGCCCCTATCTTTGAATTTCTCAATTAGGGTCTCTATTTGGTTCTCAAAGTCTGAGAGTCTAGAACAGTTTTTCTTTCCATTGTTGGAGGTGACAGCTATTGGCATGAATAAAATTATTGGAGTCAACCTCTTTAAAGTGTGTTTTTGTTTCCAAGTGATTATTGATAACCATAATTTCTAAACCTAAAAAGACCACTCTTTCTTTACTGTGATCGAAAGTGAACTTTAAACCCATATCATTAGCATTCATATCAGAGAACAACTTTTGTAAATTTAATTCCGACCCTCTCCAAACTATCAGAACATCATCAATGTACCGTCTATAGAGCACGAGGTTCGCACCATAGTCACTCAACTGAAAGAAAGACTCCTCCCAACTGCCAACAAAAAGATTGGCATAACTTGGTGTGAACCTCGTGCCCATAGCCGTACCCTCTACCTGCAAATAAAATTTATTATTATACATAAAATAGTTTTTCTTAAAATGAAAGATATACTCTTTAAAAGGAATTCCTTCTGTTCTGCCCTCATCTCAGAGTCCTTGTCTAGATATTTTTTAATAGCCAAGATCCCTTTAGCATGGTCTATTACTGTATATAAAGAGGTGATGTCTCCAGTTACTAAAATTAGATCATTTTCCCAATCTAGTTGTTTTAAAATGTTTAGAACCTGATTGAATCCCTCAGGTAAGAGTCCAAATTCCTCACAAACTTTTGTAAAAAAGTATCCACATATTGTGAGAGATTTGAGGACAATGCCCCTACAGGGAGTGCAGAATTATTAGGCAAGTTGTATTTTTGAGGATTAATTTTATTATTGAACAACAACCATGTTCTCAATGAACCCAAAAAACTCATTAATATCAAAGCTGAATAGTTTTGGAAGTAGTTTTTAGTTTGTTTTTAGTTATAGCTATTTTAGGGGGATATCTGTGTGTGCAGGTGACTATTAGTGTGCATAATTATTAGGCAACTTAACAAAAAACAAATATATACCCATTTCAATTATTTATTTTTACCAGTGAAACCAATATAACATCTCAACATTCACAAATATACATTTCTGACATTCAAAAACAAAACAAAAACAAATCAGTGACCAATATAGCCACCTTTCTTTGCAAGGACACTCAAAAGCCTGCCATCCATGGATTCTGTCAGTGTTTTGATCTGTTCACCATCAACATTGCGTGCAGCAGCAACCACAGCCTCCCAGACACTGTTCAGAGAGGTGTACTGTTTTCCCTCCTTGTAAATCTCACTTTTGATGATGGACCACAGGTTCTCAATGGGGTTCAGATCAGGTGAACAAGGAGGCCATGTCATTAGATTTTCTTCTTTTATACCCTTTCTTGCCAGCCATGCTGTGGAGTACTTGGACGCGTGTGATGGAGCATTGTCCTGCATGAAAATCATGTTTTTCTTGAAGGATGCAGACTTCTTCCTGTACCACTGCTTGAAGAAGGTGTCTTCCAGAAACTGGCAGTAGGACTGGGAGTTGAGCTTGACTCCATCCTCAACCCGAAAAGGCCCCACAAGCTCATATTTGATGATACCAGCCCAAACCAGTACTCCACCTCCACCTTGCTGGCGTCTGAGTCAGACTGGAGCTCTCTGCCCTTTACCAATCCAGCCACGGGCCCATCAAGACTCACTCTCATTTCATCAGTCCATAAAACCTTAGAAAAATCAGTCTTGAGATATTTCTTGGCCCAGTCTTGACGTTTCAGCTTGTGTGTCTTGTTCAGTGGTGGTCGTCTTTCAGCCTCTCTTACCTTGGCCATGTCTCTGAGTATTGCACACCTTGTGCTTTTGGGCACTCCAGTGATGTTGCAGCTCTGAAATATGGCCAAACTGGTGGCAAGTGGCATCTTGGCAGCTGCACGCTTGACTTTTCTCAGTTCATGGGCAGTTATTTTGCGCCTTGGTTTTTCCACACGCTTCTTGCGACCCTGTTGACTATTTTGAATGAAACGCTTGATTGTTCGACGATCACGCTTCAGAAGCTTTGCAATTTTAAGAGTGCTGCATCCCTCTGCAAGATATCTCACTATTTTTGACTTTTCAGAGCCTGTCAAGTCCTTCTTTTGACCCATTTTGGCAAAGGAAAGGAAGTTGCCTAATAATTATGCACACCTGATATAGGGTGTTGATGTCATTAGACCACACCCCTTCTCATTACAGAGATGCACATCACCTAATATGCTAAATTGGTAGTAGGCTTTCGAGCCTATACAGCTTGGAGTAAGACAACATGCATAAAGAGGATGATGTGGTCAAAATACTCATTTGCCCAATAATTCTGCACTCCCTGTATGTCCGAAATAAATCGGTCTACCCGGTGGTTGGGTGAGATTTTTGTGTATTTTTGGAAGGAAGTAGAACACCGGGACCGTAGGATAAACAGGGTCCAGGTATTCCACCTCCTTCTCATTTAGTATTCCCAAATCTCTACCCTCCCTTATAAGTTTCTTAAGTGATACAGCAAATTTGTTACTAGGATTCAAATCAAGCTTTCTATAGGTTTTAGTATTACTTAATAACCTCAGAGCTTCTGTTTCGTAGTAGCTAGTATCCATCACTACGATCCCGCTGCCCTTATCGGCGGGCTTAATGGTTATGTTATGGTTCTTTTTTAATTTTTCTGAAATGAGAGTGTCTTTCTTAGTCATATTGTTTTTTAAAAATTTCGGGCATAGGGGCATTGTCCTCAAATCTCTCACAATATGTGGATACTTTTTTACAAAAGTTTGTGAGGAATTTGGACTCTTATCTGAGGGATTCAACTCAGGTTCTAAACATTTTAGAACAACTAGATTGGGAAAATGACCTAATTTTAGTAACTGGAGACATCACCTCTTTATATACAGTAATAGACCATGCTAAAGGGATCTTGGCTATTAAAACATATCTAGACAAGGACTCTGAGATGAGGGCAGAACAGAAGGAATTCATTTTAAAGAGTATATCTTTCATTTTAAGAAACAACTATTTTATGTATAATAATAAATTTTATTTGCAGGTAGAGGGTATGGCTATGGGCACGAGGTTCGCACCAAGTTACGCCAATCTTTTTGTTGGCAGTTGGGAGGAGTCTTTCTTCCAGTTGAGTGACAATGGTGCGAACCTCGTGCTCTATAGACGGTACATTGATGATGTTCTGATAGTTTGGAGAGGGTCGGAATTAAATTTACAAAAGTTGTTCTCTGATATGAATGCTAATGATATGGGTTTAAAGTTCACTTTCGATCACAGTAAAGAAAGAGTGGTCTTTTTAGATTTAGAAATTATGGTTATCAATAATCACTTGGAAACAAAAACACACTTTAAAGAGGTTGACTCCAATAATTTTATTCATGCCAATAGCTGTCACCTCCAACAATGGAAAGATAATATTCTGGTGGGCCAAAGTCTGAGAGTAAAGAAAAACTGTTCTAGACTCTCAGACTTTGAGAACCAAATAGAGAAATTCAAAGATAGGGGCTATAGTGACGAGGTTGTCAACAAGGCTGTAACGAGGGCAAGGGATACTCACAGAAAAACTTTGCTGTCATATAAACAAAAGATTCCCACTAATAATAAGGAGGTAATTGATGTACCTTTCATAATGGAATATAATGTAGATCATGGTATTATGAGGAAGATTCTAATGAAATATTGGTCAATACTTAAAGCAGACCCCATATTGGGTGAATCACTCCCAGATAAACCGAGATTGATTTTTAAAAAAACAAAGAATTTTAATTCTTTGGTCTTACACAAAAGAATTTATATGGAGGAAAGATATCTGTTTTTTTTCCCCTGCTACTCTTGCAAGGCCTGTAAACACAGTGATAAAAGGAATATAGTAAATGTTCAACAGTCAGGCGAAGATAACAACATTATTATTAAAGATTGTATTAGATGTACTACGAAGGGGGTAATCTATGTCTTGAAATGTTCCTGTAATTTATTATATTTTGGCGAAACCAAGAGAATGATTAGAGATAGGATAAGGGAGCACCTCCTGTGCATTGAGAAGGGAGCTGATGATACCAATCTTTACAAACATTTTAAATCAATACACAGTGGTAACACAAATGATTTAAAATATTGGGGAATACTACAGGTCAAACAGAATTGGAGGGGGGGTAATATAGAAAAATTTCTAAAATTAAAAGAAGCCAAATTTATTTATAGATCAGATACCCTATTCCCGGCTGGCCTTAATTCAGAATTAGATATCTCCCCATTCTTATTAGACTAACACTGATCATTTATACAATTTACACGAATCTTCAATTTATCCTTTAAAATACAGGTCTACGATTGCTAATAATCTTAAAAAAGGTGTTTTTAAAACTGTAATTTGTATAACATTTTAAATTTAAAATTATAATGCTTTTAAAAGAATAATTCAATGTATAGCTATATGATCTTATATTACACTGGTTTATATTACACTGTATTGTATTCAATATTATTAAATTATTTTTATAACCTTTTAGTTATATAAGTATATTTTTAGTGTTGAAGAGTACAGATATATTTTTATTCACTTCTTTGGTTGCCTAGATACAGAGGTTTGCCAGTACCACCTTAAAATCTATACTATCTTAAAAGAGACATTAAATCTGACCAATAAGGAGTCAGCTACACCTTTAAAAAGGCACACATGTTACAACTAATCTATCTTGAAAAAGCCCTGCATAGGGAGAAACGCGTTGATGTGTTGTAACTTGGAGAGACTGTTTATTTGTCAGTAGCTGGAGCTACACATACATATCCCATTTGCACAACGCTGTGTGATTTCTACCACAGACTTTGGAAAACACAGATTGGGATAAATGCTAAGCCGATTCTATAACAAGAAATATCCTCTTTTATTGGCACTCTCTGAATTGGTTGAGAAGTCCTAACAGAGTGTCCCTATAAGTATTCTGCATGCTGTTGGGCACCTAAGGGCAGATACTTTACAGCTACAAATCTATTCATCAGTGTCTCATGCTGATCACAATCAGGACCAATCAGACGGCCGATCTGAGACAGTGCCTACAAAAGTGACGTCATCCCGTTACGGCTGTAATCTCACTCACGGAGGACACAGAGTGAACACAGCCTGGTGGTAAGCATACGTTTGCTAGATAGCAATTGATTTTGTGGAACTCTTTATCTACATAAACAGTACGTTATTTGAACATATAAAGTCAACGGATCACAGTCTTGTTTTTACAGATTTTTGATATGGTGGCAACCTAATTTTAAGTTAACGGAGATGTCCGTTTTTAACTATTATTCACAGTGTTTATTAATTGTGTTGGTCTATATGTAATTAAAATTGTTTGGCACAAGTCACTTTTGATATACTATATTATCTTCGACATTTTTTCTATAACCTATGGTAATATAAAGCTGCTATTATAGGTATATACTAGTTATTAATACTGAACAATCTGCATTTATTACTTTGATCTGAACATATAATATCTTTATCCACCTTTAGCTTTTAGCGCTCTTGTTTCTCTATTTTTGTTCTATTTGTTTGACCTATCTGAGGGACTCATAGGTTATTTTCAAAGGCTTGGTGGTCTCACCCTGCACTCATTATATACCCCCCTCTTTGGTTATAAAATGGTGGGCCTCATGGACTCTTGCCAATATGAAAGAAATTAATTTATCAGGTAAGTTCTTACATAAATTATGTTTTCTTTCATGTAATTGGCAAGAGTCCATGAGCTAGTGATGTATGGGATATCAAATACCCAAGATGTGGAACTCCACGCAAGAGTCACTAGAGAGGAAGGGATAAAAAATAAACAACAGCCAAATGCTGAAAAAATAATCCACAACCCAAATATAAGTTATTCTTATGAAGAAAAGAAAAACTGAAAATAGCAGCAGAAGAATCAAACTGAAACAGCTGCCTAAAGAACTTTTCTACCGAAAACTGCTTCAGAAGAAGCAAATACATCAAAATGGTAAAATTTAGTAAATGTATGCAAAGAGGACCAAGTTGCTGCTTTGCAAATCTGATCAACTGAAGCTTCATTCTTAAAAGCCCACGAAGTAGAGACTGATCTAGTTGAATGAGCTGTAATTCTCTGAGGCGGGGCTTGACTCAACTCCAAATAAGCTTGATGAATCAAAAGCTTTAACCAAGAGGCCAAGGAAATAGCAGAGGCCTTCTGACCTTTCCTAGGACCAGAAAATATAACAAATAGACTAGAAGTCTTCCTGAAATCTTTAGTAGCTTCAACATAATATTTCAAAGCTCTTACCACATCCAAAGAATGTAAGGATCTTTCCAAAGGATTCTTAGGATTAGGACACAAGGAAGGGACAACAATTTCTCTACTAATGTTGTTAGAATTCACAACCTTAGGTAAAAATTCAAATGAAGTCCGCAAAACTGCCTTATCCTGATGAAAAATCAGAAAAGGAGATTCACAAGAAAGAGCAGATAGCTCAGACACTCTTCTAGCAGAAGAGATGGCCAAAAGGAACAACACTTTCCAAGAAAGTAGTTTAATGTCCAAAGAATGCATAGGCTCAAACGGAGGAGCCTGTAACACCTTCAAAACCAAATTAAGACTCCAAGGAGGAGAAATTGATTTAATAACGGGCTTAATACGAACTAAAGCCTGTACAAAACAGTGAATATCAGGAAGTTTAGCAATCTTTCTGTGAAATAAAGAGCAGAGATTTGTCCCTTCAAGGAACTTGCAAACAAACCCCTATCCAAACCATCCTGGAGAAACTGTAAAATTCTAGGAATTCTAAAAGAATGCCAAGAGAATTTATGAGAAGAACACCATAAAATGTAAATCTTCCAAACTCGATAATAAATCTTCCTAGAGACAAATTTATGAGCTTGTAACATAGTATTAATTACTGAGTCAGTGGAAACCTCTATGAAACCTCTATGATTTAATACTAAGCGTTCAATTTTCATACCTTCAAATTTAATGATTTGAGATCTTGATGGAAAAACGGACCTTGAGACAGTAGGTCCGGCCTTAACGGAAGTGGCCAAGGTTGGCTACTTGACATCCGAACAAGATCCGCATACCAAAACTTGTGGGGCCAAGCTGGAGCCACCAGCAACACAAACGATTGTTCCATGATGATCTTGGAGATCACTCTCGGAAGAAGAACTAGAGGCAGGAAGATATAAGCAGGTTGATAACACCAAGGAATTGTCAGCACATCCACTGCTTCCGCCTGAGAATCCCTGGACCTGGACAGGTATTTGGGAAGTTTCTTGTTTAGATGAGAGGCCATCAGATCTATTTCTGGAAGACCCCACATCTGAACAATCTGAGAAAACAAATCTGGATGGAGAGACCACTCCCCTGGATGTAAAGTCTGACGGCTGAGATAATCCGCCTCCCAATTGTCTACACCTGGGATATGAACCGCAGAAATTAGACAAGAACTGGATTCCACCCAAACAAGTATCTGAGATACTTCTTTCATAGCTAGGGGACTGTGAGTCCCACCCTGATGATTGACATATGCCACGTTGTGATATTGTCTGTCTGAAAACAAATGAATGGTTCTCTCTTCAACAGAGGCCAAAACTGAATAGCTTTGAGAATTGCATGGAGTTCTAAAATATTGATTGGTAATCTCGCCTCTTGAGATTTCCAAACTCCTTGTGCTGTCAAAGATCCCCAGATAGCTCCCCAACCTGAAAGACTCGCATCTGTTGTGATCACAGTCCAGGTTGGCAGAACAAAAGAGGCCCCTTGAGCTAAACGCTGGTGATTTAACCACCACGTCAGAGAGTGTCGAACATTGGGATTTAAGGATATTAATTGTGATATTTTTGTATAATCCCGGCACCATGGATTCAGCATGCAAAGCTTGAGAGGTCTCATGTGAAAACGAGCAAAAGGAATTGCGTTCGATGCTGCAGTCATGAGGCCTAAAACTTCCATGCACATAGCCACTGAAGGGAATGACTGAGACTGAAGGTGCCGACATGCTGCAACCAATTTCAAACGTCTCTTGTCTGTTAGAGACAGAGTCATAATGTCAGCCGTATTTAGTCAGCCAAGGATTTAACCCAACTGCTAGCGAGAAAATTAAAACACACGCTGGCACACTGAGAAATATCCAGGACGTGACCAACTCAGGAAACAAAATAAGCAGGATATAAGATCTTCCAAAAGAAATAGTAACTCAGTATATCTTCTTGAGGACTGAATTGATATACAGGTGATAACGTTCCTTTTTAGGAGGTTTGTAACAAACAAAGATAATGTCCCTTTAAGCAGGTTATCAGCAAACAAATGATAATGTTCCCTTTTTGCAGGTTTGCAACAAACAAAGATAATGTCCCTTTAAGCAGGTTGTCAGCAAACAAATGATAATGTTCCTTTTTAGCAGGTTTACAACAAACAAAGATAATGTCCCTTTAAGCAGGTTGTCAGCAAACAAAGATAATGTCCCTTTAAGCAGGTTGTCAGCAAACAAATGATAATGTTCCTTTTTAGCAGGATTAAAGCAAACAAAGATAATGTCCCTTTAAGCAGGTTGTCAGCAAACAAATGATAATGCCCCTTTTTAGCAGGATTAAAGCAAACAAAGATAATTTCCCTTTAAGCAGGTTGTCAGCAAACAAAGTCTGGTAGGCAAGAGGATAAACTCTAAGTAACAGATATTGCAGGACTTCAGAAAGGCAAGGGACAAGTAAATCCAAAACAGGATTGAGGTTCAGACAAAGCGAAGTCAGGCAGGATAGGGTCAGGATCCAGATATAGAAAAATAAGTACTCACATTGATACGGTCCAGAAAGAAGAGAACAAACGGGCCCCGAGTAAATCTCCCGCCGAGATTTAAAGGATGAGAGAGGGGCAGTTACATCAGAGGGAGTGTCTGAGAATGCGTCACGTTGCTAGGCAATGTGACGTAAGAACACAGAAGAGATCCGGGAGCCGCGGCGAGACGGCGATTAACGGAGGGAATCATCACAGCACCCCCCCTCAAGGACCCCTCCGGGGGACAGGACCAGGTTTAGTAGGGTGAAACTTGTGAAAGGCCTTAACTAAGGCAGGGGCGTTTACCTGCCGGGCAGGTTCCCAGGATCGTTCCGTAACAGGATAACCTTTCCAATGAATGAGATAATACAGTCTTTTGCCACGAAGTTTGGAATCCAGAATGTGACTGACCTCAAATTCAGGTCGTCCATGAATCAAAAGAGGTGGAGGTTTGAGCATAGGTTTAGAATACCTATTAGATAACATAGGTTTTAGAAGAGATACGTGGAATACAGGATGGGCTTTGAGAGTCTTGGGCAGAGCAATTCGGTAAGCAGTAGGACATACTTGACCCAGTATCCGGAAAGGACCCACATATCATGGTCCCAATTTGGTGGAAGGCTGCTTGAGGCGAAGATGACGTGAAGAAATCCAAACCTTATCGCCAGGCCTATATTTGGGAGCCCTCCTTCGACGAAGATCAGAATAGAACTTATAACGTTTAGAAGCCTTAGAAAGAAGAAGACGTATCCTCCTCCAATGACGAGTTAACCTCCGGGCAGATAGATCAGAAGCAGGATTGTCTGTGGAAGAAGTGTGTAGAGGAAACGTTCTGGGTTGAAATCCATAGGCCGCATGAAAAGGAGAGGTCTGAAGAGAGGAGTTGTAACGTGCGTTATGAGCCAATTCTGCTAGTGGGAGATAACCAGTCCAATTAGAATGATGATGATCCACATAATGTCTCAGATAAGTTTCAAGGCACTGGTTAACCCTTTCAGTTTGGCCATTAGACTCTGGATGATGTGAAGTAGACAAAGAGATCGTTGTTCCAAAGTGTTTGCAAAGTGATCTCCAAAACCGGGAAACAAATTTTACCCCTCTATCCGAAACGATATTCAGAGGGAAGCCATGTAATCTCACAATGTGTAAAAGAAATAGTTCAGAAAGTGTTTTGGCAGATGGTAAACCAGGTAAAGGAATGAAGTGTGCTGTCTTAGTGAACCTGTCAACAACCACCCAAATAGTGTTGTTTCCAGCTGAAAGAGGAAGATCGGTAATAAAATCCATTGATAAATGGGTCCAAGGCTGATGAGGAATGGGTAACGGTTGGAGCAAACGGGAAGGAAGTTGACGAGGAGTCTGGCACACTGAGTACATACTGAGATATAATCTATAACATCTTGAGAAAGAGTAAGCCACCAGACATGTTGCTTGAGATTCTGAGTGGTGTTACTGATGCCAGGATGTCTAGAGAGAGGACTGTCATGAGCCCAATATAGAATCTTGGAACAAAGACGTTTAGGAACAAAGAGTAGGCCATCAGGAGGTTTGCAAGACAAAGGAAGATCTTTCTGAGCAAATTGTAAGTCATGTAACCAAGAAGTTGATAACTGGGCTAAGACTTTATGAGATTGAAGAATGGTACCAGACTCAGGAGTTGAGGTATCTTGAAATTGTCTGGAAAGGGCGTCAGCCTTGATGTTCTTAGAACCGGGTATTTAAGACAGATTGTAATGAAAACGTGAGAAGAACAAAGACCAACGTGCTTGTCTGGAGTTCAGTCGTTTGGCCGTTTGAAGATATAGAAGGTTTTTATGATCTGTGAGTATAGTAAATGGTAAAGAAGTACCTTCCAACCAATGCCTCCATTCGACCAGGGCCATTTTAATGGCAAGCAACTCTTTATTGCCTACATCATAATTTAATTCAGAAGGAGAAAATTTCTTGGAGAAGAATCCCACAGGGTGAATCTTTCCTGTGTCAGGTATACGTTAGGAAAGAACAGCTCCAGCAGCAACAGAAGAAACATCCACTTCAAGAATAAATTGAAAATCCGGATATGGGTGACGCAGGATAGGTGCAGAAAAGAAAGCTTCTTTGAGAGAGTCAAAAGCTTCAACAGCCTCAGGAGGCCACTCTTTACAATTTTGCCCTTTTCTGGTGAGAGACGAAAGAGGTGACGTAATTGTAGCAAAACCTTTGATGAATTTCCTGTAATAACTGGCGAAACCCAGAAAACGTTGCAGAGCTTTAAGAGAATCAGGTCTAGGCCAATCCAAAATGGCAGAGAGTTTAGTTGGATCCATTTCAAATCCTGATTCGGAGATTACATATCCCAAGAATGGTATGGACCTTTGATGAAAAGAACATTTTTCCAGTTTAGCAAATAGATGGTCAATTCTTAAACGTTGAAGTACTTTCCTGACGTGATGTATATGATCTTGGTAGTTTTGAGAAAAAAATCAAAATATCGTCAAGGTAAATGATGACAAAAATGTTCAAAAAATCCTGAAAAATCTCATTCACGAAGTGTTGAAAAACAGCAGGGGCATTACACAGCCCAAAAGGCATGACCAGATACTCATAATGCCCAAATCGAGTGTTAAAGGCTGTCTTCCATTCATCACCCTTGCCCTTACGGATGAGGTTGTATGCACCACGAAGATCTAGTTTGGTAAAAATGGTGGAACCTTGAAGATATGTGAATAATTCAGGAATGAGGGGTAAAGGATAACTGTTCTTGATGGTAATTTGATTTAACCCTCTGTAATCGATACAAGGTCGCAGTCCGCCATCCTTTTTTCCCACAAAGAAGAATCCAGCCCCTACAGGAGAAGAGGAGGGTCAAATGAATCCTCTGGCCAAATTATCTTTGATATATTCTTCCAAGGCTACATTTTCAGGCCTTGAAAGTGGGTAAGTCTTGCTTCGAGGATTAGGAGCCCCAGGAAGGAGATCAATAGGGCAATCAAATGGACGGTGAGGAGGAAGGCGTTCTGCTTCTTTTTTAGAAAAGACATTGACAAAATCTTGATAAGGCATAGGTAGAGGACCAGAAGTGTCGGTAGTAAGAGCAATAGTGAGTGGTATTTTAGTAAGTTCTTGAAGACAGTTAGTATGGCAAGATAATCCCCAGGAGGTGAGTTCACCATGGGTCCAAGAAAAGGTAAGATTATGCAACTGAAGCCAAGGAAGACCCAAGATTATGGGAAATTGAGGAGTAGTAATAACATCAAAACATATCCTCTCACAATGAAGTACTCCGACAGAAAAAAGTATGGGTATAGTAGTAAAATGGATTAATCCGGAACCCAAAGGATCTCCACTAACAGTAGAGACAGAAACTGAAAACTTCTTTCTTAGTAAAGGAATAGTGTGAGTAGACACAAAAGTGGAATCAATGAACACTCCTCCAGCACTAGAATCAATAAGAGCTTGGGTATGAATCTTGTTACAGGAACAAAGAGTTTATTATAGAGGGAATTAATTCTTTTTTGGCTTAACTTAGTTCCCTGGACAGAAGTTAAGCCCTGGCTTTTACTGGCCTGGTAGGACAATCCCTTAATAAATGCCCTTTAAGGCCACAGTACAGACACAGGCCTAGAGAACGTCTTCTCAAACGCTCTGTTTCTGTTAATTTTATGGTTCCTACTTCCATAGGTTCAGCCTGATCAGGAGAAGGAGGGGTAGTCGTTACTGGGTTAGAAAAACGAGGAGCCAGACGAAAAGGAGTTCGAGTTGAGGACCTCTGATTTCTTTCTCTTTCTTGTTGGCGTTCATGATATCTAGAATCAAGACTGATGCAAAGATTTATTAAGGCTTCTAGGGATTCTGGAAGTTCCCGATACACCAATTCATCTTTGAGAAAGTCCTTTGCGAAAAGCTGCTCTAAGAGCTCCCTGATTCCAAGTAGTTTCAGATGCAAGAGTGCGGAACTCAATGGCATATTGAGACACTGGTTGACCATCCTGACGTAGGTCTAAAAGAGAAGCTTCAGCAGCGGAAGACCTTCCAGGTTTGTCAAACACGTTAGAGAAAACAGAAAGAAAAGCATCCACATCTTGAAGTATAGGATCATTCTTTTCTAACAGAGGTGATACCCAGGCCAAAGCTCTTCCTTTCATTAAGGAAATAAGGAATGTAATCCGAGAAGAGGGAGTAGCAAAAAGGGTAGGACTGTTACGAAAGTGAAGTCGACATTGATTCAGAAAGCCCCTACAGTCTTCAGGATTCCCGTCATATTTGTCTGGAAGAGGAATCCTAGGACTCAATTGTCCTTGTGATTGGTTGTTGGGGATCGGAGGATGAGATGCCTCAATAGGATTAGGATTGGGAGGGATAGGAGCAACCAAGCTCTGTAATAATGTAGTGATTTGATCCAGCTTAGAATCCAAGGATTGCAAGTGGGTAGCATGAGATCCCAGTAATTGTCCCTGGTGGGCCACGGCCATGGATAATTCAGTGCGGTCCATTTATGGCCCGTTTGTAATGTCAGCCGTATTTAGTCAGCCCAGGATTTAACCCAACTGCTAGCGTGAAAAATTAAAACACACGCTGGCACACTGAGAAATATCCAGGACGTGACCCACTCAGGAAACAAAATAAGCAGGATATAAGATCTTCCAAAAGAAATAGTAACTCAGTATATCTTCTTGAGGACTGAATTGATATACAGGTGATAACGTTCCTTTTTAGGAGGTTTGTAACAAACAAAGATAATGTCCCTTTAAGCAGGTTCAGCAAACAAATGATAATGTTCCTTTTTTAGCAGGTTTGCAACAAACAAAGATAATGTCCCTTTAAGCAGGTTGTCAGCAAACAAATGATAATGTTCCTTTTTAGCAGGTTTACAACAAACAAAGATAATGTCCCTTTAAGCAGGTTGTCAGCAAACAAAGATAATGTCCCTTTAAGCAGGTTGTCAGCAAACAAATGATAATGTTCCTTTTTAGCAGGATTAAAGCAAACAAAGATAATGTCCCTTTAAGCAGGTTATCAGCAAACAAATGATAATGTTCCTTTTTAGCAGGATTAAAGCAAACAAAAATAATGTCCCTTTAAGCAGGTTGTCAGCAAACAAATGATAATATCCCTTTAAGCAGGTTGTCAGTAAACAAATGATAATGTTCCTTTTTAGCAGGATTAAAGCAAACAAAGATAATGTCCCTTTAAGCAGGTTGTCAGCAAACAAAGTCTGGTAGGCAAGAGGATAAACTCTACAACAGATATTGCAGGACTTCAGACAGGCAAGGGACAAGTAAATCCAAAACAGGATTGAGGTTCAGACAAAGCGAAGTCAGGCAGGATAGGGTCAGGATCCAGATATAGAAAAATAAGTACACTGTCCGGAAAGAAGAGAACAAACGGGCCCCGAGTAAATCTCCCGCCGAGATTTAAAGGCTGAGAGAGTGGCCGTTACGTCAGAGGGAGTGTCTGAGAATGCGTCACATTGCTAGGCAACATGACGTAAGAACACAGAAGAGATCCGGGAGCCGCGGGGAGACGGCGATGAACGGAGGGAATCATGACACATGGACACTGAATCTATCTGGAAACCTTAAAAGGTGACCCTTGTCTGAGGAATCAAAAAACTTTTTGGTAAATTGATCCTCCAACCATGTTTTCGAAGAAACAACACAAGTTGATTCGTGTGAGATTCTGCAGAACGTAAAGACTGAGCTAGTACCAAGATATCGTCCAAATAAGGAAACACTGCAATACCCTGTTCTCTGATTACAGAGAGTAGGGCACCCAGAACCTTTGAAAAGATTCTTGGAACTGTTGCTAGGCCAAATGGAAGAGCAACAAATTAGTAATGCTTGTCTAGAAAAGAGAATCTCAGGAACTGATAATGTTCCGGATGAATCGGAATATGAAGGTAAGCATCCTGCAAGTCTATTGTAGACATATAATGCCCTTGCTGAACAAAAGGCAGAATAGTCCTTATAGTTACCATCTTGAAAGTTGGTACTCTTACATAATGATTCAAAATTTTCAGATCCAGAACTGGTCTGAATGAATTTTCTTTCTTTGGGACAATGAATAGATTTGAATAAAACCCCAGGCCTTGTTCCTGAAAAGGAACCGGCATGATTACCCCTGAAACACACTTCAGGAAAGCCTGAGCTGTAACTGGATTCACTGGGATGCGTGAGAGAAAAAATCTCCTCACAGGAGGTCTTACTCTGAATCCAATTCGGTACCCCTGAGAGACAATGCTCTGAATCCATTTATTTTGGACAGAATGTATCCAAACATCCTTGAAAAACCTTAATCTGCCCCCTACCAGCTGTGCTGGAATGAGGGCCGCACTTTCATGCGGACTTTGGGGCTGACTTTGGTTTCTTGAAAGGCTTGGATTTATTCCAATTTGAGGAAGGCTTCCAATTGGAAACAGATTCCTTGGGGGAAGGATTAGGTTTTTGTTCCTTATTTTGTCGAAAGGAACGAAAACGATTAGAAGCCTTAGATCTACCCTTAGGTTTTTTATACTGAGGCAAAAAAACTCCTTTCCCTCCAGTAAGAGTTGAAATAATAGAATCCAACTTGGAACCAAATAAATTATTACCTTGGAAAGAAAGAGATAGTAATCTAGACTTAGATGTTATATCAGCATTCCAAGATTTAAGCCACAAAGCTCTTCTAGCTAAAATAGCTAAAGACATGGCTCTAACATCAATTTTGATAATATCAAAAATGACATCACAAATAAAATGATTAGCATGTTGCAGTAAGTGAACAATGCTAGATATGTCAGAATCCAATTCTTGTTGCGCTAAATTCTCCAACCAAAAAGTTGAAGCAGCTGCAACATTAGCCAAAGTAATTGTAGGCCTAATAAGATGACCTGAATATAAATAGACTTTCCCTAGATAAGATTCAAGCTTCCTATCTAAAGGATCTTTAAGGGAAGTACTATCTTCCATAGGAATAGTGGTTTGTTTAGCAAGAGTAGAAATAGCTCCATCAACTTTGGGGATTTTCTCCCAAAACTCTATTGCAAACCGCTGGTAAAGGATACAATTTTTTAAACCTTGCAGAAGGATTCAAAGGAGTACCTAGCTTATTCCATTCCTTAGAAATCATGTCAGAAATAGCATCAGGAATAGGAAAAACCTCTGAAGTAGCCACAGTAGGTTTAAAAACAGCATTTAAACGTTTACTAGTTTAATATCAAGAAGAGGACTAGCTTCCTCAATATCTAAAGTAATTAACACTTCTTTTAACAAAGAACGCATATACTCTATTTTAAATAAATAAGTAGATTTGACAGTGTCAATGTCTGAGGAAGGATCTTCTGAATCAGATAGATCCTCATCAGAAGTGGATAATTCATTATGTTGTCGGTCATTAGAAATTTCATCAACTTTATGAGAAGTTTTAAAAGACCTCTTACGCTTATTAGAAGGTGGAAATGCAGACAAAGTCTTCTGAATAGAATCAGTAACGAATTCTTTAATTGACACTCTATCTGCATCTAAAAGTTTATCATAACAACTAATACAAATGACATTAGGAGATATAATCTCCACAATTTTACAACAAATGCACATAGCTTTAGTAGAACCGATGTCAGGCAGCAAAGTTCCAGCAGATACTTCTGAGGCATGATCAGATTGAGACATCTTGCAGAATGTAAAAGAAAAAACAACATATAAAGCAAAATTATCAATTTCCTTATATGACAGTTTCAGGAATGGGAAAAAATGCAAATAGCATAGCCCTCTGACTTAGAAAAAGGCAAGAGGCAAAAGCAATGGGGCAATAAATAATGAAAAAAATTTGGCACCAAGTATGACGCACAATGTAACTAGAAATTTTTTGGCGCCAACCATGTCCGGAAGTGACACACTCGCGTCACTAACGACGCAACCCTGTGTGAACCCCTGCGTCAAGTACGATGTCGGAAATGACGAGCTTGCGTCAATGGACGTGCCCTTTTCGCGCCAAAAAAGTATTGCGCCAAGAATGACGCAAAGTGTGGCATTTAGCGCACCCGTGAGCCTAAGACAGCTCGCAATTTAAAACAAGTAGTCAATTGAAAAAAAAAAAGACTAAACCCCAGGTAAGAAAAATATTTCAACAATATTAACTTTCCCAAATATAAAACTGACAATCTGCAAAAGGAAATACATGAACCTGACTCATGGCAAATATAAGTACAATACATATATTTAGAACTTTATATAAATGCATAAAGTGCCAAACCATAGCTGAGGTGTCTTAAGAAATAAAAACATACTTACCAAAGACACCTATCCACATATAGCAGATAGCCAAACCAGTACTGAAACAGTTATCAGTAGAGGTAATGGTATATGAGAGTATATCGTCGATCTGAAAAGAGAGGTAGGAGATGAATCTCTACGACCGATAACAGAGAACCTATGAAATAGACCCCCGTTAGGAAAATCACTGCATTCAATAGGTAATACTCTCCACGTCCCTCTGACATTCGCTGTACTCTGAGAGGAATCGGGCTTCAAAATGCTGAGAAGCGCATGTCAACGTAGAAATCTTAGAACAAACTTACTTCACCACCTCCATAGGAGGCAAAGTTTGTAAAATTGAATTGTGGATGTGGTGAAGGGAGTATTTATAGGCATTTTGAGGTTTGGGAAACATTGCCCCTCCTGGTAGGATTGTATATCCCATACGTCAATAGCTCATGGACTCTTGCCAATTATATGAAAGAAATACGTATTTCTTCTGTTAAGTGTGATCAGTCCACGGGTCATCATTACTTCTGGGATATTACTCCTCCCCAACAGGAAGTGCAAGAGGATTCACCCAGCAGAGCTGCATATAGCTCCTCCCCTCTACGTCACTCCCAGTCATTCTCTTGCACCCAACGACTAGATAGGATGTGTGAGAGGACTATGGTGATTATACTTAGTTTTATATCTTCAATCAAAAGTTTGTTATTTTAAAATAGCACCGGAGTGTGTTATTACCTCTCTGGCAGAGTTTGAAGAAGAATCTACCAGAGTTTTGCTATGATTTTAGCCGGAGTAGTTAAGATCATATTGCTGTTCTCGGCCATCTGAGGAGTGAGGTAAACTTCAGATCAGGGGACAGCGGGCAGATGAATCTGCATAGAGGTATGTAGCAGTTTTTATTTTCTGACAATGGAATTGATGAGAAAATCCTGCCATACCGATATAATGTCATGTATGTATACTTTACACTTCAGTATTCTGGGGAATGGTACTTCACTAGAATTACACTGTAAGAAATACATAAAGCTGTTTAATAACTAGAGATTATGTTTAACGTTTTTGCTGGAATGTAAAATCGTTTTCATTTGCTGAGGTACTGTGTGAATAAATGTTTGGGCACTATTTTTCCACTTGGCAGTTGCTTAATCTGTTTTTCTGACAGTTTCTGTTCTCCCTCACTGCTGTGTGTGAGGGGGAGGGGCCGTTTTTTGGCGCTTTTTCTATGCATCAAATATTTCAGTCAGCAACTCATTGTATTCCCTGCATGATCCGGTTCATCTCTACAGAGCTCAGGGGTCTTCAAAACTTATTTTGAGGGAGGTAATTTCTCTCAGCAGAGCTGTGAGAATTATAGTTTGACAGATAAAAAACGTTTATTCTGTAATTTGTTTCCTGCTTTCAGAATTTGTTATCTTTGCTAATGGGATTAAACCTTTGCTAAAGTTGTGTTGTTTACAAGGATTGAGGCTATAACTGTTTCAATTTATTAATTTTCAACTGTCATAGATCTTCTGTGCTTCTTAAAGGCACAGTACATTTTAATATTATTCTAATTGAATTGTATTTCCAAGTTGCAAGTTTATTTGCTAGTGTGTTAAACATGTCTGATTCAGAGGATGATACCTGTGTCATTTGTTGCAATGCCAAAGTGGAGCCCAATAGAAATTTATGTACTAACTGTATTGATGCTACTTTAAATAAAAGTCAATCTGTACAAATTGAACAAATTTCACCAAACAACGAGGGGAGAGTTATGCCGACTAACTCGCCTCACGTGTCGGTACCTACATCTCCCGCTCAGAGGGAGGTGCGTGATATTGTAGCGCCGAGTACATCTGGGCGGCCATTACAAATCACATTACAGGATATGGCTACTGTTATGACTGAGGTTTTGGCTAAATTACCAGAACTAAGAGGTAAGCGTGATCACTCTGGGGTGAGAACAGAGTGCGCTGATAATATTAGGGCCATGTCAGACACTGCGTCACAGGTGGCAGAACATGAGGACGGAGAACTTCATTCTGTGGGTGACGGTTCTGATCCAAACAGACTGGATTCAGATATTTCAAATTTTAAATTTAAACTGGAAAACCTCCGTGTATTACTAGGGGAGGTGTTAGCGGCTCTGAATGATTGTAACACAGTTGCAATACCAGAGAAAATGTGTAGGTTGGATAAATATTTTGCGGTACCGACGAGTACTGAGGTTTTTCCTATACCTAAGAGACTTACTGAAATTGTTACTAAGGAGTGGGATAGACCCGGTGTGCCGTTCTCACCCCCTCCGATATTTAGAAAAATGTTTCCAATAGACACCACCACAAGGGACTTATGGCAAACGGTCCCTAAGGTGGAGGGAGCAGTTTCTACCTTAGCTAAGCGTACCACTATCCCGGTGGAGGATAGCTGTGCTTTTTCAGATCCAATGGATAAAAAGTTAGAGGGTTACCTTAAGAAAATGTTTGTTCAACAAGGTTTTATATTGCAACCCCTTGCATGCATTGCGCCGATCACGGCTGCAGCGGCATTCTGGATTGAGTCTCTGGAAGAGAACATTGGTTCAGCTACTCTGGACGACATTACGGACAGGCTTAGAGTCCTTAAACTAGCTAATTCATTCATTTCGGAGGCCGTAGTACATCTTACTAAACTTACGGCGAAGAATTCAGGATTCGCCATTCAGGCACGCAGGGCGCTGTGGCTAAAATCCTGGTCAGCTGATGTTACTTCTAAGTCTAAATTGCTTAATATTCCTTTCAAAGGGCAGACCTTATTCGGGCCCGGGTTGAAAGAGATTATCGCTGACATTACAGGAGGTAAAGGCCATGCCCTGCCTCAGGACAAAGCCAAAGCCAAGACTAGACAGTCTAATTTTCGTTCCTTTCGTAATTTCAAAGCAGGAGCAGCATCAACTTCCTCTGCACCAAAACAGGAAGGAGCTGTTGCTCGCTACAGACAAGGCTGGAAACCTAACCAGTCCTGGAACAAGGGCAAGCAGACTAGGAAACCTGCTGCTGCCCCTAAAACAGCATGAATTGAGGGCCCCCGATCCGGGATCGGATCTAGTGGGGGGCAGACTTTCTCTCTTCGCCCAGGCTTGGGCAAGAGATGTTCAGGATCCCTGGGCGCTAGAGATAATATCTCAGGGATACCTTCTGGACTTCAAATACTCTCCTCCAAGGGAGAGATTTCATCTGTCAAGATTGTCAACAATCCAGACAAAGAAAGAGGCGTTTCTACGCTGCGTACAAGAGCTCTTGTTAATGGGAGTAATCCACCCAGTTCCACGATCGGAACAGAGACAGGGGTTTTACTCAAATCTGTTTGTGGTTCCCAAAAAAGAGGGAACTTTCAGACCAATCCTGGACTTAAAGATCCTAAACAAATTCCTAAGAGTTCCATCGTTCAAGATGGAGACTATTCGGACAATTTTACCTATGATCCAAGAGGGTCAATACATGACCACTGTAGATTTAAAAGATGCTTACCTTCACATACCGATTCACAAAGATCATTATCGGTACCTAAGGTTTGCCTTCCTAGACAGGCATTACCAGTTTGTGGCTCTTCCATTCGGATTGGCTACAGCTCCAAGAATCTTCACAAAGGTTCTGGGTGCTCTTCTGGCGGTACTAAGACCGTGGGGAATCTCGGTAGCTCCATACCTAGACGACATTCTGATACAAGCTTCAAGCTTTCAAACTGCCAAGTCTCATACAGAGTTAGTGCTGGCATTTCTAAGGTCACATGGATGGAAGGTGAACGAAAAGAAAAGTTCACTCGTTCCACTCACAAGAGTTCCCTTCCTGGGGACTCTTATAGATTCTGTAGAAATGAAGATTTACCTGACAGAGGACAGGCTAACAAGACTTCAAAGTGCTTGCCGCACCCTTCATTCCATTCAACACCTGTCAGTGGCTCAATGCATGGAGGTAATCGGCTTAATGGTAGCGGCAATGGACATAGTACCCTTTGCACGCTTACACCTCAGACCACTGCAACTGTGCATGCTAAGTCAGTGGAATGGGGATTACTCAGACTTATCCCCTTCTCTGAATCTGGATCAAGAGACCAGAAATTCTCTTCTATGGTGGCTTTCTCGGCCACATCTGTCCAGGGGGATGCCATTCAGCAGACCAGACTGGACAATTGTAACAACAGACGCCAGCCTTCTAGGTTGGGGTGCCGTCTGGAATTCTCTGAAGGCTCAGGGACAATGGAGTCAGGAGGAGAGTCTCCTGCCAATAAACATTCTGGAATTGAGAGCAGTTCTCAATGCCCTCCTGGCTTGGCCCCAGTTGACAACTCGGGGGTTCATCAGGTTTCAGTCGGACAACATCACGACTGTAGCTTACATCAACCATCAGGGAGGGACAAGAAGCTCCCTAGCTATGATGGAAGTATCAAAGATAATTTGCTGGGCAGAGTCTCACTCTTGCCACCTGTCAGCAATCCACATCCCGGGAGTGGAGAACTGGGAGGCGGATTTCTTAAGTCGTCAGACTTTTCATCCGGGGGAGTGGGAACTTCATCCGGAGGTCTTTGCCCAAATACTTCGACGTTGGGGCAAACCAGAGATAGATCTCATGGCGTCTCGACAGAACGCCAAGCTTCCTCGTTACGGGTCCAGATCCAGGGATCCAGGAGCAGTCCTGATAGATGCTCTGACAGCACCTTGGGACTTCAGGATGGCTTACGTGTTTCCACCCTTCCCGTTGCTTCCTCGATTGATTGCCAGAATCAAACAAGAGAGAGCATCAGTGATTCTAATAGCACCTGCGTGGCCACGCAGGACTTGGTATGCAGACCTGGTGGACATGTCATCCTGTCCACCTTGGTCTCTACCTCTGAAACAGGACCTTCTGATACAGGGTCCCTTCAAACATCAAAATCTAACTTCTCTGAAGCTGACTGCTTGGAAATTGAACGCTTGATTTTATCAAGACGTGGATTTTCTGAGTCAGTTATTGATACCTTAATACAGGCTAGGAAACCTGTTACCAGAAAGATTTACCATAAGATATGGCGTAAATACCTATATTGGTGTGAATCCAAAGGTTACTCTTGGAGTAAGGTTAGGATTCCTAGGATATTGTCTTTTCTACAAGAAGGTTTAGAAAAGGGTTTATCTGCTAGTTCATTAAAGGGACAGATCTCAGCTCTGTCCATTCTGTTACACAAACGTCTGTCAGAAGTTCCTGACGTCCAGGCTTTTTGTCAGGCTTTGGCCAGAATTAAGCCTGTGTTTAAAACTGTTGCTCCACCATGGAGTTTAAACCTTGTTCTTAATGTTTTACAGGGCGTTCCGTTTGAACCCCTTCATTCCATTGATATAAAGTTGTTATCTTGGAAAGTTCTATTTTTAATGGCTATTTCCTCGGCTCGAAGAGTCTCTGAATTATCAGCCTTACATTGTGATTCTCCTTATTTGATTTTTCATTCGGATAAGGTAGTCCTGCGTACTAAACCTGGGTTCTTACCTAAGGTAGTTACTAACAGGAATATCAATCAAGAGATTGTTGTTCCTTCTTTATGCCCAAATCCTTCTTCAAAGAAGGAACGTCTACTGCACAACCTGGATGTAGTCCGTGCTCTAAAATTTTACTTACAGGCAACTAAGGAATTTCGACAAACGTCTTCTCTGTTTGTCATTTACTCTGGGCAGAGGAGAGGTCAAAAAGCTTCCGCTACCTCTCTTTCTTTTGGCTTCGTAGCATAATTCGTTTAGCTTATGAGACTGCTGGACAGCAGCCTCCTGAAAGAATTACAGCTCATTCTACTAGAGCTGTGGCTTCCACTTGGGCCTTCAAGAATGAGGCCTCTGTTGAACAGATTTGCAAGGCTGCAACTTGGTCTTCGCTTCATACTTTTTCCAAATTTTACAAATTTGACACTTTTGCTTCATCGGAGGCTATTTTTGGGAGAAAGGTTCTTCAGGCAGTGGTTCCTTCTGTATAAAGAGCCTGCCTATCCCTCCCGTCATCCGTGTACTTCTGCTTTGGTATTGGTATCCCAGAAGTAATGATGACCCGTGGACTGATCACACTTAACAGAAGAAAACATAATTTATGCTTACCTGATAAATTCCTTTCTTCTGTAGTGTGATCAGTCCACGGCCCGCCCTGTTTTTAAGGCAGGTAAATATTTTTTAATTTATACTCCAGTCACCACTTCACCCTTGGCTTTTCCTTTCTCGTTGGTCCTTGGTCGAATGACTGGGAGTGACGTAGAGGGGAGGAGCTATATGCAGCTCTGCTGGGTGAATCCTCTTGCACTTCCTGTTGGGGAGGAGTAATATCCCAGAAGTAATGATGACCCGTGGACTGATCACACTACAGAAGAAAGGAATTTATCAGGTAGGCATAAATTATGTTTTTTTATTGTTACATATGTTTTACTATAATAGTATAAAAGCCCTCAAAAATCAGGGAACCCCCAATGTCAATTAAAGCACTAGAAAGTAATTCATGAGTGACTCACCTACTAACGAAACACAAAGGGATTTTAATATGAGAATATTTGATCGTTGTAAGTTAAAGGCAAATGTTAAGGCCGAAACGCGCTGACTCTGAACTGGTAAGCCCAATTTCAATTTCAGCACAACTTTTAAAGACAATCTGCACTATTTTGATTTATTTTTCACAGGATAACTCAGGACCCACAGTATACACCCTAAGGATATCTGGAAGAATTGGGGACATTGCTTAGATTCTCACCACCAGGAATACAAGTTGGTCACATTAATTTGACTATATCTTTTTTGAACCTTGATTTGACTATATACTTTTCACTATCAATTTGAAATGAATTTTTTTTAAAAATGTTTCACTATTTTTATTGTGCACATCTCAAAATATCACACAATTAACGATTTTGTTTTTGCCTTTTGTTTTTGATTTTTAAGCAATTTTTGGTACTACAATATTTTGCCTCTCATCTCAGATGCCTTTGTTCATCACTATAACCATTTCTTTCACAAACTAAGTTATACTTTTTCAACACAATATATATTATTTCTACAAAATATATTGTTTCACATACAGTTTTCACTAAGAACATTGGGGTCTGGTCAGACCCACATCCTCAACACATAAGAAGGAAATTACAACTAACTACATGTTTGTAAACTACCTTGCCTAAACCCAGGCATAATCTGACTAGCCACAAAGTTGGTTTCCATATAAAACAAGACACATCAGCTTTTTATTGTACACATGGATCCATGTTTTAATATGTTTTACTGTTTTTAATATGTTTTAAAATACTCTATTTTCTATCTGTTTGATGTAATAAACAATTTTTAAATGCCTACAGTTAAGAATTCAATAGACTTAGAAATATAGACAGATCCTTCACCAGTACCATAGTCTTCTCTATAGGATTAGGCGCTCTGTGCACACACACAAATGATGTTATAAGGTAGATATAGATCAGGGTCTCTCTGTTTTTTTGCTGTTACTTAGAGGTACAGGAACTCTCTACTCTGGGTGAGTTCTGCATTTAGTCCACGGCTCTAGCATGAGTGAATCAGAGTGTCCACCTGTTGTTTCCACTCATTGGATGTTGGGGCGATCCGAGACTTCCAGTGTTTTGGGATTAGCATCTTGGCACTGTTTAACATAACCAGCATCAAGGCTCTGTTAGTTTTGTTCTTGAGTTTGGATAGTGATATGTACAGGAGTGTTTTGGGGCTATTCTTTAGTGGTTTCCCTGTTACGTTCTCTATGTGATAAAGAACCCCTACCCAGTATGTGTCCAGCCTGGGGCAGTCCCACCCGATGTGTGTGGTTTTTACATCACGCCCACAATCTCTCAAGCATTTCCCCAAGACCAATTTGTATATGCGCTGTAGCCTACTGGGACTGAAATTCCACCTGAATACGATTTTGTAGCTACAGTAGACTCCTGCACTCTAGTAGAGATTGAGGCTTTTTTTGTGATCTGGAATGCTACCTGCCAATCTTGGAAATTTATGTCAGTTTGTAGTTCCTTTTCCCAGGCTTTAGTATATGATGGAATATATATATATATATATATATATATATATATATATATATATATATATATATATATATATATATATATATATATATATATAGGAAGTAAGTGTGTGCCCTCTACCAGTAGGAGCTTATATAGCAATAATATTGCATGTGCTGTGGGGGCATCTCACAAACAGATGTTTTCAAAAGGTGTTGCTTGTCTTGTGAGGTTATGTTTATGCCTGTGTGTTGTGAGGAAGTGATTAAGTTGAGAATGTGAGAGCCAACTCATGGTTATGTCTGGTATATTTTTCTTAATCACATTAAGAGGTTTAAGCTTGTTCCCTTCTATTAATGCTGAAAGTGTTCTGTCCCTAAAGGATGTCCTTTGACCTGGTCTCTTCTCTTTGTGGTTCCATGGAACTGTAGGGTTGTGGTAGGTAGGTGCCAGTGGGAAGAACTTTGAGGATATATTTGTTGAAGTGTGCAGGATCTTGTCCCATATAGTGTAGAAGTCTAGGAATAGTGGGTAATTTGATGTTGCTTTTGGTTTGTCTTTCACTGAGGGCCAGGTCATTAGGCCGGCATTTCTTGTTTCCAGGATATCACAATCCAGTTGTATCCACTATTTATTGGGATCATTGTAACACCAGTATAAGAGTCTGTGTAGGGCGATTGCTTGCTTATATATGTGTATATTGGGTACCCCAGTCCCCCCCTGTCTTTAGGAAGATAGAGTGTTTTCTTGGCAACTCTAAGTCTAATGTCTCCCCAGATGTATTGCTCTATAATAGTCTGTATTTTGTATAGGTAATTTGTTGGTATTGGGATAGGCGTGGTTTGGAGCAAATACAGTAATCTGGGTAATACATTCATTTTGATCACATTAATCCGGCCCACCCAGGCGATCGATTTGTTTTTCCAACTAGATAAGTCTGCGACTAAAGTGTTTTCTAATATTTTATAATTAGCTTGGAACATAACTTGTGGATCTGGAGAAAAGTAAATCCCCAAGTGTTTCATTTTGGATTGCTGTGTTCTCAGAGGGCAATTTTGAAGTATCCCTGGTTTGGTTTCAGGGTTATGTGTAATATTCAGTAGTTTGGACGTATTTAAGTTGAGGTGGATATTTGAAATCTCTCCATATTCTCTGAAAATAGTCAGTGTTTTGGCTAAGGATATGTCAATATTGGTTAATGTGACGGGTTAGGATTTTTTTTTTATGTATTTTAGGCAGGAAATAGAAGATTGGTATTCTCAGATACTGAGGTCTTAAAAAGTTTAACTCCATTTCATTTAGTATACCTTTTATTAAAGGAAAGGAAGAAGGTATACTAAATGAAAGGGAGTTTCCTGCCTAATATACACAATAATCGTACTAACCCCCCAGGTAGACCCATAATTTCTTGGATTGGTTTAAACACCTCAAACCTCTCCCAATGTGTAGACCCCCTGGGGGTCAGGCTTTTTCCTGTCTTTCATTTACTTGCCTAAAAAGTAGTTTAACCCTTTGTTGGCTTATGTGGACTTATTCCATTCTTGCCCAAAGAATATGCTGATTATATGGATGTTTTCTACAAAAACAAGGCAGAAGTGTTGACTGCCCAATTGATCTTATGCTTGGAGCACTGCTTACCAAAGGAAAAACCTACCCTCTCTCTCAGACTGAACAAAGGGTATTAGAGGAATATATCCAGGATAGCCTTAAGCTGGAGTTTATCCGTCCCTCATCTTCAGCTGCATGGGCTGGCTTCTTTTTTGTGGAAAGAACAGAGACTCTTGACCTTGCATTGATTATAGTGGGCTCAATCAAATCACCATAAATAATTTGTATCCATTGCTGCTGATCTTGGAGCTCTTTGAGGTACTTAAGTGTGCTTCAGTTTTTACAAAACTGGATCCATGTAGTGCTTATAACTTAATCTGTATCAAGCAGGGAGATGAGTGGAATACAGTGTTAAATACTTGTTACAACCATTACAAGTACCTGGTAATGCCATTTGGCTTGTGTAACGCTTTAGCGGTATTCCAAAAATTTATGGATGAAATATTCTATAACTACAGAAATCACTTTGTAATAGTCTATTTAGATGATATCTTAATTTCCTCCAAATCTTTTTATCAACATATGAACCATGGTTGCAAAGTGCTTCAACGTATGTGAGACCATAGCCTATATGCCAAGATTGAAAAATGCATGTTTCATCAAGCCAAGTTTCCTTCCTGGGGTATATCATCAATACTGATGGTTTTCTTATGGACCCACACAAACTTGAAGCTGTACTGCAGTGGCCTCAGCCCATACTCTAAAAAGTCTTGAAAGTTTCTAGAGATATGCAAACTATTACCAGCATTTTCATTAAGGGCTTTGCCACCATTGCCTCGCCTCTTACAGCCATGACAAAAAAGGGTCAAACTGTAAAATATGGACACCAGAGGCAGTTCAAGCAATTTCTCATCTTAAACAGATGTTTAGTTCTGCACCTGTACTTCAGCATCCAAACTCTGATTTACAGTTTATCGTAGAAGTGAATAGTTCTGAAGTAAGAGCTGTTGCTGTACTATCCCAAAGACAACATCTATCTGCAAAAATCTATTCAGTGGCTTTTTATTCCAAAAAATTCTCCCCAACTAAAATGAACTATGACATCAGCAACAGAGAACTGTTGGCCATAAAACTGTCTTTAACCGAATGACGACATCTTTTGGAGGGCAACTCTAAGCCATTCACTATCCTCACAGATCATAAGAATCAGCTTTATCTTCAAACAGCTAGAAGCTTGAACTCTCGCCAGGCCAGGAGGTCCCTATTCTTTTCTTGTTTTAACTTTAATTTATCCTATGTCCCAGGACACAAAAAATATAGTCAATTTCTGCCTATGGTTCCAGAGCAACTAGCTGAACGGTTCATTATACCAGATTTGCAATATATTGAATAAAATGTATTACTAAATTAATTAAAATGTTGCTGCATTCATTATTGAATGTCTAAAATACAGCTAAAATATACACGTTGGATTTGAGTGCACTAAGTAAAAATACCCAACAAGCTAGAAAGTGTGATGACTACTTTGCTGAATTTGCAACACAGAATGAAAAAAATGAATCTAAAAACAGTGCTACTCCTGTCTAGCTTGTTGGGTATTTTGATTTAGTGCACTCAAATCCAACGTGTATGTAGATATCCTGTGTATACTTGAGCTGTATTTTAGACATTCAATTATGGATGCAGCAAAATTTTAATTCATTTGGTAATACATTTTATTCAATATATTGTAATTGTACTTTGTAAAACCTTTTTTACATGTATTGTGTGAAATAAATCAATTGAGTCACAAGTCCAATATTTTGCATATTTCTATAATAAAAAAAAAAATGTATACACATTTGATGGATGTTGTATTTATTTAAAATTAATAGGTTTCTATAGTAACCCAACTTTACACTACACTTACACTCGATCACATATATGGCGTTGCATACAAGTGCGGCGCGTATATTTTACACGCCGCTCGCTGTTAAAATAAAAGCAAACACCTAACGCATGCGCAATATCTACCTCTCAACAGGCACCCCCCCACTGCAATAACTAATACATGTATTAACCCCTAATCCTCCAACCCCCATATTGCAAAGTATCTATCAAAGTTATTAACATCTAAACCGCCATTCCCCCACATCGCAACTAACAATAAAATGTATTAACCTCTAAACTGCCATTCCCCCAGATCGAAAAGTACCTATTTAAACTATTAACCGCTAATCAGCCACCCTCCACAATGCAATCTACCTATTTAAACTATTAACCCCTAATCCACCACACCCCCACAACGCAATTTACCTAGTTAAAGTATTAACCCCTAATCCGCCATCCCCCACAACGCAAAAAACAAATCTAATCACTAAGCCCCCTAACCTAACACCCCCTATATAAACCCGATTACATAAATTACATAAATACTAAATTACAATTAAAATAAAAAAATCCTAACATTAATTTAAAAATAAAACCTAAGATTAAATTACAATAATTAAATCTAAAATTACAAAAGATAAAAAGTCTAAAATTACAGAAACAAATAAACCAAATTATCAAAAATAAAATCTAATCTAATACCCCTATAAAAAAGCCCCCCCCATTATAAAAACACCCCCTAATCTAAGACTAAACTATCAATAGCCCTTAAAAGGGCCTTTTGTAGAACATTGCCCTAAAGCGATCAGCTCTTTTACCTAAAAATACAAATTAACCCCTAACAGTAAACCCCCCAACCCACCAAAATAAAAAAAAACTAACCCAAAAAAAACCTAACACTAAAAAAAACCTAAGCTACACATTTCCCCTAAAGGGGCATTTGTACGGGCAATATCTTCATCCAGCGCGGGGACCACTTCTATCTTCATCCATGACCAATGTAACGCGGAGCGGAGGTGACCGTGGAATAGGACCGGTGACCGCGGAGCCATCCAGCATGGAGGATTCTCTTTGTACAATCGTCGCAGCACACTGAAGCTTGAATGCAAGGTACCCGTTTTATATTAGAGTACCGTTGCATTCCTAGTGACTGATATTTTTAAATCAGCCAATAAGATGAGAGCTACTGGTCTGCTTGGTCCTGGATGAAGATAGAAGAGGTCTCCGCTCTGGATGAAGATATCGCCGCCTGGAAGAAGACCTTTAGCGCCTGGAAGAAGACCTTCTCCGCCAGACTTCAGGAATGGTGAGTACCTATTTGGGGTTAGACCAGTTGTGTCGCTAGGGGGGTGCGGACCGCACCAGGGTGACACGCTCCAGGGGGGGGGTGACACCGCCACCAGTGGCTTGTGCTGGAGCCTGGTAAGAAGGGCCAAGGGGTCCATGCTAAGCAAAGGCAGGAGAGGGGGTTAGCGCACCAGGGCACAGATGCAGGATCAGCAGGGCTGCCATTTCAATCCACTTGAAAAATTAATATTACCATGTCTCTCCCTGGGTAATGTTCTGGACAGGCTCTGATAGTATGATCCTAACCTGATCCTAGAAGGTACAGCGCACTAAGCCTCGCTCTAGACTGGAGATTTAGTAACACTTTAAAAAAAAAAAAAAATAATATAATATGATCCTAACCTGATCCTAGAAGGTACAGCACACTAAGCCTCGCTCTAGACTGGAGTCTTAGTAATACTTTAAAAAAAAAAAAATATAAATAAATATATATATATATATATATATATATATATATATATATATATATATATATATATATATATATATATATATATATATATATATATATATATATATATATATATATATATATATATATATATATATATATATATATATACTAATAAATCACTGGCGGGGGGGGTGATATCATGAGTTACCGCACTGGGTGACACCAACCTTAGTGACGCCACTGGGTTAGACTTAGATTTATTTTTATTTTTTTGGGTGTTTTTTTTTTAGATTAGACTGTTATTTTAATGGGCTGCAAAAGAGCTGATTGCCCTTTTAAGGGAAATGCCCATACAAATGCCCCTTTAGGGGCAAACAGTAGCTTGTTTTTTTTTTTTTGTTTTTTTTTTAAGAGATAGGTTTTTTTTTATTTTGGGGGGGTTTACTGTTAGGTGTTAATTTGTATCTTTAGGTAAAAGAGCTGATCGCTTTAGGGCAATGTCCTACAAAAGGCCCTTTTAAGGTTTTAAGTCTTAGATTAGGGGGTGTTTTTATTTTGGGGGGACTATTTTATTCTATAGGGGTATTAGATTAGGTTTAATTTTTTTATTTTTGATAATTTGTTTTATTTGTTTCTGTAATTTTAGACTTTTTTATTTTTTGAAATTTTAGATGTAATTATTGTAATTTAATCTTAGGTTTTATTTTTAAATTAATGTAAGGACTTTTAATTGTAATTTAGTATTTATTTAATTTATGTAATGGGGGTTAATTTAGGGGGTGTTAGGTTAAGGGGCGTTAGGTTAAGGGGCTTAGTGATTAGATTAATTTTTTGCGTTGTGGGGGATGGCGGATTAGGGGTTAATACTTTAAATAGGTAGATTGCATTGTGGGAGAATGGTGGTTTAGAGGTTAATACATTTATTATAAATTACAATGTGGGGGGGATGGCGGATAGAGGGGTTTTGATTTGTCTTGTTTATTTTTGGGAGGCGGGTTAGATTTCAATGGGAAAAAGGTCTCAAAAAGCACCTTTTTCCTATTTTACACCTAGTTGAGCTAGGTATTGGCAGCCTCCGACAGAGTATTAACGGCTTGCATGGTCATTGGAAATGTGGTATCATTTATAGATTAGAGGGTTTTGAAACTTTGTATAGGACAATAAAATGTTTTTGGGCAGCCGGAGTCTGGTTGCTGAAATTGAGGTAGAACGGGCTGTTGGAAGCAGTTGGTGAACGATATTGCTCCCGACAGCATATTTAATGGTTTGCGAGTGCACGCAGACTTAGTTATAGCACAATGGAAACAAGCCCACTGTAGCTGCCTGACCATAATGTGTTGCCAATAAAGTACCACTTACTTTACCTGCTGGTTTGTTACAACCTTTGAAAACTCCCTGACAGCCATGGACCCATATCACTATGTATTTTATTACAGATCTACCAAAGTCTGCTGGCATGTCTGTAATTTCAGTAATTGAGGACCGCTTTTTTAAAATGGGACATTTTGTTCCACTTCCTAGCCTTAGATCTGCCATCACTTTGTCTTCCCTCTTCATCACACATTGTCAGACTCCATGGCATTCCTGTCAGCATAGTAACAGACCGTGGCTCCTAATTTTTGTCTTGCTTTTGGAAATCATTCTGTAAGAAGCTGGGGGTCACAGTAGTGCTCTCTACTGCTCACCATCCACAAACAGATGGACAAACAGAGCGCATGAATCAGACTCTAGAAGCATACGTCCACAGCTATGTAAATGACTGGCACTCCAACTGGTCAGATCTGCTTCCTAAATATATCCATGCACGTTTCCCGTTTGCGGTCTGTCTACTGGAGTTCCTGCAGCAGACACACATGTCTGAAATCTTCAAAGATATTTGAGGAAAATCTGCACTTTCTAGGATAAAACAGCTGGCAGCTATGAAAGCTTTGCCAATCATAGACGCAGGTATGTCCCTCCTTTGGTTGTGGGTGACAGGGTTTGGCTATCTTCTAAGAACATTAGGCTGAGGCAACCATCCAGTAAGCTTGGGCCCCCGATCCAATGATCCTGAAAAAGTTGTATCCAGAATTAGCCCGTTAAATATCGTTTGTAGCTGCCATCATCTGTACGCTTCCATCAAGTTTTCCATGTGGCACTTCTGAAAAATGGTGTCTTTAATGGATTCTCTAAAAGCCTTCGGAGGCCTTTTCCTCATCTAGTGGATGGAAATCATGAATATGTCCAAAATCCTAAACAACAAGACCAGATCTAAAGTACCTGGTACACTGGAAGGGCTATCCTATAGCTGAACATTCATGGGTGCCTGCAAGAAATGTTCATGTTCCTGCTCTCATTCGTGACTTTCACACTGCCTTCCCTTCTAAGCCATGCTAGGCCCCCGGAGGGTTCCGTGATGAGGGGGCTCTGTCACGGCCAACATAGGTAGTATTGAACCCAGGACTGCTGTTTTTTGTTTCAGTGAGTTACCTCTAAATCTTAAGTTAGCCTTAAATTCTGCTCTATTCTTCTAACCTGTTCTTTTGTTTTGTCTTTGGCTCCACCTGTCTGACAGCTGCAGTAGATCTGCAATCGACTACTGCTATACATAATGAACACTTCCTGTCTTCCATGCCTGTTTGTTTGACTTGCTCCTAGGGTGTGCTTTGCTGTATATTGCTTAATTATTCCTCTGACCATTTTTGCCTTCACTTGACTACTCTTTTGCCTGCTGATTCTGAACCTCATTGTCAGACTCTGTATCAACTTCTTGCTTGTCTCAACTACTCTCTTGGATAACCCTTTTGTGCCTCATTGCCTGCCTGTTGCAGACCTTGCCTGTTCCACTATGTCTTTGCCTTTCCCTCAGCCACTTCTCCACTAAGAATTATACCAATGCTTGGAAACCCCCCAACAAGCGGCAGTAGCAGAGGGCATACCTTGCAGTGGTTCCTTAAAGGTCTAGACTTAAAATTGTGAAGTGGATAGAATGCTGGCTTAAAGACAGACAACAGAGTGTCTTAATAAATGGAGTACATTTAGCAGAGGGGGTAATTACTAGTTGTAGTCTCAGGGGGCATTCTTGAGCCTGTTTATTTAACATATTTATAAGCAATATCAGCAAGGGGCTACAGGTATGTATGTTTACAGATGACACAAAACATGTATAATAGAATTGATGTTCTGTGGGGTAGCCCAAATGAGTAGTAATATAAAAAATGGACAAATGACTGTGATCTAAAGTTTAACACCACAAGTTGCAAAATTATATACTTGGAAAAGAAAAATACAAAGGTTATTTACAGACTTAATAATTTACCTCACGTAGTCTAAAGCTTTAATTGACAGACTAAAATAAGCAGGATACGTAGCGTGCACATGTATGTAGCACTACATGACAGAATATAGTGCTGCCATGTAGTGCTCTTGCTAATGTATAACATTGTTTCAAAACTGCTGCTATATAGTGCTGCAGACACGTGCACACTCAACTTACCATCCTGCTTTTCAACAAAGAACAAAAAGAAAACAAATAAAATTTGATAATAAAAGTGCATTGGAAAGATGTTTAAAATTGTACTGTATGTTCTATCTGAATTATGAAAGAAAATTTTGGGTTTTATATCCCTTTAAGAGCCATGTGACGGCTCCTCCTGCTAGTGGGGTTCAAAGCACACACACAACTAAAATTCCCAGTCATATTAAAAATACTCAGAAAGTGTTGAAAGTGGCGGTGCTGTGTCACCTCCAGGGAACCAAGTTGCCCACGTCCTCTGAGTAAACCTTGTTGCTTTCACCTCCAAAATAAAAGAGCTCAGAATAGTGTAGCATATTTCATACAATGTGGTAGGCGCACAAACTGGTTATACTCACGAGATTGCAGTTCAAATAAACCTTTTATTAAAATCACAAAGGATTCTTCAGGTGCAGCTTCATGTTTTATTTAAAATACAGCTCAACGCGTTTCGTCTAAACGAAGCATTTATCAAGAGCATAAACAAGTTAAAACAATTTCTGGAACAAATGGTTACTTTATGCTCTTGATAAAGGCTTCTTTTAGTCAAAACCCGTTGAGCTGTATTTGAAATAAAACCTGAAGCTGCTCCTGAAGACACCTTTGTGATGATTTTAATACAAGGCTTATTTTAACTGCAATCTCGTGAGTATAACCCGTTTGTGCGCCTAAACATTGTCTGAAATCTGCTACACTATTGTGAGCTCTTTTATTTTGGAGGAGAAAGCAACAAGGTTGACTCAGAGGATGCGGGCAGCTTGGCTCCCTGGAGGTGACACAGCGCCACCACTTTTAACACTTTCTGCTTCTATACACGGTTTGGGAGAACTGGGCTGGCAGCGAGCACCTGAAGGGAAGTGCTAACATTGCTTCATATTTTATCCTTTCTAATATTAAACATACTCAGAACTATACCCAAATCACGTTATCATTATAGAAATATACACATTTGAATGCTGATAAAATGAGGTAATCAATGGATCCAAACATGTTCAATTAGACTTAGTTGTATGGTACAACATGGAAAATGCTGTCTGCTTAAACCTATCTTAGGGTGTGGTGTTTAGTGTTTATGGAATGATTATTCAGCTACCAAATATAATATGGCATTAATCTTTAAACAATAAAATCTCCTCCTTTTTTTTTCGTCATGTGAAATGGAGGGCTATAGAGTAAAGTGCCTATCGAGGCCTAGCAGAGTCCTCATGGGAATCAGAACTACTGGAGATAAGAATTTCTGAACTTTATTTTAACATTGGCATGGGTGATTTTAGAGTTCCCACTGGTTGTATTATAATTCGTAAGTTTAGAGCTTCGGTGCATTCTGTGCATCAGATCTCCAAAAGTGGTACATTTTCTAGCACTATTTTGTATTGTGCTCAATCATCACGTGTAATTTAAATAATAAAAATAGCATGCACTGTACTATTCATTAAAGTATAGGGTGTGCTAAATAAATTTCTGCCGCATTTTTACTTCAGTTACTTCAATAGAACACCATTTTTTGTTTTATCTACTCATGTCATCAACCTCCAGAAACATCAACTGTGACAGGAACAGTTTTCAAAATCTGTATATGTATCAGATCTAAATAGTTCATAAAAGAAAAATCTAAATGCATGTCAAAATTTAAATTTGATTTGTATTGAATATCATAATACTCCAAAGTAAATATGCAATTCAAAATTGAAATGACCAAGCGCATGTCTAAGAAGCGACTAAAGATTTTAAAAAGATCAAATATCTTAAGAGCCATCTCTCAACCATGGGCTCACAAACTAACAGTGATTTTACTATCATCCATAGACATAATCATTGCCTGACCTGCAGTATATATGGACCTGGAGCTTCGACTACAATCACTCCAGAAGTGGGCCCCACTCCTCGTGGTTTATCATACCCCCGGTTCTTAGGGGGTTACAGTCAGAACGAAAGTGAAAACAATGGCCAACGTATCTTTCAGATTATGGAGTCTCTAGACTGTTGTGAAACTGAGATTTTATACCATTTTCTGAGCCTCCAGAAGAAACTTACCAGCATTTTCGAGATTAGCCCAACTGGTGCTGCAACGCAGGAGGGTAGAAACTATACCAAAACAGAGTACTCCCGAGCGCATAGTGAGAAAGAGATATTAATCAACTTTACTTCAGACCTCAATGGTGGAAGAAATAGTAGCTGCCAAGGAACGAGCGCTAGAGAAAGTTTCAACTATAGATCAGAGTCCTCCGGCAGATGCTACAGATGCACTACAAATCTCAAGTGGACACATCCATAGATGCAATCTTGTAGGACTCCCTTTTGCTCCTACTACTGCTCTCAAGGACTTAATTCTACTGCCTTACCGGTCTACTCACCTGAAAATAGCTCTGTACTCCATTGGAAACCGGAAAAACATTCCGACTAGCACTGGTAACATATACTGCTGGGACTTGGGACATGAATGGTATATTCTCCAAACCAAGAAAGCAGGAGTGGGTTAGAGAGATACTGTTCCCCACTTTACCCAAGCAATAGAAATATGAATTTGGGATGCTCTGGCCCCTTTGAGTACCATACTTATATGGCGGAAAAACATATATTTGATTCAACGGATCCTTTAAAAGTTTAGGTTTTAAGCTTTATCTTACATTTAATATTCTATACATGTATTGCACTAGTTTGTGTGTCTAGTTTTGTTCCTGTAATTAGCAATAATATGAAGCATACTGTCATGTTCTGTCTCAGGATATCATGTGAGAGCCTCATTGTCTGGAACAGTTGCTTTAAAGGAAGATTAGTAGAAGCCATACTGATTGAAAATGAAAACAAATTTATTTAAACAACAAAATACTTTGTTTAAGCAAATACTTGCAGAATATTTAAATATGCTACTCAGGTATGTTAAGACCACATACAGCAGGAGTGAAAATAAAGAAAACTAGTAAGCAGAGATGCAGATTCAAAAAGGAAAGTCTTTCTCTTGGTAATAACTGAAATGTAAGATTTGCACAAGGCAGAAAACAACTTGTAAACAGGTAGCAGGTTTAAAGGTAAAGTCTCTCTCCTTGTAATTGCTGAGTGCAGGAAATGCACAAGGCAGGAAACAAACTTGAAGATTGGTAACAGGTTTAAAGGTAAAGGCTTTCTCCTGGTAATACCTTGTAAACAGGTGCAAAGGAAATCTTTCTCCTGGCAATGGCCAAGTGCAGGAATTGCATAAAGCAGGAAACAAACTTGTAGATTGGTAACAGGTTTAAAGGTAAAGGCTTTCTCCTGGTAATACCTTGTAAACAGGTGCAAAGGAAATCTTTCTCCAAAGAAGTACAGGAAATAGGTTCTGACTTGACAAAACAGATCCAATGTGAAGACAAAAATGCAGACTAAAAGCCATCCTTAAATAGGGAGGTTTTGCACAGGGTTGGTTCTGATTAATTCCAGAATTGAGAACACCTGTGTGTTGCACAGGTGTAATAAGTAAGGCAAATCGTTATTTATCAGATCTTTTAAGATCCATGCTATTGCTAGAACTGGCTGTGGCTCAACATGTAAGCAAACAGAAATAGCAACCACAGAGCCACAGGTTCAAATCCCCACACAGCCCTTCTTAGCAGAATGCCTTCCCAGACCTTTTCTTTTTCTTTTTCGTCTGGAGGCTTGGTTCATGACACATACTCAGATATTTCCCTGTTTCCTCCCAGTTTGGAGCTTACTCTCATCATATTTACCATAACCCTACTGTTGCTTTCTAATTCTCATCTATTACACATACCCACTTATGGACTGTATGACTCTTTATATTCTACACTGAGGCTGTTCTGTTTGTGGCCGAGGCAGTACACATTGGCCATGATTTTTTGCTAGTCACTCAAGAACTAATAATGGAAAGCCTTATAGAAAAACAAAAGAATCCAAGGCAGTCCAACCACTTGTGCAGATAAAAACAGAATTTTATTCCAAACTTTAAAAGCAGGCAAAAGCTGTGTGTCAACACTCGACTCCATGCAGAGTGTTAAGCCATGAGAGATATGGTCTGACCGGTTTTGGTCCTGGTGACTGTAATCATAGTGTTGCATACAGGCTAATCCTGTTTAAAAATAATTAAAAACAATCTCATTGGCTGAAAGTAAATTACATCGTCATTAACCCCATATTGTTCATGTTACCCCTCCAAGAAATAGATAGATGTCTAAAAATGCTCTTATCATATACAAATGGATAAATAAATACATTTATACTTATACTCATAAATTTATACTCGTACTCATTATCCTAGGTAAGTCAATCAGAATTAAATAGGTGATGTGTAAATTCATATAAATACGTACACTATTATATATACATTGCTATTTGCATATTGATCCTATATATATGCATATTACTTAGCTCAGGCAAGGACCCCTAAGATTTAGAGACATACGCAAAATTAATGGCAATGATTAACTACTGCTACAGAGTTTATATGAAAAAATACATCATTGGTATTGGGGCAAATTACCTGACATGGAGCAATACATATAAAACATATGTCATTTAGTGCATAAACAAATACAGATACCAATCTCATCCTGTACAATACACACATTGAGACACATTGTTTGGGCTAACATCAGTGTATCCTAATATATGCGCTATATACACACAGGAAGAATAGATTGGCAGACTAGTACTTGGATTTGCTGGCATCTGCTACCTAGTGGGATAAATTATGAAATAACCCCACTCGTATACTTGGTAGCTGGACTCATATGCTGACAGTCCAAAACATAACCATGTCCCAGGGTACCATAAATTTACTAATGATTCCCCTGACCTCAGTCGTTACAGGAAATAGGACTGTGGCTCAGTTGAACATCCTGCCACTATGCATGCCCCAGCATCCCAGCATATGTACATCAATGTGAGCATATTATATATGGGTCAGTTGCCAGAATTTTTAGTGACTCTCCTAAGTCAAAAAGTTCAGCATCAATTGTTCATGCATTGGGGTGTATACAAAGTGAATGTATCAGCGACAGTGTTTAAGATCTTACAGAGTTTTTCTGTTTAGTGTTGGTGCAAAATACAATGTGCAAAATACAAGTTAATGCTAAATACGATGTGCAATTCGAAAAAAAAAAAATGTAAAAGAAGTACCTCAGAATTCAAATTTATTACACTAAAACACCTAGCAGTTTTTGCCAGTAATTGATAATATCAAATTCAAAATGAAAACCCTTTGGTAGCAGGCTGTCCAATTTATAGATCCAAAAGATCTCTTGTCGACTAAGGATCTGTACTTTATCACCACCTCTAGGTGGTCTCGCTATCTGTTCAATGGCCTGCCACATAAAAACTGCTGATCTACTGGGATTTTCACGCACAACTATCTCAAGGGTTTACAGAGAATGGTCCAAAAAAGAGAAAATATCCAGTGAGCAGCAGTAGTGTGGAAGAAAATGCCTTGTCGATGTCAAAGGTCAGAAGAGAATGAGCAGACTGGTTCGAGATGATAGAAAGGCAACAGTAGCTCAAATAACCACTCGTTACAACCAAGGTATGCAGAATACCATCTTTGAGCACACAACACGTCGAACCTTGAAGCAGATGGGCTACAGCAGCAGACAACCACACCCAGTGCCACTCCTGTCTGCTAAGAACAGGAAACTGAGGCTACAATTCACACAGGCTCACCAAAATTGGACAATAGAAGACTGGAAAAATGTTGCCTGGTCTGATGAGTCTCAATTTCAGCTGCAACATTCAGATGGTAGGGTCAGAATTTGGCAGAAACAACATGAAAGTATGGATCCATCCTGCCTTGTATCACTGATTCAGGCTGGGGGTGTAATAGTGTGGGGGGTATTTTATTGCCATACTTTGGGCCCCTAGTATCAATTGAGCATTGTTTAAATGCTATGGCCTACGTGATTATTGTTGCTGACCATGTCCATCCCTTTATGACTACAGTGTACCCATCTTCTGATGGCTACTTCCAGCAGAATAATACACCATGTCACAAAGCTCAAATCATCTCAAACTTGTTTCTTGAATATGACAATGAGTTCACTGTACTCCAATGGCACCAGTCACCAGATATCAATCCAATGGAGCACCTTTGGGATGTGGTGGAACGGGCGATTGGCATCGTGGATGTGCAGCCGACAAATCTGAAGAAACTGTGTAATGCTTTCATGTCAATATGGACCAAAATCTCTGAGGAATGTTTCCAACACCTTATTGAATCTATGCCATGAAGAATTAAGTCAGTTCTGAAGGCAAAAGGGGGTCCAACCGGTACTAGAAAGTTCTACCTAATAAAGTGGCTGGTGAGTGTATATTGTACCAAAATACCATCATATATATGTAGACATTTTTCTGCTATGTGAAGAACATTGGAATGTGAAGTATTCATATTTTCATGGTAGGTTAGAGGGGTTAATGCCCTTGAGAATATGTGACCAGTTTTGCATACAAGTAGGGTTTTTTTCACTTTTTTTTTGCTCCATTGGTATCTATGGGGGAATACGTTAACCCATGCATTGTTCTAATTTTGGCTTTTGCGTGCATTGGGTTAGTGCAAAAAGCTTACTTCTAGCAGATTTAGCACAAGAGTGGGAATGTTAAATACCACTCCACTAGGGTAATCTTGCCCTAAGTGTATAATTACAGAGTGAAAAAACAAGGTGTAGAGGGCTGATGTATCCAAGAAGGTAGAGAGAAGTTGATGGATACGAGGTAAAAAATCAGAATAATAGTTTACTGTAGCTTATATGCTGCTCCATTCAAGATTTGGTGACCAATGGCAATACCTGGTATATACAATAGACTGCTTCACATATAATATCTTCTCCCAATTGGATAATAATAATGGGGTTAGGTTCTGTGTATTATTATAAATTACATTCAAACTTATAGTGGATATAAAATCCACTAAAGAAAATAGCACTCGCGAGTCAGGTATAATATATAAATGAATCAATCAATATATAAAACATATAGAGTTTATGGATTCAAATATAACTTTTAATAGAATAGCAATTAAAAACAAGGGATGTTACCTTAAAAATACAACTGGTAAAGATCAGAAGTGTATCACAAGTGATCAGTCTGAGCAGATGGCAGTAAAGCTCTAACACTGAAAAGGAGAGTCAGTAAGGGGTTAACTAAACAGGGAGAACCCAGAAGTATACACTAGCAACTCCTGTATAGCAAAGAAGCCTCAGAATTGGAATATATACAATATATGATCCTAGGGCCCCTATTAAAGGGATAGTAAACTCAAAAAATATATTTTTTTTTTAAAAAACATCATTAAGTATTATAAATAGAAAAAATGAGCGAGAAATTTTTAGTGGTGTTAATATGCTTAATACGTAATAGTAACCATTGCTGAATCCAATTAATTAGGACCGGACCTTATAGGTTCTTTCTTGGTAAAGTCCTAAGTAGCTCTGCGGATCAAAGTTTCCTTGGCTAAAGCTTAGAGGGAATAAAGCGTATAATCCTTCTGACTTAATGCAAAAGTCCATGTAGCACTTAGCACAACACAGCAGCAACAGTTCGCGTATAAATTTCAAGCTCAGCAGGTATGCACTCACCACTTCAGTCGTCTGGCGTGAATCCTCTGTGGGCTGATATCCGATATCCCTCTTCCTTTCATTCACAGAAGCAGCGTTCCTGCAGAGGCGGTGATCCGTTTCCTCATGCACGCTGTTTGTGGCGTACCACGTGACGAGGGATCAGCCAATCCTAGGACAGCCAGGGTCCTTCCTTGATGACGAGTCAGATGGGTGTTGCCAGTAAGCGTATCAATCACGCCAGGCAAAGGCAGCAAGTGTATGTATAACCCCTCAATAAGGGAACACTAATAAACTGCTAGATCCAGTAATCCTATTGTAAAACACAGTATCAACATACTATGAAGTCCCAAAACTGATATAGGGTGTGCATACCACGTAGAGAGCTTAGAAATATAAGAAATTAGGAGCAGTGATCCATAAAAGGCAAATAGTTGAGCTTCATATAAAGGAGTGGAATCCCCACATTCCACTATAAATACAAAAAAAAGTTCCAAAGTGAAGCAGCAGTTAAAAAGTTTAACAAATCCTGTATTCCTTTAAAACAAAGCAAGGGCATACAGCAACATGGAGGTGGTTCAAGCAAAAAGACTCTTTTTGCTTGAACCACCTCCATGTTGCTGTATGCCCTTGCTTTGTTTTAAAGGAATAAAGGATTTGTTAAACTTTTTAACTGCTGCTTCACTTTGGAACTTTTTTTTGTAAGTATTATAAATATTTACAATAAGTACCTATTAAAAGTTTCCTGTCCTTTTCTTGGTATTTCTAATACAAATTCCATATTTCGCCAAACCCAGTTTTTCCTCATTATGCATACCCTATAAAGATGTTCTACCTAGGTAGAAACATCATGGTGGCCCGCATGCGCACTTAACATACAGCTAGATTTAGAGTTTGGCGTTAGCCGTCAAAACCAGCGTTAGAGGCTCCTAACGCTGGTTTTGGGCTACCGCTGGTATTTAGAGTTAGTCAGGAAAGGGTCTAACGCTAACTTTGCAGCCGCGACTTTTCCATACCGCAGATCCCCTTACGTCAATTGCGTATCCTATCTTTTCAATGGGATCTTTCTAACGCCGGTATTTAGAGTCGTGGCTGAAGTGAGCGTTAGAAATCTAACGACAAAACTCCAGCCGCAGAAAAAAGTCAGTAGTTAAGAGCTTTCTGGGCTAACGCCGGTTCATAAAGCTCTTAACTACTGTGCTCTAAAGTACACTAACACCCATAAACTACCTATGTACCCCTAAACCGAGCCCCCCCCCCCCCCACATCGCCGTCACTCTATTAAAATTTTTTAACCCCTAATCTGCCGACCGCACACCGCCGCCACCTACGTTATCCCTATGTACCCCTAATCTGCTGCCCCTAATACCGCCGACACCTACATAATATTTATTAACCCCTAATCTGCCGCCCGGTTTAATTGTAACTTAGGTTAGGATTCCATCAGCCAATCAGAATTTTCCTACCTTAATTCCGATTGGCTGATAGAATCCTATCAGCCAATCGGAATTTCGAGGGACGCCATCTTGGATGACGTCCCTTAAAGGAACCGTCATTCGTCGGGAAGTCGTCGTTGAAGATGGTTGTTCCGCGTCAGCGGGATGAACTACATGGATCCGGAAGAAAGAAGATTGAAGATGCCGCTTGATAGAAGACTTCAGTCGGATCATGGACCTCTTCAGCTCCAGCTTGGATGAATACTTCAGCTGGATCATGGACATCTTCAGCCCCCCCGCTTGGGCTTGGATCAAGACATCGGAGGCTCTTCTGGATCGATCGGTGAACCCGGCGTGGTGAAGACAAGGTAGGGAGATCTTCAGGGGCTTAGTGTTAGGTTTATTTAAGGGGGGTTTGGGTTAGATTAGGGGTATGTGGGTGGTGGGTTGTAATGTTGGGGGGGGTATTGTATGTTTTTTTTTACAGGCAAAAGAGCTGAATTCTTTGGGGCATGCCCCGCAAAGGGCCCTTTTGAGGGCTGGTTAGGTAAAAGAGCTTTTCTATTTTAATTTTAGAATAGGGTAGGACATTTTTTTTATTTTGGGGGTCTTTGTTATTTTATTAGGGGGCTTAGAGTAGGTGTAATTAGTTTAAAATTGTTGTAATATTTTTCTAATGTTTGTAAATATTTTTTTATTTTTTGTAACTTAGTTCTATTTTATTTTTTGTACTTTAGTTAGTTTATTTCATTGTATTTATTTGTAGGTATTGTATTTAATTAATTTATTGATAGTGTAGTGTTAGGTTTAATTGTAGATAATTGTAGGTAGTTTATTTAATTTATTTATTGATAGTGTAGTGTTAGGTTTAATTGTAACTTAGGTTAGGATTTATTTTACAGGTAATTTTGTAATTATTTTAACTAGGTAACTATTAAATAGTTATTAACTATTTAATAGCTATTGTACCTGGTTAAAATAATTACAAAGTTGCCTGTAAAATAAATATTAATCCTAAAATAGCTACAATATAATTATAATTTATATTGTAGCTATATTAGGATTTATTTTACAGGTAAGTATTTAGCTTTAAATAGGAATAATTTATTTAATAAGAGTTAATTTATTTCGTTAGATTTAAATTATATTTAACTTAGGGGGGTGTTAGTGTTAGGGTTAGACTTAGCTTTAAGGGTTAATACATTTATTAGAGTAGCGGTGAGGTCCGGTCGGCAGATTAGGGGTTATTGTAGGTAGGTGGGCGGCAGATTAGGGGTTAATAAATATAATAGAGGGGTCGGCGGTGTTAGGGGCAGCAGATTAGGGGTACATAGGGATAATGTAGGTTGCGGCGGTGTACGGAGCGGCAGATTAGGGGTTAATAATAATATGCAGGGGTCAGCGATAGCGGGGGCGGCAGATTAGGGGTTAATAAGTGTAAGGCTAGGGGTGTTTAGACTCGGGGTACATGTTAGGGTGTTAGGTGCAGACTTAGGAAGTGTTTCCCCATAGGAAACAATGGGGCTGCGTTAGGAGCTGAACGCTGCTTTTTTGCAGGTGTTAGGTTTTTTTTCAGCTCAAACTGCCCCATTGTTTCCTATGGGGGAATCGTGCACGAGCACGTTTTTTAAGCTGGCCGCGTCCGTAAGCACCGCTGGTATCGAGAGTTGCAGTGGCGGTAAATTATGCTCTACGCTCCTTTTTTGGAGCCTAACGCACTGAAAACGCAGCTATTCTGTAAACTCTAAATACCAGCGGTATTTAAAAGGTGCGGGGAAAAAAAAAGCATGCGTTAGCTACGCGGGTCGTTACCGACAAAACTCTAAATCTAGCCGATAGTTTCTAAGTAACGCATGCGCATTTTGGTTCCCCTCAGTTTATTCTTCTGTGGCACGTCATCAAAAAGCAGGGCGGACATCTGGATTGTGATGTAGACATTGGTGGGCATGGTTCACCAGAGCGCTTTCAGCGCTGAATATTCACTGCTGGCTGAAGGTGATTGTTCTCACTTCTGTCAAAATAAGAAGTCCAATGTTTTGGAACATAAATTATCACAGCCTCCATGCTAGTCCAGCTTCCCCCAGCCCCACCATCAGCTGTCAAACACCACTGAGATTCACGGAGCTAGCTGGCAACCCTCAGCATTACTCTCAACCATCAAACCAACAAAAGTGACTCTGGACTTCATATAGAAAAAACTTTATTACAACAAAATTTTATTTTTTTAAATGAAGTCCGGAGTCACTTTTGTGGGTTTGATGGTTGAGAGTAATGCTGAGGGGAGCCGGCTAGCTCCGTGAATCTCTGTGGTGTTTGACAGCTGACGGTGGGGCTGGGGGAAGCTGGACTAGCATGGAGGCTGTGATAATTTATGTTCCAAAACATTGGACTTCTTATTTTGACAGAAGTAAGAACAATCACCTTCAGCCAGCAGTGAATCTTCAGCACTGAGAGCGCTCTGGTGCGCCACGCCCACCAATGTCTAATAGTATATATGGAGATACTGCTATAAGGAGGTGCAGTGCTATGGAGCGTGTAGTGCAATTGTATAATGTTTGTGATTTCGAGCACTGCAGGAAGTGACTGTACATGCAGCTGGTTGTTATTAAATAACACACATTATTTCAGTAACTGGGGTCCGAGGGGTCAATGGGATCACAGTCTGTCACTGGGGGGGGGGGGGGTCAGGAGTCACATTGTGCAGCACAGATGTCAGGATCCCCATTAACCCTGTCATTGCTGTGGCTCAGGAGTAGCGGACAACATTTGACAATTTTACATGAATACACTGAGATTAGCCAGGAAATAAAAATGTCACCGTGAATCTCTGTGGTGTTTGACGGCTGACGGTGGGGCTGGGGGAAGCTGGGCTAGCGTGGAGGCTGTGATAATTTATGTTTCAAAACATTAGACTTCTTATTTTGATAGAAGTTAGAACATTCACCTTCAGCCAGCCTGGCTATGAATATTAAAATGTAATGGGCAGAACCACATCCCTATTGGATGGGGCACGTAAATAATTTTACATAAACCCTACCTATTTTTGTGGGAGGTCTTTAATGCTCATTTTACAGAAATTAAAAACTTAAACTAAACATATTTAGAAGCTTCGCTTCAGTAAGAAAGTAGGTTGATTTAATAACATATATTTATATAATTATAATAATGAATTATTTTCTTAATATTTTACAAAAATTTCTAACCCTTTAATCAACCTGTCAACTTACTTGTATTCGCCGGCACCAATGCGCTCGCCTAACATCGCTTCCGTGGACCTGAATACATTCTCCAAAGTTACCAGATAAGCTGTTAAAAATCCGCGCACCAAGTACGGCACGATGAGCAGCGGACTATTGTTAACTAACAGTCATCAATCTCGCTGCTCTTCGGCTTTTTCCCAGCTTTATTGGTACCCTGTCACTAAACACCCACACTATACTATACTGTTTTACCCCTATCCCGCCACTCCCAGACCCCGCTGCAACTAAATAAAGTTATTAACCCCTAAACCGCGGCTCCCGGAGCCCAACGCCACCTACATTATACTTATTAACCCCTAATCTGCCGCCCCTACACTGCCGCCACCTACTTTATACTTAACCCCTAATCTGCCACCCCCAACGTCCCTGCCACTATTCTAAATGTATTAACCCCTAAACCTAAGTCTAACCCTAACCCTAACACCCCCTAACCTAAATATTATTTAAATAAATCTAAATAAAACCTACAATTATTATCTAAATTATTCCTATTTAAAACTAAATACTTACCTAAAAAATAAACCCTGAGCTAGCTACAATATAACTAATAGTTACATTGAATCTAGCTTAGGGTTTATTTTTATTTTACAGGCAAGTTTGTATTTATTTTAACTAGGTACAATAGTTATTAAATAGTTATTAACTATTTAATAACTACCTAGCTAAAATAAATACAAAAGTACCTGTAAAATAAAACCTAAGTTACAATTACACCTAACACTACACTACAATTACATACAATTAAATAAATTAAAAACAATTAACTAAATTGAAGATGGACCCGCTCTGCGCCAGATGGATGAAGATAGAAGATGCCGTCTGGAGGACCACTTCTGCCCGGCTTGGATATAGACTTCTCCCTGCTTCGTTGAGGACTTCGGCCCGGTTGGGTGAAGACTTCTCCCGGTAAGGTGATCTTCAAGGGGTTAGTGTTAGGTTTTTTTAAGGGTGTATTGGGTGGGTTTTATTTTTAGGTTAGGGCTTTGGGCCTGCAAAAGAGCAAACTGCCTTTTTAAGGGCAATGCCCATCCAAATGCCCTTTTCAGGGCAATGGGTAGCTTAGGTTTTTTTAGTTAGTATTTTTTTTGAGGGGTTGGTTGTGTGGGTGGTGGGTTTTACTGTTGGGGGGGTTGTTTGTATTTTTTTTAAAAGGTAAAAGAGCTGATTACTTTGGGGCAATGCCCCGCAAAAGGCCCTTTTAAGGGCTATTGGTAGTTTAGGCTAGGGTTTTTTTTATTTTGGGGGGGCTTTTTTATTTTGATAGGGCTATTAGATTAGGTGTAATTAGTTTACATTTCTGTAATTTGTTTATTATTTTCTGTAATTTAGTGGGGGGGGTTTTGTTGTAATTTAGATAATTGTATATAATTTAGTTAATTGTTTTTAATTTATTTAATTGTATTTAATTATAGTGTAGTGTTAGGTGTAATTGTAACTTAGGTTAGGTTTTATTTATTTTAGCTAGGTAGTTATTAAATAGTTAATAACTATTTAATAACTATTGTACCTAGTTAAAATAAATGCAAACTTGCCTGTAAAATAAAAATAAACCCTAAGCTAGATACAATGTAACTATTAGTTATATTGTATCTAGCTTAGGGTTTATTTTATAGGTAAGTATTTTGTTTTAAATAGGACTAATTTAGATAATAATTGTAGGTTTTATTTAGATTTATTTAAATAATATTTAGGTTAGGGGGTGTTAGGGTTAGACTTAGGTTTAGGGGTTAATACATTTAGAATAGTGGCGGAGACGTTGGGGGCGGCAGATTAGGGGTTAATAAATGTAATGTAGGTGGCGGCGGGGTAGGGGGCGGCAGATTAGGGGTTAATAACATAATGTAGGTGGCGGTGGGCTCCGGGAGTGGCGGTTTAGGGGTTAATAAGTTTATTTCATTGCGGCGGGGTCCGGTAGCGGCGGTTTAGGGGTTAATAAGTATAAAGTAGGTGGCGACAGATTAGGGGTGTTTAGACTCGGGGTACATGTTAGGGTGTTAGGTGTAAACATAACTTTATTCTACCATAGGAATCAATGCGACATCGGGCAGCAGCGAACATGAGCTTTCGCTGCTTTCAGACTCCCATTGATTCCTATGCCATCCGCCGCCTCCAGGGCAGCGGATTGAAAACCAGTTACGCTGGGCCGGAATAGTGCCGAGCGTACCTGGTAGAAATTTGTTAACTTCCAAAAGTAGTCAGATAGTGCCGAATTTGCATTCAGAACATCTGTAGTGACGTAAGCATCGATCTGTGTCAGACTAAGATCGGCGGATCGTATGTTACGTTACAAAATTCTTCTTTTGGCGGTCTGTAGGCTTTCATAAATATGGAGAATCAAGGTCTCCACAATTACGCCGCGGAATTCCAGCATATTTGCGGTTGACGGCTTAATAAATAGGCCCCTATATGTGTTGATTCACAGATTGGATTAGATCATAATATAAGGGCTGAAGCTATCATAGCAAACAGAGTGGTATGGGATAACCGCTGAGTACTTGCCATGAAACTAGAATTATAATCCAAGGTGTAACCCAAGATATTGGTGCAAACATTTAGAATGAGACCGAAGTAAACCACATACTGTTTATGATGCTACCACACAGTGGTTTCCACTATGGGATTGTTACCTCATAGTTCGTGGAACCAACATATATTTTTGTGTACTGATTGACGCATATTAGAATCTATGTGTATCAAGATATCCTAGTTTCCCACTGTAAAATATATACAAAGTAGCGATTCACCCTGAAGTTTATTTATTGGCACAGGTAACAATCCCATAGAGGAAACCACTGTGTGTATTATTTTAATCCATAAATGGTGCTATTTTATGTTCCCTTAATAAACTCTATATGTTTTATATATTACTTGATTCATTTATATATTATACCTGACTCGTGAGTGCTATAGGTGTATTTTCTTTGGTGGATTTCATATCCACTATAAGTTTGTATGCTGCTCCATATTAGCAACTGGCATGGAATTTATTGCTATGTATTTTGTTCGGGCCTTGCAATGTAGTGTAATTAAATGATTTAAGACATTACAGATTTGTTTAATTGATGCTTTTTCTTCAGATGCTGTTAATCACATGCATGAATTCATTGTTCTTTCTATTTCTATTTATAAATAACTAATTTAATTGTATTGTCTTTCCTGTAAGTCCTCATCCTGTAAAACTTGTTAGGATACACTTATTTTTTTTTTACAGAAAGGGAAATTCATTTCCTTGTACAAATGTAAAATGACTTTAGGAAATTCAAGTCACCTTTCTTACAGACTCATCACATATTTGGTTATAAATATAATGGGTGTAGTGAAGAAACAATGATACTTGTGTCAGTTTCAGGTAATATAAGTAGACAGAAATGAGCCCCACCTTTAAAGGGACACAAAACCCAAACTGATTCTTTCATTACTCAGGTAGAACATACAATTTTAAGAAAACTTTCCAATTTACTTCTAATGTATTTTTTTTCTCCATTCTCTTGGTATCCTTTATTGAAGGAGCAGCAATACACTACTGAACTCATCAGTAAGCCAATAGCTAGCTCCTAGCTTCCGAGCCTACCTAGGTATGCTTTTCAAGAAAGGATACCAAGAGAAAGAAGCATATTAGATAAAAGTCAATTTGAAAGTTTTTTTTAAAATTGTATTCTCTGTCATGAAAGAATTTTTTTGGGCTTCATGTCCCTTTAGGTAAAGAAAAGTAGAGACATTTATTTGTTTCCATATTCAGAGGCTACAAGATGTGTAAAGTGAATATCTATGACAGACAATTTTTGGAGCCATTTTATTAATATTAATTAATCAGGTTGTTGAAAACGATAAATGTTTTTTAAAATACAATTGGCTAGATTCCGAGTTGTGCGTTAGGGTAAAAAAGCAGTGTTAAGAGGTCCTAATGCTGCTTTTTTACACCCACTGGTATTACAAGTCTTGCAGGTTTAGGGGCACCGCACACTTCTTTGGCCTTACCACAAAACGACTTATGTAAACTTCGTAAAGTATTTTTTCTATGGGACTTCCATAGCGACGGTATTACGAGTCTGTCCTGGGAGGCCAAAAAGTGAGCGGTACACCCTAACCTGTCAAGATCCCTAATGCATTTAAAAGTCAGTAGTTATGAGTTTTATGGTACAACGCCGTAGCATAAAACTCATAACTAAAGTAACTAGAGTGCTAAAAAGTACACTAACACCCATAAACTACCTATTAACCCCTAAACTGAGGCCCTCCCGCATCGCAAATACGTCGCCGCCACTATAATAAACATATTAACTTCTTAACCGCCACACTCCCGCCTCGCAAACATTAGTTAAATATTATTAACCCCTAATCTGCCGCCCCAACGTCGCCGCCACTATATTAAAGTTATTAACCCCTAAACCTAAGTCTAACCCTAATCCTAACACCCACTAACTTAAATAAATCTAAATCAATATTCCTATCATTAACTAAATTATTCCTATTTAAAACTAAATACTTACCTGTAAAATAAACCCTAAGCTAGCTACAATGTAACTAATAGTTACATTGTAGCTATCTTAGGATTTATTTTTATTTTACAGGCAAGTTTGTATTTATTTTAACTAGGTAGAATAGCTATTAAATAGTTATTAACTACTTAATAACTACCTAGCTAAAATAAATACAAATTTACCTGTAAAATAAAACCTAACCTAAGTTACACTAACACCTAACACTACACTATAATTAAATAAATTAACTAAATTATATACAATTACCTAAATTAAATTAGCTAAAGTACAAAAACAAACAAACACTAAATTACAGAAAATAATAAACAAATTACAGAAATTTAAACTAATTACACCTAATCTAATAGCCCTATTAAAATAAAAAAGCCCCCCCAAAATAAAATAAAAAACCCTAGCCTAAACTTAACTACCAATAGCCCTTAAAAGGGCCTTTTGCGGGGCATTGCCCCAAAGTAATCAGCTCTTTTAACTGTAAAAAAAAATACAAACAACCCCCCCCAACAGTAAAACCCACCACCCACACAACCAACCCCCCAAATAAAATACTATCTAAAAAAAGGGCAGTTAGCTCTTTTGCCGTCCCAACCCTAATCTAAAAAATAAAACCCACCCAATACACCCTTAAAAAAAACCTAACACTAACCCCCTGAAGATCAACTTACCGGGAGACGTCTTCATCCAAGCCAGGCGAAGTGGTGCTCCAGACGGGCAGAAGTCTTCATCCAAACCGGGCAGAAGTGGTCCTCCAGACGGGCAGAAGTCTTCATCCAGACGGCATCTTCTATCTTCATCCATCCGGCACGGAGCGGGTCCATCTTCAAGCCATCCGACGCGGAGCATATTCTTCTGGCGACGACTAAAACAGAATGAAGGTACCTTTAAGTGACGTCATCCAAAATGGCATCCCTTAGATTCCGAACAGCCAATAGAATGCGAGCTCAATCCTATTGGCTGATTGGATCAGCCAATAGGATTGAACCTCAATCTTATTGGCTGATTGCATCAGCCAATAGGATTTTTTCTACCTTAATTCCGATTGGCTGATAGAATTCTATCAGCCAATCAGAATCTAAGGGACGCCATCTTGGATGACGTCACTTAAAGGTACCTTCATTCTGTTTTAGTCTTCGCCAGAAGAGGATGCTCCGCGTCGGATGTCTTGAAGATGGGCCCGCTCCGCGCTGGATGGATGAAGATAGAAGATGCCATCTGGATAAAGACTTCTGCCCGTCTGGAGGACCACTTCTGCCCGGCTTGGATGAAGACTTCGCCCGGCTTGGATGAAGACGTCTACCGGTAAGTTGATCTTCAGGTGGTTAGTGTTAGGTTTTTTTAAGGGTGTGTTGGGTGGGTTTTATTTTTTAGATTAGGGTTTGGGCGGCAAAAAAGCTAACTGCCCATCCAAATGCCCTTTTCAGGGCAATGGGGAGCTTAGGTTTTTTTAGATAGTATTTTATTTGGGGGGTTGGTTGTGTGGGTGGTGGGTTTTACTGTTGGGGGGGTTGTTTGTATTTTTTTTTACAGGTAAAAGAGCTGATTACTTTTGGGCAATGCCCCGCAAAAGGCCCTTTTAAGGGCAATTGGTAGTTTAGTTTAGGCTAGGGTTTTTTTTTATTTTGGGTTGGCTTTTTTATTTTAATAGGGCTTTTAGATTAGGTGTAATTAGTTTAAATTTCTGTAATTTGTTTATTATTTTCTGTAATTTAGTGTTTGTTTTTTATTGTACTTTAGCTAATTTAATTAAATTTAGGTAATTGTATTTAATTTAGTTAATTTATTTAATTATAGTGTAGTGTTAGGTGTTAGTGTAACTTAGGTTAGGTTTTATTTTACAGGTAAATTTGTATTTATTTTATCTAGGTAGTTATTAAATAGTTATTTATTTAATAACTATTCTACCTAGTTAAAATAAATACAAACTTGCCTGTAAAATAAAAATAAATCCTAAAATAGATACAATGTAACTATTAGTTATATTGTAGCTATCTTAGGGTTTATTTTACAGGTAAGTATTTAGTTTTAAATAGGAATTATTTAGTTAATGATAGGAATATTTATTTAGATTTATTTAAATTATATTTAAGTTAGTGGGTGTTAGGTTTAGGGTTAGACTTAGGTTTAGGGGTTAATAACTTTAATATAGTGGCGACGACATTGGGGCGGCAGATTAGGGGTTAATAAATGTAGGTAGGTGGTGGCGATGTTAGGGACAGCAGATTAGGGGTTAATAATATTTAACTAATGTTTGCGAGGCAGGAGTGCGGCGGTTTAGGGGATAATCTGTTTATTATAGTGGCAGCGACGTTGGGGGGCGGCAGATTAGGGGTTAATAAGTGTAGGTAAGTGGCGGCGACATTGGGGGCGGCAGATTAGGGGTTAATAAATATAATGTAGGTGGCAGCGGTGTCCGGAGCGACAGATTAGGGGTTAATAAGTATAATATAGGTGTCGGCGACATTGGGGGCGGCAGATTAGAGGTTAATAAATATAATGTAGGTGGCGGCGGTGTCTGGAGCGGCAGATTAGGGGTTAATAAGTATAATATAGGTGGCGGCAATGTCGGGGCGGCAGATTAGGGGTTAATAAGTGTAAGATTAGGAGTGTTTAGACTCGGGGTTCATGTTAGGGTGTTAGGTGTAGACATAACTTTTATTTCCCCATAGGAATCAATGGGGCTGCGTTAAGGAGTTTTACGCTGCTTTTTTGCAGGTGTTAGATTTTTTTTCAGCCGGCTCTCCCCGTTGATTCCTATGGGGAAATCGTGCACGAGCACGTTACACCAGCTCACCGCTGATTTAAGCAGCGCTGGTATTGGAGTGCGGTAATGAGCAAAATTTTGCTCAACGCTCACTTCTTGTCTTTTAAAGACGGGTTTCTGAAAACTCGTAATACCAGCGCTGTAGGTAAGTGAGTGGTGAGGGAAAACTGCTTGTTAGCACCGCACAGCTTCTAACGCAAAACTCGTAATCTAGGTGAATGTTTTTCTTTAACAGTATGAAATACATAGATATATTATAAAGCAAGGTCGCCCAAACTATGGCCCAGTCCAAGGATTTGTGTGTTGCCCTTAGCACCATTGAGCAGATCACAGACATCATTGATTTGTTATTGAAAAAGCAGATCCATGCTTCTTGTAACAACGTTTGTAAATTGAGTAGCAAATTCATTCATAGCTAATTTGTCAAATTAAAAAATGTCTTTATAATTTCATTTTATTTTGAGATTATGACCAAAATGCAATAAAACGTATTCATGAAACTAAAATCTTGCAGACCCCTCATCATAAGTGTGAGTTGCGTCATCAGCTCCACTATAATAAAAGAAGCTGTGTCTATATAGAATTCACTTCTCACTGCATAGAATAAGTTCCACTTTCATGAATACCGGCATCACAGAAACAAAAAAAAAAATCTAAACAGTCCACTCTAACATATGCGCAAAAAAAATATTTTTAAAAAGTTTCAGAAATAAAAAGAAATATTAAAACAAACTAACCTCATCATAGAGCAATAGAGTCTTTATCAATTCTCCATGCTTGAACAATGTTAAGGTGGATATTTGCTGTTGATTTTAACAACAAAATCAAATGTATAATGTTGATAAAAATGGGCTACTCACTCCACTTGTTGAATTTAGGATAACTTTTCTTAAAAAGCTGCTTAACAACGTTTCTCGGGTCTCTCACAGCATGGCTGGTTCATACTTCTACAATGATACAATACAGTATTCTAGGTGACACAGGGTATAGGTGTAGCATTTGGCTTCTAATGGCCTTATGAAGGCAGGAGTTTTTGTTGAGTGCACCCTTAATGGGACAGTCTACTCAAAAAATTTGTATTGTTTAAAAAGATAGATAACTCCTTTACTACCCATTCCCCAGCTTTGCACAACCAACATTGTTATATAAATATACTTTATAACCTTTAATTCCTGACTGTTTATAAGCCCCTGCAGACCTCCTTTATCTCAGGGTATTTTTATAGCTTTTCACAGCAAGACACTGCTCGTTTATGTGTGCCATATAGATAACATTGTGCTATCTCCCATAGAGTTATTTAGCACTAATGAGCTAAAATGCAAGTCTGTAAATAGCACTGAGATAAAAAGGCAGTCTGCATAGGCTTAGATCCTTAGTTTGTGCAAAACCAGGGAATGGATAATAAAGGAATTATCTTTCCTTTTAAACAATAACAGCAGAGTAGTCTGTCCCTTTAATGTTTGGTGTATTGAGGTTTTTGATCTGGAATAATACGCTCCACTTATAGGGTTACTTTTATTAATATTTCCTGCAAATGCTTGAAGAAACTGTACAGACAACTTGTAGAAGTGAAAGCAAACTACCATTAGGGCACGTATTGACATACTGAATAGAACCCCTTTTGCTATTAAGCCGTGCAATGCCTCAGTTTCTTCTGTTAAGTGTGATCAGTCCACGGGTCATCATTACTTCTGGGATATTACTCCTCCCCAACAGGAAGTGCAAGAGGATTCACCCAGCAGAGCTGCATATAGCTCCTCCCCTCTACGTCACTCCCAGTCATTCTCTTGCACCCAACGACTAGATAGGATGTGTGAGAGGACTATGGTGATTATACTTAGTTTTATATCTTCAATCAAAAGTTTGTTATTTTAAAATAGCACCGGAGTGTGCTATTATCTCTCTGGCAGAGTTTGAAGAAGAATCTACCAGAGTTTTTGTTATGATTTTAGCCGGAGTAGTTAAGATCATATTGCTGTTTCTCGGCCATCTGAGGAGAGGTAAACTTCAGATCAGGGGACAGCGGGCAGATGAATCTGCATAGAGGTATGTAGCAGTTTTTATTTTCTGACAATGGAATTGATGAGAAAATCCTGCCATACTGATATAATGTCATGTATGTATACTTTACACTTCAGTATTCTGGGGAATGGTACTTCACTAGAATTACACTGTAAGAAATACATAAAGCTGTTTAATAACTAGAGATTATGTTTAACGTTTTTGCTGGAATGTAAAATCGTTTTCATTTACTGAGGTACTGAGTGAATAAATGTTTGGGCACTATTTTTCCACTTGGCAGTTGCTTAATCTGTTTTCTGACAGTTTCTGTTCTCCCTCACTGCTGTGTGTGAGGGGGAGGGGCCGTTTTTTGGCGCTTTTACTACGCATCAAATATTTCAGTCAGCAACTCATTGTATTCCCTGCATGATCCGGTTCATCTCTACAGAGCTCAGGGGTCTTCAAAACTTATTTTGAGGGAGGTAATTTCTCTCAGCAGAGCTGTGAGAATTATAGTTTGACTGAGATAAAAAACGTTTATTCTGTAATTTGTTTCCTGCTTTCAGAATTTGTTATCTTTGCTAATGGGATTAAACCTTTGCTAAAGTTGTGTTATTTACAAGGATTGAGGCTATAACTGTTTCAATTTATTAATTTTCAACTGTCATAGATCTTCTGTGCTTCTTAAAGGCACAGTACGTTTTAATATTATTCTAATTGAATTGTATTTCCAAGTTACAAGTTTATTTGCTAGTGTGTTAAACATGTCTGATTCAGAGGATGATACCTGTGTCATTTGTTGCAATGCCAAAGTGGAGCCCAATAGAAATTTATGTACTAACTGTATTGATGCTACTTTAAATAAAAGTCAATCTGTACAAATTGAACAAATTTCACCAAACAACGAGGGGAGAGTTATGCCGACTAACTCGCCTCACGTGTCAGTACCTACATCTCCCGCTCAGAGGGAGGTGCGTGATATTGTAGCGCCGAGTACATCTGGGCGGCAATTACAAATCACATTACAGGATATGGCTACTGTTATGACTGAGGTTTTGGCTAAATTACCAGAGCTAAGAGGTAAGCGTGATCACTCTGGGGTGAGAACAGAGTGCGCTGATAATATTAGGGCCATGTCAGACACTGCGTCACAGGTGGCAGAACATGAGGACGGAGAGCTTCATTCTGTGGGTGACGGTTCTGATCCAAACAGACTGGATTCAGATATTTCAAATTTTAAATTTAAACTGGAAAACCTCCGTGTATTACTAGGGGAGGTGTTAGCGGCTCTGAATGATTGTAACACAGTTGCAATACCAGAGAAAATGTGTAGGTTGGATAAATATTTTGCGGTACCGACGAGTACTGAGGTTTTTCCTATACCTAAGAGACTTACTGAAATTGTTACTAAGGAATGGGATAGACCCGGTGTGCCGTTCTCACCCCCTCCGATATTTAGAAAAATGTTTCCAATAGACGCCACCACAAGGGACTTATGGCAAACGGTCCCTAAGGTGGAGGGAGCAGTTTCTACCTTAGCTAAGCATACCACTATCCCGGTGGAGGATAGCTGTGCTTTTTCAGATCCAATGGATAAAAAATTAGAGGGTTACCTTAAGAAAATGTTTGTTCAACAAGGTTTTATATTGCAACCCCTTGCATGCATTGCGCCGATCACGGCTGCAGCGGCATTCTGGATTGAGTCTCTGGAAGAGAACATTGGTTCAGCTACTCTGGACGACATTACGGACAGGCTTAGAGTCCTCAAACTAGCTAATTCATTCATTTCGGAGGCCGTAGTACATCTTACTAAACTTACGGCGAAGAATTCAGGATTCGCCATTCAGGCACGCAGGGCGCTGTGGCTAAAATCCTGGTCAGCTGATGTTACTTCTAAGTCTAAATTGCTTAATATACCTTTCAAAGGGCAGACCTTATTCGGGCCCGGGTTGAAAGAGATTATCGCTGACATTACAGGAGGTAAAGGCCATGCCCTGCCTCAGGACAAAGCCAAAGCCAAGACTAGACAGTCTAATTTTCGTTCCTTTCGTAATTTCAAAGCAGGAGCAGCATCAACTTCCTCTGCACCAAAACAGGAAGGAGCTGTTGCTCGCTACAGACAAGGCTGGAAACCTAACCAGTCCTGGAACAAGGGCAAGCAGACTAGGAAACCTGCTGCTGCCCCTAAAACAGCATGAATTGAGGGCCCCCGATCCGGGATCGGATCTAGTGGGGGGCAGACTTTCTCTCTTCGCCCAGGCTTGGGCAAGAGATGTTCAGGATCCCTGGGCGCTAGAGATAATATCTCAGGGATACCTTCTGGACTTCAAATACTCTCCTCCAAGAGAGAGATTTCATCTGTCAAGATTGTCAACAATCCAGACAAAGAAAGAGGCGTTTCTACGCTGCGTACAAGAGCTCTTGTTAATGGGAGTAATCCATCCAGTTCCACGATCGGAACAGGGACAGGGGTTTTACTCAAATCTGTTTGTGGTTCCCAAAAAAGAGGGAACTTTCAGACCAATCCTGGACTTAAAGATCCTAAACAAATTCCTAAGAGTTCCATCGTTCAAGATGGAGACTATTCGGACAATTTTACCTATGATCCAAGAGGGTCAGTACATGACCACTGTAGATTTAAAAGATGCTTACCTTCACATACCGATTCACAAAGATCATTATCGGTACCTAAGGTTTGCCTTCCTAGACAGGCATTACCAGTTTGTGGCTCTTCCATTCGGATTGGCTACAGCTCCAAGAATCTTCACAAAGGTTCTGGGTGCTCTTCTGGCGGTACTAAGACCGCGGGGAATCTCGGTAGCTCCATACCTAGACGACATTCTGATACAAGCTTCAAGCTTTCAAACTGCCAAGTCTCATACAGAGTTAGTGCTGGCATTTCTAAGGTCACATGGATGGAAGGTGAACGAAAAGAAAAGTTCACTCGTTCCACTCACAAGAGTTCCCTTCCTGGGGACTCTTATAGATTCTGTAGAAATGAAGATTTACCTGACAGAGGACAGGCTAACAAGACTTCAAAGTGCTTGCCGCACCCTTCATTCCATTCAACACCCGTCAGTGGCTCAATGCATGGAGGTAATCGGCTTAATGGTAGCGGCAATGGACATAGTACCCTTTGCACGCTTACACCTCAGACCACTGCAACTGTGCATGCTAAGTCAGTGGAATGGGGATTACTCAGACTTATCCCCTTCTCTGAATCTGGATCAAGAGACCAGAAATTCTCTTCTATGGTGGCTTTCTCGGCCACATCTGTCCAGGGGGATGCCATTCAGCAGACCAGACTGGACAATTGTAACAACAGACGCCAGCCTTCTAGGTTGGGGTGCCGTCTGGAATTCTCTGAAGGCTCAGGGACAATGGAGTCAGGAGGAGAGTCTCCTGCCAATAAACATTCTGGAATTGAGAGCAGTTCTCAATGCCCTCCTGGCTTGGCCCCAGTTGACAACTCGGGGGTTCATCAGGTTTCAGTCGGACAACATCACGACTGTAGCTTACATCAACCATCAGGGAGGGACAAGAAGCTCCCTAGCTATGATGGAAGTATCAAAGATAATTCGCTGGGCAGAGTCTCACTCTTGCCACCTGTCAGCAATCCACATCCCGGGAGTGGAGAACTGGGAGGCGGATTTCTTAAGTCGTCAGACTTTTCATCCGGGGGAGTGGGAACTTCATCCGGAGGTCTTTGCCCAAATACTTCGACGTTGGGGCAAACCAGAGATAGATCTCATGGCGTCTCGACAGAACGCCAAGCTTCCTCGTTACGGGTCCAGATCCAGGGATCCAGGAGCAGTCCTGATAGATGCTCTGACAGCACCTTGGGACTTCAGGATGGCTTACGTGTTTCCACCCTTCCCGTTACTTCCTCGATTGATTGCCAGAATCAAACAAGAGAGAGCATCAGTGATTCTAATAGCACCTGCGTGGCCACGCAGGACTTGGTATGCAGACCTGGTGGACATGTCATCCTGTCCACCTTGGTCTCTACCTCTGAAACAGGACCTTCTGATACAGGGTCCCTTCAAACATCAAAATCTAACTTCTCTGAAGCTGACTGCTTGGAAATTGAACGCTTGATTTTATCAAGACGTGGGTTTTCTGAGTCAGTTATTGATACCTTAATACAGGCTAGGAAACCTGTTACCAGAAAGATTTACCATAAGATATGGCATAAATACCTATATTGGTGTGAATCCAAAGGTTACTCTTGGAGTAAGGTTAGGATTCCTAGGATATTGTCTTTTCTACAAGAAGGTTTAGAAAAGGGTTTATCTGCAAGTTCATTAAAGGGACAGATCTCAGCTCTGTCCATTCTGTTACACAAACGTCTGTCAGAAGTTCCTGACGTCCAGGCTTTTTGTCAGGCTTTGGCCAGGATTAAGCCTGTGTTTAAAACTGTTGCTCCACCATGGAGTTTAAACCTTGTTCTTAATGTTTTACAGGGTGTTCCGTTTGAACCCCTTCATTCCATTGATATAAAGTTGTTATCTTGGAAAGTTCTATTTTTAATGGCTATTTCCTTGGCTCGAAGAGTCTCTGAATTATCAGCCTTACATTGTGATTCTCCTTATTTGATTTTTCATTCGGATAAGGTAGTCCTGCGTACTAAACCTGGGTTCTTACCTAAGGTAGTTACTAACAGGAATATCAATCAAGAGATTGTTGTTCCTTCTTTATGCCCAAATCCTTCTTCAAAGAAGGAACGTCTACTGCACAACCTGGATGTAGTCCGTGCTCTAAAATTTTACTTACAGGCAACTAAGGAATTTCGACAAACGTCTTCTCTGTTTGTCATTTACTCTGGGCAGAGGAGAGGTCAAAAAGCTTCCGCTACCTCTCTTTCTTTTTGGCTTCGTAGCATAATTCGTTTAGCTTATGAGACTGCTGGACAGCAGCCTCCTGAAAGAATTACAGCTCATTCTACTAGAGCTGTGGCTTCCACTTGGGCCTTCAAGAATGAGGCCTCTGTTGAACAGATTTGCAAGGCTGCAACTTGGTCTTCGCTTCATACTTTTTCCAAATTTTACAAATTTGACACTTTTGCTTCATCGGAGGCTATTTTTGGGAGAAAGGTTCTTCAGGCAGTGGTTCCTTCTGTATAAAGAGCCTGCCTATCCCTCCCGTCATCCGTGTACTTTTGCTTTGGTATTGGTATCCCAGAAGTAATGATGACCCGTGGACTGATCACACTTAACAGAAGAAAACATAATTTATGCTTACCTGATAAATTCCTTTCTTCTGTAGTGTGATCAGTCCACGGCCCGCCCTGTTTTTAAGGCAGGTAAATATTTTTTAATTTATACTCCAGTCACCACTTCACCCTTGGCTTTTCCTTTCTCGTTGGTCCTTGGTCGAATGACTGGGAGTGACGTAGAGGGGAGGAGCTATATGCAGCTCTGCTGGGTGAATCCTCTTGCACTTCCTGTCGGGGAGGAGTAATATCCCAGAAGTAATGATGACCCGTGGACTGATCACACTACAGAAGAAAGGAATTTATCAGGTAAGCATAAATTATGTTTTTTAACCATTCACCCCTTTTCCTACAATACCCCTACAAATACATTGACATCTCTTACTCCCTAACCCATCACTTTACATTCGCTACATTAACCCTTTACTTACAGCAAATTACATATCATATTTCTCCTGTGCAGTTTCTTATGGCCTATGCTTAGCATTCAGCAAAAGGCACACCGTTATTTGAGGAAATTTGGCATATTTGTGTAATGGATAAAAATAAAAGAATTAATAGTGTAAGACACAACTGAAAAAATGAAAGGATTACCTTCACATGACAGAATTCTAATTGTTAAAGTTGAAACTGAAGGCAGGAAGGGGTTAACGTCCCAGGTTTTCATGCAGTCTGGTTACTTGCAACATCGTATAAATATTGTGTTAACAGTGGCAGCACTGAGAATAAAAACCAAGCACTGAGAATTAAAACTGCTAAAATACTGAGGGCTAGATTACGAGCGGAGCGCTAACTGTAAGGGAGCAATATTGGCTTTGTTCGGCTTTTTGCACATCTCGGAAATAGCGTGCATTTTACAAGTTGAAAGTAAATGCTAACACAAAAGTGCAATCGCAATTTACGCTTGTCAGGTTAAAGTGACTTCAAAGCTTGCGTAAAGGATAGGGGAAGGAAAGAAAGTTGCATAAAACAAAACATAAATACTTCTTGTTAAAGTACAGTTACACTGTTATATGGTATAAGGTGTTTGACAGTAAAAGAGCTGCAAAGGGCTTTAACATTTATATGCTATAAATATGTGTGTGTATGTATGTATATGTATGTATGTATGTATGTATGTATGTATGTATGTATGTATGTGTGTGTATGTATGTATGTATATATATACAGTATATGTATAGGTACAGTATGTATGTATATGTATGTATGTATGTGTGTGTATGTATGTATATATATACAGTATATGTATAGGTACAGTATGTATGTATGTATGTGTGTGTATGTATGTATATATATATATATACAGTATATGTATAGGTACAGGGGGGTAGTTATCAAGCCGTCTACTTTTCTGGCTTCGCCGGCCCAATACGCCCGCCTAAGCTCGCCTACCTTCGCCGCCGCGGACCTTAAAAAATACGCCTAAGTTATCAAATAAAGCTGTCAAAAAGCCGCGGGGCGATGAGCAGCGGACTGTGACAGTTATCACTCATCCGATCTCGCTGCCCTTCGGCTTTTTCCCAGCTTTATTGCTAGCCTGTCACTAAGCACTCACACTAAACTACACTGTTCTACCCCCTATACCGGCGCCCCCGGAGGCCCCCGCAACTAAATAAAGTTACTAACCCCTAAACCGCCGCTCCTAGACCCTGCCGCAAGTCTTATAAATGTATTAACCCCTAAACCGCCGCTCCCGGACACCGCTGCCACCTACATTATACCTAGTAACCCCTATCCTGCCCCCCCTATACCGTCGCCCTCTATTATAAAATTATTAACCCCTATCCTGCTGATCCCGCACCTCTCCGCAACTAAATAAATAGTTTAACCCCTAAACCGCCGCTCCATGAACCCGCCGCAACCTATATTAAACCTATTAACCCCTATCCTGCCCCCCCTACACCGTCGCCACCTATAATAAATTTATTAACCCCTATCCTGCCCCCCACTACGCCGCCGCCACTGTAATAAAATGATTAACCCCTAAACCTAAGTCTAACCCTAACCATAACGCCCCCCTAACTTAAATATTAATTAAATAAATCTAAATAAATTAACTCTTATTAACTAAATGAATCCTATTTAAAACTAAATACTTATAAAATAAACTCTAATATAGCTACAATATAAATAATAATTATATTCTAGCTATCTTAGGATTTATTTTTATTTTACAGGTACCTTTCAATTTATTTTAACCATGTACAATAGCAATTAAATAGTTATTAACTATTTAATAGCTTACCTAGCTAAAATAAAGAGAAATGTACCTGTGAAATAAATCCTAACCTAAGTTACAATTACACCTGACACTACACTATACTTTAATATATTATTCCTATTTAAAAATAAATACTTACCTGTAAAATAAACCCTCAGGCCTAGATTTAGAGTTCGGCGGTAGCCGTCAAAACCAGCGTTAGAGGCTCCTAACGCTGGTTTTGGCCGCCCGCTGGTATTTGGAGTCAGTGATTAAAGGGTCTAACGCTCACTTTACAGCCGCGACTTTTCCATACCGCAGATCCCCCTACGCCATTTGCGTAGCCTATCTTTTCAATGGGATCTTTCTAACGCTGGTATTTAGAGTCGTTTCTGCAGTGAGCGTTAGAGCTCTAACGACAAGATTCCAGCCGCCTGAAAAAAGCAGGAGTTAAGAGCTTTCTGGCTAACGCCGGTTTATAAAGCTCTTAATTACTGTACCCTAAAGTACACTAACACCCATAAACTACCTATGTACCCCTAAACCGAGGTCCCCCCACATCGCCGCCACTCGATTAAAATTTTTAACCCCTAATCTGCCGACCGCCACCTACGTTATACTTATGTACCCCTAATCTGCTGCCCCTAACCCCGCCGACCCCTATATTATATTTATTAACCCCTAACTTGCCCCACACAACGTCGCCGCAAGCTACTTAAAATAATTAACCCCTAATCTTCCGACCGCAAATCGCCGCCACCTACGTTATCCCTATGTACCCCTAATCTTCTGACCCTAACATCGCCGACCCCTATGTTATATTTATTAACCCCTAATCTGCCCCCCACAACGTCGCCGACACCTACCTACACTTATTAACCCCTAATCTGCCGAGCGGACCTGAGCGCTACTATAATAAAGTTATTAACCCCTAATCCGCCTCACTAACCCTATCATAAATAGTATTAACCCCTAATCTGCCCTCCCTAACATCGCCGACACCTACCTTCAATTATTAACCCCTAATCTGCCGACCGGAGCTCACCGCTATTCTAATAAATGTATTAACCCCTAAAGCTAAGTCTAACCCTAACACTAACACCCCCCCTAAGTTAAATATAATTTTTATCTAACGAAATAAATTAACTCTTATTAAATAAATGATTCCTATTTAAAGCTAAATACTTACCTGTAAAATAAACCCTAATATAGCTACAATATAAATTATAATTATATTATAGCTATTTTAGGATTAATATTTATTTTACAGGTAACTTTGTATTTATTTTAACCAGGTACAATAGCTATTAAATAGTTAAGAACTATTTAATAGTTACCTAGTTAAAATAATTACAAATTTACCTGTAAAATAAATCCTAACCTAAGATATAATTAAACCTAACACTACCCTATCAATAAAATAATTAAATAAACTACCTACAATTACCTACAATTAACCTAACACTACACTATCAATAAATTAATTAAACACAATTGCTACAAATAAATACAATTAAATAAACTATCTAAAGTACAAAAAATAAAAAAGAACTAAGTTACAGAAAATAAAAAAATATTTACAAACATAAGAAAAATATTACAACAATTTTAAACTAATTACACCTACTCTAAGCCCCCTAATAAAATAACAAAGACCCCCAAAATAAAAAATTCCCTACCCTATTCTAAATTTAAAAAGTTACAAGCTCTTTTACCTTACCAGCCCTGAACAGGGCCCTTTGCGGGGCATGCCCCAAGAAGTTCAGCTCTTTTGCCTGTAAAAGAAAACATACAATACCCCCCCCCCCAACATTACAACCCACCACCCACATACCCCTAATCTAACCCAAACCCCCCTTAAATAAACCTAACACTAAGCCCCTGATGATCTTCCTACCTTGTCTTCACCATGCCAGGTTCACCGATCCGTCCTGGCTCCAAGATCTTCATCCAACCCAAGCGGGGGCTAGACATCCACTGAAGAAGTCCAGAAGAGGGTCCAAAGTCTTCCTCCTATCCGGCAAGAAGAGGACATCCGGACCGGCAAACATCTTCTCCAAGCGGCATCTTCTATGTTCTTCCATCCGATGACGACCGGCTCCATCTTGAAGACCTCCAGCGCGGATCCATCCTCTTCTTCCGACGACTAGACGACGAATGACGGTTCCTTTAAGGGACGTCATCCAAGATGGCGTCCCTCGAATTCCGATTGGCTGATAGGATTCTATCAGCCAATCGGAATTAAGGTAGGAATTTTCTGATTGGCTGATGGAATCAGCCAATCAGAATCAAGTTCAATCCGATTGGCTGATCCAATCAGCCAATCAGATTGAGCTCGCATTGTATTGGCTGATCGGAACAGCCAATACAATGCGAGCTCAATCTGATTGGCTGATTGGATCAGCCAATCGGATTGAACTTGATTCTGATTGGCTGATTCCATCAGCCAATCAGAAAATTCCTACCTTAATTCCGATTGGCTGATAGAATCCTATCAGCCAATCGGAATTCGAGGGACGCCATCTTGGATGACGTCCCTTAAAGGAACCGTCATTCGTCGTCTAGTCGTCGGAAGAAGAGGATGGATCCGCGCTGGAGGTCTTCAAGATGGAGCCGGTCGTCATCGGATGGAAGAACATAGAAGATGCCGCTTGGAGAAGATGTTTGCCGGTCCGGATGTCCTCTTCTTGCCGGATAGGAGGAAGACTTTGGACCCTCTTCTGGACTTCTTCAGTGGATGTCTAGCCCCCGCTTGGGTTGGATGAAGATCTTGGAGCCAGGACGGATCGGTGAACCTGGCATGGTGAAGACAAGGTAGGAAGATCATCAGGGGCTTAGTGTTAGGTTTATTTAAGGGGGGTTTGGGTTAGATTAGGGGTATGTGGGTGGTGGGTTGTAATGTTGGGGGGGGGGTATTGTATGTTTTTTTTTACAGGCAAAAGAGCTGAAATTCTTGGGGCATGCCCCGCAAAGGGCCCTGTTCAGGGCTGGTAAGGTAAAAGAGCTTGTAATTTTTGTATTTTAGAATAGGGTAGGGAATTTTTTATTTTGGGGGTCTTTGTTATTTTATTAGGGGGCTTAGAGTAGGTGTAATTAGTTTAAAATTGTTGTAATATTTTTCTTATGTTTGTAAATATTTTTTTATTTTCTGTAACTTAGTTCTTTTTTATTTTTTGTACTTTAGATAGTTTATTTAATTGTATTTATTTGTAGCAATTGTGTTTAATTAATTTATTGATAGTGTAGTGTTAGGTTAATTGTAGGTAATTGTAGGTAGTTTATTTAATTATTTTATTGATAGGGTAGTGTTAGGTTTAATTATAACTTAGGTTAGGATTTATTTTACAGGTAAATTTGTAATTATTTTAACTAGGTAACTATTAAATAGTTCTTAACTATTTAATAGCTATTGTACCTGGTTAAAATAAATACAAAGTTACCTGTAAAATAAATATTAATCCTAAAATAGCTATAATATAATTGTAATTTATATTGTAGCTATATTAGGATTTATTTTACAGGTAAGTATTTAGCTTTAAATAGGAATCATTTATTTAATAAGAGTTAATTTATTTCGTTAGATAAAAATTATATTTAACTTAGGGGGGTGTTAGTGTTAGGGTTAGACTTAGCTTTAGGGGTTAATACATTTATTAGAATAGCGGTGAGCTCCGGTCGGCAGATTAGGGGTTAATAATTGAAGGTAGGTGTCGGCGATGTTAGGGAGGGCAGATTAGGGGTTAATACTATTTATGATAGGGTTAGTGAGGCGGATTAGGGGTTAATAACTTTATTATAGTAGCGCTCAGGTCCGCTCGGCAGATTAGGGGTTAATAAGTGTAGGTAGGTGTCGGCGACGTTGTGGGGGGCAGATTAGGGGTTAATAAATATAACATAGGGGTCGGCGATGTTAGGGCAGCAGATTAGGGGTACATAGGGATAACGTAGGTGGCGGCGGTTTACGGAGCGGCAGATTAGGGGTTAAAAGTGTAATGCAGGGGTCAGCGATAGCGGGGGGCGGCAGATTAGGGGTTAATAAGTGTAAGGCTAGGGGTGTTTAGACTCGGGGTACATGTTAGAGTGTTAGGTGCAGACGTAGGAAGTGTTTCCCCATAGGAAACAATGGGGCTGCGTTAGGAGCTGAACGCTGCTTTTTTGCAGGTGTTAGGTTTTTTTTCAGCTCAAACAGCCCCATTGTTTCCTATGGGAGAATCGTGCACGAGCACGTTTTTGAGGCTGGCCGCGTCCGTAAGCAACTCTGGTATCGAGAGTTGTATTTGCGGTAAAAATGCTCTACGCTCCTTTTTTGGAGCCTAACGCAGCATTTGTTTGAACTCTCGATACCAGAGTTAAATTTATGGTGCGGCCAGAAAAAAACCCGCGGAGCGTTAACAGCCCTTTTACCGCCAAACTCCAAATCTAGCCGTAAGATAGCTACAATGTAATTAATAATTATATTATAGCTATCTTAGGATTTATATTTATTTTACAGGTAACTTTGTATTTATTTTAGCTAGTTAGAATAGTTATTAAATAGTTATTAACTATTTAATAACTACCTAGCTAAAAGAAATACAAAATTACCTGTAAAATAAATCCTAACTTAAGTTACAATTAAACCTAATACTACACTATCATTAAATTAACTAAATAAACTACCTACAAATAACTACAATTAAATACAATTACATAAACTAACTAAAGTACAAAAAATAAAAAAAGCTAAGTTACAAAAAATAAAAAATTAAGTTACAAACATGTTAAAAATATTACAACAATTTTAAGCTACTTACACCTAATCTAAGCCCCCTAATAAAATAACAAACCCCCCCAAAATAAAAAAAATCCCTAACCTATTCTAAATTAAATAAATTTCAAAGCTCTTTTACCTTACCAGCCCTTAAAAGGGCCATTTGTGGGGGCATGCCCCAAAAAGTTCAGCTCTTTTGCCTGTAAATGAAAAATACAACCCCCCCAACATTAAAACCCACCACCCACATACCCCTAATCTAACCCAAACCCCCCTTACAAAAACCTAACACTAATCCCCTGAAAATCATCCTACCTTGAGTCGTCTTCACTCAGCCGAGCCACCGATGGAACTGAAGAGGACATCCGGAGCGGAAGAAGTTAATCCTCCAAGCGGCGCTGAAGAAATCTTCCATCCGATGAAGTCATCATCCAGGCGGCGCTGAAGAAGTCTTCGATCCAGCCGATATCATCTTCAAAGAGGCGCTGAAGAGGTCTTCTATCCGGGCGAAGTCATCTTCCAAGCCGGGTCTTGAATCTTCCTTCCGCCGACGCGGAGCCACCTTCTTCACCGACGGACTACGACGAATGAAGGCTCCTTTAAGGGACGTCATCCAAGATGGCGTCCCCTCAATTCCGATTGGCTGATAGGATTCTATCAGCCAATCGGAATTAAGGTAGGTAAATCTGATTGGCTGATGGAATCAGCCAATCAGATTCAAGTTCAATCCGATTGGCTGATCCAATCAGCCAATCAGATTGAGCTCGCATTCTATTGGCTGATCGGAACAGCCAATAGAATGCGAGCTCAATCTGATTGGCTGATTCCATCAGCCAATCAGATTTTTCCTACCTTAATTCTGATTGGCTGATAGAATCCTATCAGCCAATCGGAATTGAGGGGACGCCATCTTGGATGACGTCCCTTAAAGGAGCCGTCATTCGTCGTAGTCCGTCGGTGAAGAAGGTGGTTCCGCGTCGGCGGAAGGAAGATTCAAGACCCGGCTTGGAAGATGACTTCGCCCGGATAGAAGACCTCTTCAGCGCCTCTTTGAAGATGACATCGGCTGGATCGAAGACTTCTTCAGCGCCGCCTGGATGATGACTTCATCGGATGGAAGATTTCTTCAGCGCCGCTTGGAGGATTAACTTCTTCCGCTCCGGATGTCCTCTTCAGTTCCATCGGTGGCTCGGCTGAGTGAAGACGACTCAAGGTAGGATGATCTTCAGGGGATTAGTGTTAGGTTTTTGTAAGGGGGGTTTGGGTTAGATTAGGGGTATGTGGGTGGTGGGTTTTAATGTTGGGGGGGGTTGTATTTTTCATTTACAGGCAAAAGAGCTGAACTTTTTGGGGCATGCCCCCACAAATGGCCCTTTTAAGGGCTGGTAAGGTAAAAGAGCTTTGAAATTTATTTAATTTAGAATAGGGTAGGGATTTTTTTTATTTTGGGGGGGTTTGTTATTTTATTAGGGGGGTTAGATTAGGTGTAAGTAGCTTAAAATTGTTGTAATATTTTTAACATGTTTGTAACTTAATTTTTAATTTTTTGTAACTTAGCTTTTTTTATTTTTTGTACTTTAGTTAGTTTATGTAATTGTATTTAATTGTAGTTATTTGTAGGTAGTTTATTTAGTTAATTTAATGATAGTGTAGTATTAGGTTTAATTGTAACTTACGTTAGGATTTATTTTACAGGTAATTTTGTATTTCTTTTAGCTAGGTAGTTATTAAATAGTTAATAACTATTTAATAACTATTCTAACTAGCTAAAATAAATACAAAGTTACCTGTAAAATAAATATAAATCCTAAGATAGCTATAATATAATTATTAATTATATTGTAGCTATCTTAGGGTTTATTTTACAGGTAAGTATTTATTTTTAAATAGGAATAATTTATTAAAGTATAGTGTAGTGTTAGGTGTAATTGTAACTTAGGTTAGGATTTATTTCACAGGTACATTTCTCTTTATTTTAGCTAGGTAAGCTATTAAATAGTTAATAACTATTTAATAGTTATTGTACATGGTTAAAATAAATTGAAAGTTACCTGTAAAATAAATATAAATCCTAAGATAGCTAGAATATAATTATTATTTATATTGTAGCTATATTAGGGTTTATTTTAAAGGTAAGTATTTAGTTTTAAATAGGATTCATTTAGTTAATAAGAGTTAATTTATTTTGATTTATTTAATTAATATTTAAGTTAGGGGGGCGTTAGGGTTAGGGTTAGACTTAGGTTTAGGGGTTAATAATTTTATTACAGTGGCGGCGGCGTAGTGGGGGGCAGGATAGGGGTTAATAAATTTATTATAGGTGGCGACGGTGTAGGGGGGGCAGATTAGGGGTTAATAAATTTATTATAGGTGGCGACGGTGTAGGGGGGGCAGGATAGGGGTTAATACATTTAATATAGGTTGCGGCGGGTTCAGGGAGCGGCGGTTTAGGGGTTAATACATTTATTATAGTTGCGGTGGGCTCCGGGAGCGGCGGTTTAGGGGGTAATAACTTTATTTAGTTGCGGCGGTGTAGGGGGGGTCAGATTAGTGGTGTTTAGACTCGGGGTACATGTTAGGGTGTTAGGTGTAGACAGCTCCCATAGAAATCAATGGGATGTCTGTCAGCAGCGAACTTGTACTTTCGCTATGGTCAGACTCCCATTGATTCCTATGGGATCCGCCGCCTCCAGGCTGGCGCTTTGAAAACCAGGTACGCTGGGCCGTAAAAGTGCCGAGCGTACCTGCTAGTTTTTTGATAGCTAGCAAAAGTAGTGAGAATGTGCCGCACTTGTGTGCGGAACATCTGGAGTGACGTAAGAATCGATCTGTGTCGGACTGAGTCCGGCGGATCGATGCTTACGTCACAAAATTCTACTTTTGCCGGTCTCGAGCCTTTGATAACTAAGGCGAATCAGCCTCGCCACAAATACGCTGCGGAATTCCAGCGTATTTGAGGTTGACGGCTTGATAACTAGGCCCCACAGTATGTATGTATATGTATGTATGTATGTATGTGTGTGTATGTATGTATATATATACAGTATATGTATAGGTACAGTATGTATGTATATGTATGTATGTATGTATGTGTGTATATGTATGTATATATATACAGTATATGTATAGGTACAGTATGTATGTATATGTATGTGTGTATGTGTGTGTATGTATTTATATAAATAGCAAATAAATTAAGCAAACATAATTACTAGGACCCATAGGTTGTAGAGAATTGTTGAAGGATAAGTAGTATTATGAGGGAAATGGATGCAAGGGAGCCAAAGTCATTAATGTTAAGAGGGGGTGACATTATTAATAGTAAATGAGACAGGGTTTGTTGGTTATTAATGTTAGTGAGGTCAATTTTAGTTACAATTAACAAGGCCAGGGTTAGGCACAGTCAGGGGGATGGGATTTATCCTAAGGTAGGGATAATGGCAATTGGAAGGATCATCTGTAGTAATGGTTAAAGGGAAAGTAATGTCAAAATTAAACTTTTAGATAGAGCATGTAATTTTAAACAACTTTTTAATTTATTTATATTTGGCTTATTTTTTGGTATCCTTTGCAAAAGAATAGGCTTATTATTATTTTCAGTTATTTGTAGAGCACCAACAGATTCCACAGCGCTATAAACAAAGGCAGAGTACAACAAAACAATTATATGGATCAAAAGGGTAGAGGGCCCTGTCAAGAGTTGCACTGTTGTAGTCAGCTCTTAAGAAGGTGATCTACAACCTGCTGGACTCTTAGACTTACATGCTAAGGGGGTTCAGGGGATAGCAATGGAGGAGAGGAACTTGTATAAAGAAAGGTTAGCATAGGTTGTATGCATCCCTGAACAGTAGAGTCTTTAGGGAGCACTTGAAGCTTTTAAGACTAGAAGAGAGTCTTGTGGAGCGAGGCAGAGAGTTCCACAAGATGGGAGCCAGTCTGGAGAAGTCCTGTAAATGGGAGTGTGATGAGGTGACAATAGAGGAGGAGAGTAGGAGGTCGTGAGCAGAGCGAAGGGGACGGGAGGGAGAGTATCTGGAGACAAGGTCTGAGCTACAGGGGGGAGCAGTGCAGTTGAGGGCTTTGTATGTCAGAATGAGAATTTTGTGTTTGATTCTAGAATCAAGAGGAAGCCAGTGAAGGGATTGGCAGAGAGGTGCAGCAGATGAAGAGCGACGTGAAAGGAAGATGAGTCTGGCAGAGGCATTCATTATGGATTGGAAAGGAGCTAGGCGCCAGGTGGGGAGACCAGAGAGGACAGAGTTGCAGTAATCGAGGAGGGAAAGAATGAGAGAGTGGATTAAAATCTTAGTTGTGTCTTGTGTAAGGAAGTGTCTAATTTTAGAGATGTTTTTAAGGTGGAAGAGGCAGGCTTTAGCCAATGACTGAATGTGAGGAGTGAAAGAAAGATCTGAGCCAAATGTGACCCAGAGACATCGGGCATGTGGGGTAGGGGTAATGATGGAGTTGTCGACAGTTATAGAGAGATTGGGGGTGGAGAGTTTTGAAGAAGGGGGAAAATAAGGAGCTCAGTTTTGGAGAGATTTAGCTTGAGGTAGTGAGAGGACATCCAGTTAGAGATGTGAGAAAGACAGTTAGTGACACGGGTTAGCAAGGAAGAAGATAGGTCTGGTGCAGAGAAGTAGATTTGGGTGTCGTCGGCATACAAATGATATTGTAAACCGTGGGACTTTATTAGGAAACCTAGTGATGACGTATAGATTGAGAAGAGAAGGGGACCGAGGACAGAGCCTTGCGGTACTCCGACAGAAAGTGGTGACAGGGCAGAGGAGGTCCCAGAGAAGGCTACACTAAAGGTACAGTTTGACAGGTAGGAAGAGAGCCATGAGAGGGCTGTGTCACAGATGCCGAAGGATTGGAGGGTTTGGAGCAAAAGAGGGTGGTCAACAATGTCAAAGGCTGCGGACAGATCAAGGAGGATAAGCAGAGAGAAGTGACCTTTTGATTTTGCTGTAAGTAGGTTATTGGTAACCTTAACAATTACTGTCTCTGTGGAGTGATGGGGACGAAATCCAGATTGCAATGGGTCAAGGAGGGAGTTTATTGTAAGGAAATGGGATAGGCATGCATAAACTAGTTTTTCAAGAAGCTTTGATGCAAGAGGGAGGAGGGAAATAGGGCGGTAGTTGGATGGGGAGGTAGGATCAAGGGAAGGTTTTTTTGAGGATAGATGTGACCAGTGCATGTTTCAGCGATGAGGGAAATATACTGATGCTGAGGGAGAGGTTGAAAGTGTGTGTGAGTATAGGGGTAAGGGTAACAGAGAGGGAGGGGAGTAGCTGTGAGGGGATAGGGCCAAGGGGACAGGTAGTGAGGGGAGAGCGCAGTATAAGTGCCGAAACTTCTTCCTCAGTAACAGGGGAGAATGAGCTAAGTTTAAGGTTAAGTGGGTTGTGGTTGATTGAGAGCATTTGAGGGGGTGAGAGAATGGAATTATGTTGAGAGCTGATTTCATTTCTGATGGAGTCGATTTTGTTATTGAAGTGGTTGGCAAAGTCTTGAGCTGACAGAAAAGTTGTATTAGAAGGTGGGGGAGGGCGAAGAAGAGTATTGGAAGTGGAGAACAAATGTTTTGGATTTGAAGAAAGATTAGAGATAAGAGTAGAGAAGTAGTGTTGCTTATGGAAATTAAGGGCAGAATAGTAGGAGTTCAAGATAAATTTGTAATGTTGAAAATCAGCAGAACTCCTAGATTTTCTCCAGTGCCGCTCAGAAGTATGGGAACATCTGCGTAGGTATCGTGTCAGAGGAGTATGCCAGGGCTGAGGATGAGTGTTTGATTTCCGAGCTATGGTAAGAGGGGCGAGATTGTCAAGGACGGATGTAAGGGTGGAATTATAGTGGCAGATAGATTGGTCAGGGCGGGAAAAGGAGGAGAAGGCTGAGAGGAGAGGTTTGAGGGAATTAGAAAGCTGTTGTTGATCTAATGACATAATGCTTCTGTGAAGTTTGGTGTGAGGAGCAGAAGGAGGGAGAGTTGTAGGGAGGGGTGATATGTTGCAAGTAAGGAGATGGTGGTCAGAAAGAGGAAAGGGGGAGTTTGTGAAGTTTGGGAGAGTGCATCGATAGCTAAAGATCAGGTCAAGGGAGTGACCATCTTTGTGAGTGGGAGAATCAGTCCATTGTAACAAACTGAAAGAGGAAGTGAGTTGCAGAAGTTGTTTTGCAGAGGAGGCAGTGGGATTGTCAAGAGGGATGTTGAAGTCACCAAGAATGAGGGAAGGGGTGTCTGAGGAAAGGAAATAAGGTAGCCAGGCAGCCAAGTGATCTAGAAATTGAGTTGAGGAGCCAGGAGGATGGTATATGACTGCAACACGTATAGAAAGAGGAGAGAATAAGCGAATCATGTGGGTTTCAAATGAGGAAAATGTGAGGGAAGAGGTGGGATGTATTTGCTGAAAGGTGCAACGAGAGGAAAGTAAAATACCTACACCACCTCCTTGTCTATTACCAGACCTAGGAGTGTGGCTGAAGTGGAGACCCCCATGTGACAGAGCAGCAGTGGATGCTGTGTCTAGGGGAGAGAGCCAGGTTTCTGTTAGGGCCAGAAGGTTGAGGGAGTGGGAGATAAAGAGGTCATGTATAGAAGTGAGTTTGTTGCAAACAGAGCGAGAGTTCCAGAGTGCACAAGTGAAAGGGGTAGTGGCTTTTGATGCAAGAGGAATGTGAGTAAGGTTGTCAGAGTTTTGTTTTTTTGAGTCTGTGGGATGGTACACATGGATGTGCACGGCTAGGCAGTTGTTGGGGACCAGGATTAGGGGAGATGTCACCAGCAGTTAGTAAAAACAAGAGGGAGAGTGACATGAGATGAGATACAGATTTGCAGTAATGAGACTGCTTTTGAGACAAAGTGCATGGGGGAGAGAGAGGGTTTAGGAATAGGTAAAGTTTGTGAGTACAAAAGTAAGGTGAGTTTAAGAGAGACGGGCTAATGAACAGTGCAGGTGGAGAGGGAGAAGGAGTAATTGAATAATGTAGTTTGTTATAGAGACAAAAGGCAGCAAAAAGGAATATGAAGATATTAAGCATTTTTACAAAACAGGGAACCAGTTAAACACATAAGGCACAGTATTACAGTAGCAATTGCATAAGAAAACACTAAGGTATATCAAACATAATATTACAAAAGTACCTGCCTTTTTCTTGCCCCTTGTTCAATTCTTGTATAATTATATTGCTAATGCCTCACTTATAAAATGTTCACTTTGAAAATGTGAACATTTGCTATTGTTACAATGTACACTGCCCAGGCAATGCACCCCTGTGCAATGCACAGACTTATGAGCACTAATGAGAGCTAGTTGAACACATTTTACATTGCATCATTTACATTACGATTAATTTGAATACTACATGCCAGCAATCTCTCTATAATACTGCTATATAGTGTTTTTATGACAATCCTCTTTTAATGATGCTAAAAATATAGATGCTCTTTAGGTTGGACAGACTATGGAGAAATTTACTTTGGGCTCCATCTGCTGTGAATTTGATGTAATTACACCAAAAACACCTTACTGACAACTGGTTAGAGCTAGTTTATTTAGTGCACATATTGAATGTTAGTGTCATTAATCAACATCTCCCTTGTGTGTAGTCGGGGTAGATGATCCCCATTGCCACAGTTTTTTAGGGTAATCCTCTCTTTCAAATGAGGGGTCTTATTCCCCTCTAACTAAATCACTAGGAGAGATAGATTGTCCTCTTTTTCTGACCATAAAAAAACTCCATGAGCCAAGCAACTACTGTAGGAAAATGTCCAACGAAAATAAAATGTAGGGAGACAAGTGACCCCTCATTTAAATGAAAGATAACTTGTTATTATACATCCCATGGGAGGAAGACAGGAGCTCTATTACAGCCACCAATCCATAAACTGCTGATGCAGGCAAATTTTTTACTGCAATTATCTGCATCTTAGAGTAGCAGAGACAATATCTTGTAAAAGGGGTACCTTGCATTCAATCTTCAGTGTGCGGCGGACGATCGCATAAAGAGGACCTCCACATCGCTGAAGACCGGCGCTGCTGAGGAGGACCAGTGCTCTAGATCCGCACATTGCCAAAGACCGCTCCGCACCTCCAGCAAGAAGAAAGAAGAAGGTTCTGCAATGGATGAAGATGGAGCCGCTTGGAAGAAGACCTTCACAACCGGACTTGAGGAATGGTGAGTACCTATATCGGGGTTAGTGTTAGTTTTTTTTTTTGCTTTTTTTGGGGTGTTTTTTTTTTTTTTTTGCTTTTTTTGGGGTGTTTTTTTTTTTAGATTATTTTTAATGCGCACTAAATAGATGATTGACCTTTTATAGGCAATGCCCAAACAAATGCCCCTTTAGGGGCAATGGGTAGCTTAGGTTTTTTTAGGGTAGGTCTTTTTTATTTTGGGGGGTTGGGTGGGTGGGGGTTTTTACTGTTAGGGGTTAATTTGTATATTTTTTTTAGGTAAAAGAGGTAAAAGAGCTTATTGCTTATGGGCAATGCCCTACAAAAGGCCCTTTTAAGGGCTATTGGTAGTTTAGTGTTAGATTAGGGGGTGTTTTTATTTGGGGTGGCATTTTTGTTTTTATAGGGGTATTAGATTAGGTTTAAAAAAAAATATTTTGGATAAGTTAGTTTAATTTCACCTAGCTTACAAGTTGTGCGTTCCTATTTTAACGCTGAAAAAATGGTAATTACAGCATTAAAACAGCATCGCAGCCATTATGAGTCTTTTGTCGGTATAGCTGTACCACAAGCCGTTTAGCCTGTAACGCAACGTCAGTCCAGCACTCGTAAAAATTACATTTTTTCATGGGACTTCCATAGCGCTGCCATTACGAGTTTTGCGGTGTGGCTAAGAAGCTTGCGTTCCAGCCTATAATGACAAGTTCCGTACCGCCATCTGAGAACAGTAGTTATGAGTTTTACGCTACAAAACTGTTACATAAAACTCATAACTAAACTGTTACAAAGTACACTAACACCTATAAAATACCTATTAACCACTAAACCGAAGCCCTCCCGCATCACAAATACTATATTAAACCTATTAACCCCTAATCTGCCGCTCCCGACATCGCCGCCTCTAATAAAATGTATTAACCCCTATTCCGCTGCTCCCCGACGTCATTGCCACTATACTAGAGTTATTAACCCTTAAACTGCTGCCCTCCCGCATCACAAACACTATTTAAATATTATTAACCCCTAATCTGCCGTCCGCCCACATCGCCCCCACTATACTAAAGTTATTAACCCCTAATTCCGCCACCACTAAATTAAACCTATTAACCCCTAAACCGAAAGCCCCCACAACGAAATATACTAAATAAACCTAATAACCCCTAAACTGAAAGCCCCCACATCGCAATAAACTAATTTAAACTAGTAACCCCTAAACTTAACGCCCCTCCTAACTTTATAATAAAATTACAATTTCCCTATCTTAAATTAAATTAAAACTTATTTGTCAAATAAAAAAAACTAAGTTATTAACCCCTAATCTGCCGTCCGCCCACATCGCCCCCACTATACTAAAGTTATTAACCCCTAATTCCGCCACCACTAAATTAAACCTATTAACCCCTAAACCGAAAGCCCCCACAACGAAATATACTAAATAAACCTAATAACCCCTAAACTGAAAGCCCCCACATCGCAATAAACTAATTTAAACTAGTAACCCCTAAACTTAACGCCCCTCCTAACTTTATAATAAAATTACAATTTCCCTATCTTAAATTAAATTAAAACTTATTTGTCAAATTAAAAAAACTAAGTTTAAACTAACATATAAACTAATATAAATATTAAACTAAAATTAAACTAACTACCAATTGAATAAACTAAAAAAATCCTAACACTGCTCTAAAAATTACAAACTATCAATTACAAAAAATAAAAAAGACTAAATTACAAAAAATAACAAACACTAAATTACGAAAAATAACAAACGAAATTATCAAAAATAAAAAAGAATTACACCTAATCTAATAGCCCTATAAAAATAAAAAAGACCCCCAAAATAAAAAAACCCTAGCCTACAATAAACTACCAATAGCCCTTAAAAGGGCCTTTGTAGGGCATTGTCCTAAGTTAAACAGCTCTTTTACCTGTAAAAAAAAAAAAAATACAAAGACCCCCCAACAGTAAAACCCCCCACCCAACCAACCCCCCCAAATAAAAAACCTAACTCTAACAAAAACCTAAACTACCCATTGCCCTGAAAAGGGCATTTGTATGGGTATTGCCCTTAAAAGAAAATGTAGCTCTTTTGCATTGCCCTGAAAAGGGCATTTAGCTTTTACGAAAAGCCCAAAAGCTAAACTAAAAAAAAAAAAAAACATCCACAAAAACCTTAAAAAATCCTAACACTAACCCTCGAAGATTTTTACTGTAAGGCAGCTTAGGTTTTATTTCACAGGTAAATTTGTATTTATTTTAACTAGGTAGTACATAAATAGTTGATAACTATTTACTTACTAGTCTACCTAATAAAATACATACAAACTTACCTGTGAAATAAAAATAAAACCTAAGCTAGCTACAATATAACTATTAGTTATATTGTAGCTAGCTTAGGTTTTATTTTACATGTAAGTATGTATTTAGTTTTAAATAGGTATTATTTAGTTAATAATTGTAACTTTAATTTAGCTCTATTTTAATTATGTTAGGTTTAAGGTTAGGGTTACGTTAGGGTTAGGGTTACATTAGGTTTAGGGTTAGGTTTAGGGGTTAATAGTTTAATTTAGGCTGTTGCGATGTGGGTGGCTGGTGGTTTAGGGGTTAATAGGTTTATTTAGTGGAAGTGATGTGGGAGGCCAGAGGTTTATGGGTTAATAACTTTATTTAGTGGTGGCTATGTTGGGGAGTGGCGGAATAGGGGTTAATAGATTTATTATAGTATGGCCGATGTTGGGGAATAGGGGTTAATGACTTTAGTATAGTGGCGGTGCTATTGGGAGCGGCAGATTAGGGGTTAATAGCTTTATTTTGTGGCGGCGATATCGGGAGTGGCAGATTAGGGGTTAATAACATTAAGTAGGTGTCTGCGATGTCAGCGGCGGCAGATTAGGGGTGTTTAGACGTGAGGTTTATGTTAGGGCCTTTTTTCCCCCATAGACATCAATCGGGCTGCGTTACGGAGCTTTTCATTCCGCGCTTCAGGTGTTTTTTTTTATGACACCTTCTCCTCATTGATGTCTATGGGGAAAGCGTGCATGAGCACGTCAAAACAGCGCTTGAATTGTGTGCGGTATGGAGCTCAACGCAACCATATCGCACACACAAGCCGGCTGTTTCAAAACTTGTAATGGATGCGCTATAGAGGGTTAAATAACGCAACTTTTGTTGAACTCGTTAAATTCCCTTTAGCGCGCATAACTCGTAATCTATGTGTTTATTATGTAATTTTAGATTTTTTTTTATTGTTGTAATATTATATTTCTTTATTTTAATTTAATCTTAGGTTTTTTTTATGTAATGTTAGGATTTTTTATTTTAATTTTAAAGGGACAGTACACTGTAAAATTGTTTTTACATTAATGTATTTTCAATTACTTGTTATACCAGCTGCAGAGCATAAAATATATAAGAAGCTGCATTTTGAGGTTTATTTGTGTATATGAAGTAGCTGGTTTTGTTATTTTATTTTATTTTTTTCGTTTAATAGGATTTTATTGAGGTTATTGGCAAGACATTTTTAAAGGCATGTTACATAGATATCTATAAACATTCTCTTACATTAAAATATTTCAAGAGAGTACCTAAGTATGTTGCAATCACATGTAATTTGAATTTTTTCGAAGGAATCCCAGAGTTATATCTCTCTCTATAATTATACGTAACAAACTAAACTGAAACCTCATTTTATATTTTAACTCCCTCTCCCTCTATTGTGATAAGTCACTCTTGGACTCATATAATCGAAGATAATATCTGGAGGGAGAAATTATATAAAAGGTCTCTCTTGGACCTATGATATTTTAGAATAACATTCTCAACTGATGTAAGCATCTCAAACATTTAAAAATATTCAAATATTGTCTAAAATATGCTAGTGCTGGGCTTTGATTGTAAAATAATTATAAACAGTAATACAGAAAGCAAACCACCATATTAAATATTAAATTGGAGCCTCAGAAAAACATAATTTATGCTTACCTGATAAATTTATTTCTCTTGTAGTGTATCCAGTCCACGGATCATCCATTACTTATGGGATATTAACTCCTCCCCAACAGGAAGTGCAAGAGGATTCACCCAGCAGAGCTGCTATATAGCTCCTCCCCTAACTGCCATTACCAGTCATTCGACCGAAAACATGCAGAGAAAGGAAAACCATAGGGTACAGTGGTGACTGTAGTTTAATGGAAAAATTACCTGCCTTAAAGTGACAGGGCGGGCCGTGGACTGGATACACTACAAGAGAAATAAATTTATCAGGTAAGCATAAATTATGTTTTCTCTTGTTAAGTGTATCCAGTCCACGGATCATCCATTATTTATGGGATACCAATACCAAAGCTAAAGTACACGGATGACGGGAGGGACAGGCAGGCTCTTTATACAGAAGGAACCACTGCCTGAAGAACCTTTCTCCCAAAAACAGCCTCCGAAGAAGCAAAAGTGTCAAATTTGTAAAATTTGGAAAAAGTATGAAGAGAAGACCAAGTTGCAGCCTTGCAAATCTGTTCAACAGAAGCCTCATTCTTAAAGGCCCAAGTGGAAGCCACAGCTCTAGTAGAATGTGCTGTAATTCTTTCAGGAGGCTGCTGTCCAGCAGTCTCATAGGCTAACCGTATTATGCTACGAAGCCAAAAGGAGAGAGAGGTAGCCGAAGCTTTTTGACCTCTCCTCTGACCAGAATAAACGACAAACAGGGAAGACGTTTGTCGAAAATCCTTAGTTGCCTGTAGATAAAATTTCAGGGCACGGACTACATCTAGATTGTGTAGCAGACGTTCCTTTTTTCGAAGAAGGATTAGGACACAAAGATGGAACCACAATCTCTTGATTGATATTCCTGTTAGTGACCACCTTAGGTAGGAACCCAGGTTTAGTACGCAGAACTACCTTGTCTGAATGAAAAATCAGATAAGGAGAATCACAATGTAAGGCAGATAACTCAGAGACTCTTCGAGCCGAGGAAATCGCCATTAAAAACAGAACTTTCCAAGATAACAACTTGATATCAATGGAATGAAGGGGTTCAAACGGAACCCCCTGTAAAACATTAAGAACTAAGTTCAAACTCCATGGTGGAGCAACAGTTTTAAACACAGACTTGATCCTAGCTAAAGCCTGACAAAAAGCTTGAACGTCCGGAACTTCTGACAGACGTTTGTGTAAAAGAATGGACAGAGCTGAAATCTGTCCCTTTAAGGAACTAGCGGATAAACCCTTTTCTAAACCTTCTTGTAGAAAAGACAATATCCTCAGAATCCTAACCTTACTCCATGAGTAACTCTTGGATTCGCACCAATATAAGTATTTGCGCCATATCTTATGGTAAATCTTTCTGGTAACAGGCTTCCTAGCCTGTATTAAGGTATCAATAACTGACTCAGAAAAACCACGTTTTGATAAAATCAAGCGTTCAATTTCCAAGCAGTCAGCTTCAGAGAAATTAGATTTTGATGTTTGAAGGGACCCTGGATCAGAAGGTCCTGTTTCAGAGGTAGCGACCAAGGTGGACAGGATGACATGTCCACTAGATCTGCATACCAAGTCCTGCGTGGCCATGCAGGTGCTATTAGAATCACTGATGCTCTCTCCTGTTGGATTCTGGCAATCAATCGAGGAAGCATCGGGAAGGATGGAAACACATAAGCCATCCCGAAGGTCCAAGGTGCTGTCAAAGCATCTATCAGAACCGCTCCCGGATCCCTGGATCTGGACCCGTAACGAGGAAGCTTGGCGTTCTGTCGAGACGCCATGAGATCTATCTCTGGTTTGCCCCAACGTCGAAGTATTTGGGCAAAGACCTCCGGATGAAGTTCCCACTCCCCCGGATGAAAAGTCTGACGACTTAAGAAATCCGCCTCCCAGTTCTCCACTCCCGGGATGTGGATTGCTGACAGGTGGCAAGAGTGAGACTCTGCCCAGCGAATTATCTTTGATACTTCCATCATTGCTAGGGAGCTTCTTGTCCCTCCCTGATGGTTGATGTAAGCTACAGTCGTGATGTTGTCCGACTGAAACCTGATGAACCCCCGAGTTGTTAACTGGGGCCAAGCCAGAAGGGCATTGAGAACTGCTCTCAATTCCAGAATGTTTATTGGTAGGAGACTCTCCTCCTGATTCCATTGTCCCTGAGCCTTCAGAGAATTCCAGACAGCGCCCCAACCTAGTAGGCTGGCGTCTGTTGTTACAATTGTTCAGTCCGGCCTGCTGAATGGCATCCCCCTGGACAGATGTGGCCGAGAAAGCCACCATAGAAGAGAATTTCTGGTCTCTTGATCCAGATTCAGAGTAGGGGACAAGTCTGAGTAATCCCCATTCCACTGACTTAGCATGCACAATTGCAGCGGTCTGAGATGTAGACGTGCAAAGGGTACTATGTCCATTGCTGCTACCATTAAGCCGATCACCTCCCTGCATTGAGCTACTGACGGGTGTTGAATGGAATGAAGGACACGGCATGCATTTTGAAGCTTTGTTAACCTGTCTTCTGTCAGGTAAATCTTCATTTCTACAGAATCTATAAGAGTCCCCAAGAAGGGAACTCTTGTGAGTGGAAAGAGAGAACTCTTCTTTTCGTTCACCTTCCATCCATGCGACCTTAGAAATGCCAGTACTAACTCTGTATGAGACTTGGCAGTTTGAAAGCTTGAAGCTTGTATCAGAATGTCGTCTAGGTACGGAGCTACCGCAATTCCTCGCGGTCTTAGTACCGCCAGAAGAGCACCCAGAACCTTTGTGAAGATTCTCGGAGCCGTAGCCAATCCGAATGGAAGAGCTACAAACTGGTAATGCCTGTCTAGAAAGGCAAACCTTAGATACCGGTAATGATCTTTGTGAATCGGTATGTGAAGGTAAGCATCCTTTAAATCCACTGTGGTCATGTACTGACCCTTTTGGATCATGGGTAAAATTGTCCGAATAGTTTCCATTTTGAACGATGGAACTCTTAGGAATTTGTTTAGGATCTTTAAATCCAAGATTGGCCTGAAAGTTCCCTCTTTTATGGGAACCACAAACAGATTTGAGTAAAACCCTTGTCCTTGTTCCGACCGCGGAACCGGATGGATCACTCCCATTAATAAAAGATCTTGTACGCAGCGTAGAAACGCCTCTTTCTTTATTTGGTTTGTTGACAACCTTGACAGATGAAATCTCCCTCTTGGGGGAGAGAATTTGAAGTCTATAAGGTATCCCTGAGATATGATCTCTAACGCCCAGGGATCCTGGACATCTCTTGCCCAAGCCTGGGCGAAGAGAGAAAGTCTGCCCCCCACTAGATCCGTTCCCGGATCGGGGGCCCTCGATTCATGCTGTCTTAGGGGCAGCAGCAGGTTTCCTGGCCTGCTTGCCCTTGTTCCAGGACTGGTTAGGTCTCCAGCCTTGTCTGTAGTGAGCAACAGCTCCTTCCTGTTTTGGTGCAGAGGAAGTTGATGCTGCTCCTGCTTTGAAATTACGAAAGGAACGAAAATTAGACTGTCTAGCCTTAGGTTTGGCTCTGTCTTGAGGCAGGGCATGGCCTTTACCTCCTGTAATGTCAGCGATAATTTCTTTCAACCCGGGCCCGAATAAGGTCTGCCCTTTGAAAGGTATATTAAGCAATTTAGATTTAGAAGTAACGTCAGCTGACCAGGATTTTAGCCACAGTGCTCTGCGTGCCTGAATGGCGAATCCGGAATTCTTAGCCGTAAGTTTAGTTAAATGTACTACGGCATCTGAAATAAATGAGTTAGCTAACTTAAGGGCTTTAAGCTTGTGTGTAATCTCATCTAATGGAGCTGATTCAAGTGTCTCTTCCAGAGACTCAAACCAAAATGCTGCTGCAGCCGTGACAGGCGCAATGCATGCAAGAGGTTGCAATATAAAACCTTGTTGAACAAACATTTTCTTAAGGTAACCCTCTAACTTTTTATCCATTGGATCTGAAAAGGCACAGCTATCCTCCACCGGGATAGTGGTACGCTTAGCTAAAGTAGAAACTGCTCCCTCCACCTTAGGGACCGTTTGCCATAAGTCCCGTGTGGTGGCGTCTATTGGAAACATCTTTCTAAATATCGGAGGGGGTGAGAACGGCACACCGGGTCTATCCCACTCCTTAGTAACAATTTCAGTAAGTCTCTTAGGTATAGGAAAAACGTCAGTACTCGCCGGTACCGCAAAATATTTATCCAACCTACACATTTTCTCTGGTATTGCAACTGTGTTACAATCATTCAGAGCCGCTAACACCTCCCCTAGTAATACACGGAGGTTTTCCAGCTTAAATTTAAAATTTGAAATATCTGAATCCAGTTTGTTTGGATCAGAACCGTCACCCGCAGAATGAAGCTCTCCGTCCTCATGTTCTGCAAATTGTGACGCAGTGTCTGACATGGCCCTAATATTATCAGCGCACTCTGTTCTCACCCCAGAGTGATCACGCTTACCTCTTAGTTCTGGTAATTTAGCCAAAACTTCAGTCATAACAGTAGCCATATCCTGTAATGTGATTTGTAATGGCCGCCCAGATGTACTCGGCGCTACAATATCACGCACCTCCCGAGCGGGAGATGCAGGTACTGACACGTGAGGCGAGTTAGTCGGCATAACTCTCCCCTCGTTGTTTGGTGAAATATGTTCAATTTGTACAGATTGACTTTTATTTAAAGTAGCATCAATACAGATAGTACATAAATTTCTATTGGGCTCCACTTTGGCTTTAGCACATATAGCACAGATATCTTCCTCTGAATCAGACATGTTTAACACACTAGCAAATAAACTAGCAACTTGGAAATACTTTTCAAGTAATTTACTATAATATGAAAACGTACTGTGCCTATAAGAAGCACAGAAAAAGTTATGACAGTTGAAAATTAATAAACTGAAAAGTTATAGCATCAAATCTTTGTAAAAAACACAATTTTAGCAAAGGATTGCTCCCATTAGCAAAGGATAACTAACCCTGATAGCAGAAAAAAAATAAATAAATACAGAAATAAACGTTTTTTTATCACAGTCAACTACAATCTCACAGCTCTGCTGTGAGTGATTACCTCCCTCAAAACAAGTTTTGAAGACCCCTGAGTTCTGTAGAGATGAACCGGATCATGCAGGGAAGACAATAAACTTCTGACTGAATTTTTTGATGCGTAGCAAAAGCACCAAAAAAGGCCCCTCCCCCTCACACATAACAGTGAGAGAGATCAGTAAACTGTCATAAATTAAATAAAACGACTGCCAAGTGGAAAAAAATAGTGCCCAAAACATTTTTTCACCCAGTACCTCAGAAAATTAAACGATTTTACATGCCAGCAAAAAACGTTTAACATTAATAAATTGAGTGTTATTAAAAAGCCTGTTGCTAGTCCCTGCAAATTAGGCTAAAGCTTTATGCATACAGTATAATTCCAGTGAAGTGCCATTCCCCAGAATACTGAAGTGTAAAATATACATACATGACAGCCTGATACCAGTTGCTGCTACTGCATTTAAGGCTGAGTTTACATTATATCGGTATGGCAGAATTTTCTCATCAATTCCATTGTCAGAAAATAATAAGCTGCTACATACCTCTTTGCAGATTAATCTGCCCGCTGTCCCCTGATCTGAAGTTTACCTCTCCTCAGATGGCCGAGAAACAGCAATATGATCTTAACTACTCTGGCTAAAATCATAGAAAAACTCAGGTAGATTCTTCTTCAAATTCTACCAGAGAAGGAATAACACACTCCGGTGCTATTATAAAATAACAAACTTTTGATTGAAGGTATGAAACTAAGTATAATCACCACAGTCCTCTCACACATCCTATCTATTCGTTGGGTGCAAGAGAATGACTGGTAATGGCAGTTAGGGGAGGAGCTATATAGCAGCTCTGCTGGGTGAATCCTCTTGCACTTCCTGTTGGGGAGGAGTTAATATCCCATAAGTAATGGATGATCCGTGGACTGGATACACTTAACAAGAGAAAGGGTAATATTATAATAATGCGTATACCTATAAAGTGAGTCACACGCTTTGTGATAAGTACTATTTCTACTCCTAATCTCGTTTTCCATTAGGAAGATATACTAAACCAACACTTAATTTCTTTGTAGTAGCAAAATTATAACATATACACTAGTGACTTTCTACTAGATTTTATGTGTAAAAGGAGAATGGTTCCAGGCTTTAAATGCACTGTCCCGGCCGCAGACAATGCATCAATAAGGTATAGTGTTCCTCTAAACGGCTAAATCTGTTCTCGTGTCAATCTAGTGATATCCCACAGGTAACGGAAAAAAGTTTGTGTAATACAGGAGGAGACTCTGATCCTGATCTACTCTGAACTCGTGTCACAATCTGAGCTCGTCGTGGGGTTGTTAAATTGGAGGTCCGACAAGTTCTATTAAGACTCACCATTAAAGTAAACACAATATCCCTCTTAATGGCAATAATATGTAACCGTAGAAATATGAGTAATACTCAATTGTGCCTCGAGAAGTGTGAAGTCCTCTCAACAGGTCCTAGTTGCCCTATTGCAAGTGCTAATAGTATCCCAATTACTTAATAAACGGGTCTCTGTGTGCAAGTAAAAAGGGAACCATAATCACCTAGCTGATGTTTAATGAAGTAAACCCGAGTGAATTGGCAATTATCCTAGACAATAATACCCAAACAACATCAATATACATTTAGAGAGAAATTAATTTACCACTGACTGTGAAAGTAGATAAAAATGTCCAAAGCGATGAAATGTCCAAACGAGTATATTATAGAATGGTAACAAGAGGAGTATAACAAATGGACGTTCCAGGTAAATCCCCAACACTCTTTGACTGACAGTAAAGGGGGAAAATAAATTCCCGTTCGAGGGCTGAGGAAGAACGAGGCATAGTGTAGCTTCGTTCTTGTTGCTCTCCAAGACTTCTCGATCTCTGTGGTGTTCCATCTCGCTTGTTTACTTTCCATCCATGAATCACTGAACACCAAACGCCTAGCAGGTATTTCCCTCCGTATGATAGTCTCTCCGATGAACTGAAATTTCAGTGACAGAGGTGTTCCCATGTCGGGTGGCAGAAGCCACCAAGCTACTGATCTGCGTTCAGCCGTATTCACTGAGGCAAAAGAAGGAGACTGAGTAGGATAAGAAATGTTCCTGGTGTCGCTGCAAAGTTCCTCTATGGGTCCTGGAATAGGTTCAGCTAGTGCTTGAGAGATTAGTTTTGGGAAATCCCTCTGAGAGCTAATATTCACCTGTAGTGCCCTTGAGCAGATTTTATCCGTTGAGTCCCTCAACTGAAGCGACTCGAGTAGGTCATCAAACTGCGTGCACATTTTTTTTCAGGGCCTGCAATGAGGCCACGATAGCCCCGTGGCTTGTTTGCTCGGCCAAAACGAGGTCAGAAAGTGAGAGGCTGTAGATCTCTATAAGCTATGTGTGGCTTGCAGATAATACAAGAATATCTAGTAGGATGATTAAGGCTTTGAATTATTGTAGTTTCCAAACCTACTTTTCTTCTGCTTGCTGTGTTTACTTAGGCTGACTCTTGTATCAAAACTTTCCGTATAGGTTGGGAAACCACAAGCTAAATCAGCTATTTCAAAGGCCAAAATAGGGGTAAATGAGCTATAGTACTTGTAAACAATTTGATACACTCCAGAAGGTAAATGGGAGAACATTTTTAGGTGAACTGTCCCTTTAAGTTATGATTTTTTTTTATTTTGGTAAGTTTGAATTAATTTCAAACTGCGTGCACTTTTTTTCAGGACCTGCAATGAGGCCACGATAGCCATATAGGTTGGGAAACCACAAGCTAAATCAGCTATTTCAAAGGCCAAAATAGGGGTAAATGAGCTATAGTACTTGTAAACAATTTGATACACTCCAGCAGGTAAATGGGAGAACATTTTTAAGTGAACTGTCCCTTTAAGTTATGATTTTTTTTATTTTGTTAAGTTTGAATTAATTAATTTCAGGTAAATGGGAGAACATTTTTAGGTGAACTGTCCCTTTAAGTTAAGATTTTTTTTATTTTGGTAAGTATGAATTAATTTATTAGTATGGTAGTTATTATTTTATTTTATGTAATTGGGGTTAACTTAGTGGGTGTTAGGTTAGGGGGCTTAGTGGTTAGAATAATACTTTGCGTTGTGGGGGGATGGCGGTTTAGGGGTTAATAGGTTCATTAAGTAGATTGCGTTGTGGGGGATATCAGTTTAGGGGTTAATTAGGTAGATTGCGTTGTGGGGGGTTGGCGAATTAGGGGTTAATAGTGTTAATAGGTAGATTGCTTTGTGGGGGTTGTCAGATTAGGAATTAATAGAGTAGATATTTTGCGAAGTGCGGGATGGAGGATTAGGGGTCAATCACTTTTATTATTAGTTGCGATGTGGGAGGATGGCGGATATATTGGTTTTGACGTGTCGGGTTCATTTTTTAGCGTTTTAAGTGGTTAACCCCTAAACCGCCATTCCCTGACATCGCCGACACTAATTTAAGCTAATAACCGCTAAACCGCAGTTCCCCGACACTAACTAAACATATTAACCCCTAAACCGCAGTTCCCCGACACTAACTAAACCTATTAACCCCTAAACCACAGTTCCCCAACATAGCCGACACTAACTAAACCTATTAACCTCTAAACCGCAGTTCACCGACATCGCCGACACTAACTAAACATATTAACTCCTAAACCGCAGTTGCCCGACATCGCTGAAACTAATGAAACCTATTAACCCCTAAAACGCAGTTCCCTGACATAGCAGACACTAACTAAACCTATTAACCGCTAAACCGTCGTACACCCACATCGCCAACACTAACTAAACACTAAACAAACCTATTAACCCCTAAACCGCCGTACACCCACATCATCAACACTAACTAATGAAAGGTAGAAAAGAAGAGGGCGCCAATAGTGCACAATCAGTGGTTCAGGATCTTTGCACACGCAAAACACACCATTATACTTACAAAGTATAAAGCACTTTAAAAGTGCCACAAAAGCCTGCTGGACCTTTATAAGCTGTCCAGAAAGCTTATCCTCCCGTAATGATGTAAGGTCTCCGATAAGAATGTAGTAGTGCACAAACAGTGTCTAAATCTTTTCGGCTCCGTCTCCCAAGATTAGTGAAGAACGCACCACAAAGATACTGTAGATAAAACGTAGCAAGTGCTATCTGCAATAATGTGTCACTCAGTATCAGATACAAAGTGGAGCTGCCGCAGAGTGAAATAGAGTCGTGATGCCCAAAACTTATAAACAGGTAGGCTTTAATAAAACATATATTGAATACACAACGTGTTTCCCAGTCTAGCCGACCGCTTCATCAGGTTATTTTTGATAATTTGATACACTTTATTATTTTATATATATATATATATATATATATATATATTTTATTTTTTTTTTTCCAATATAGGATTATTGGTCATTTCATGGGAGTGTTCCTGACTCTCTGTTGTCAGTCACTTACACATTACACTCAATTGTAATATATTACTCTTGGCACTTATTATATTTCCAAAAGGTGTTTTCCTATTGACATCTCACTATTAGGCGCATCTAACATTTGCATCCCTCAACACTAACTAAACCTATTAACTCCTAAACCGCCACCCCCCATATCGCAAAAACCTAAATTAAACTATATTAACCCCTAAACCTAATACTCTCTAACTTTAACATAATTAAAATAGACCTAAATTAAAGTTACAATTATTAACTAACTACATATTTAAAAATAAATACAATCTTACCTGTGAAATAAAAATAAAACCTAAGCTAGCTACAATATAACTATTACTCAACTATCTAGTTAAAATAAATACAAACCTACCTGTGAAATAAAAATAAAACCTAAGCTTAAACTAATAAAACCTAACATTACTAAAAATAAAAAACTAACATTACTAAAAATAAGAAAACATAAGATTAATAAAAAAATATAAAACTACATTTACAAAAAATAATAAACACTAAAATTACAAAAAATAAAAAAACTTCCATTACAAAAAATAACGAAATTATCCTAAACAATAAAAATGATTCCTATTCTAATACCCCGTTTAAAAAAAAAAACACCCCAAAATAAAAACACCCAAACCTATAATAAACTACCAAGGGCCCTTAAAGGGGCCTTTTGTAGTGCATTGCCCTAAAGTTAACAGCTCTTTTGCAAAAACATAAAAACAAACACCACCTAACATTACAAACCCCCACCCCCCAAACCCACAACATAAAAATAAACCTAATCTAACCATTGCCCCGAAAAGGGCCTTTGTATGGGCATTGCCCTTAAAAGGGCATTCAGCTCTTTATCGGCCAATTAAAAATAAAAAATGCCTAATATAAAAAAAAAACACCCCAAAAATAAAAAAATCCCATTACTAAAAATAACAAACAAAATTATCCAAAATAATAAAATGTATTCCTATTCTAACACCCCCGTTTAAAAAAATAAAAAGCCCTAATCTATAATAAACTACCAATAGCCCTTAAAGGGACATTAAACCCAAATTTTTTCTTTCATGATTTAGAAAGAGAATGCAATTTTAAACAACTTTCTAATTTACTTCTATTGTCTAATTTGCTTCATTCTCTTGATATTCTTTGCTGGAAAGCATATCTAGATAGGTAGAGAAGGTGCTGATTGGTGGCTGCACACAGATGCCTCATGTGATTGGCTCACCCATGTGCATTGCTATTTCTTAAACAAAGGATATCTAAAGAATGAAGCTAATTAGATAATAGAAGCAAATTGGAATTTTGTTTAAAATTGTATTCTCTATCTGAATTATGAAAGAAAAAAAATTGGGTTTAATGTTCCTTTAAAAGGTCCTTTTGTAGGGCATTGTTCTAAAGTTAACAGCTCTTTTGCTAAAAAATGACAAATACCCCCTAACATTACAAACCCCCACCCCCCCAAACTAAAAAATAACCTAACTAAAAAAAACTAATCTACCCATTGCCCTGAAAAGGGCATTTGTATGGGCATTGCCCTGAAAAGGGCATTTGTATGGGCATTGCCCTTAAAAGGGCATTCAGCTCTTTTGCTGCCCTTAAAGGAGTATTCAGCTCTTTTTCGGCCCATTAAAATAAAAAAGCCATTATCTTAAAAAAATAAATGATAGAAGTAAATTGGAAAGTTGTATCTGAATCATGAATGAAAAATTTTGGTTTTCCTGTACCTTTAAGTATGCCCCCTTATAAGGTGTTCATAATATGAGTGAAGAATACCATTGCTTTACTTTATTTATTATTTAGATGGTGTGGTAAGGTTTCGGTTTAGATATACTCCTTTAGCCAGTGATAGTTTTTGATGTTAGTTTGCCTAGCTCAGGTACAGTGTTATGTTATTTTTTGATTGAATTAACCATTGTTATATGAAACCGTGACACAATAACATAATTTATGTAAGAACTTACCTGATAAATTCATTTCTTTCATATTAGCAAGAGTCCATGAGCTAGTGACGTATGGGATATACATTCCTACCAGGAGGGGCAAAGTTTCCCAAACCTTAAAATGCCTATAAATACACCCCTCACCACACCCACAATTCAGTTTAACGAATAGCCAAGAAGTGGGGTGATAAGAAAAAAGTGCGAAAGCATATAAAATAAGGAATTGGAATAATTGTGCTTTATACAAAAAAATCATAACCACCACAAAAAAGGGCGGGCCTCATGGACTCTTGCTAATATGAAAGAAATGAATTTATCAGGTAAGTTCTTACATAAATTATGTTTTCTTTCATGTAATTAGCAAGAGTCCATGAGCTAGTGACGTATGGGATAATGACTACCCAAGATGTGGATCTTTCCACACAAGAGTCACTAGAGAGGGAGGGATAAAATAAAGACAGCCAATTCCTGCTGAAAATAATCCACACCCAAAATAAAGTTTAATGAAAAACATAAGCAGAAGATTCAAACTGAAACCACTGCCTGAAGTACTTTTCTACCAAAAACTGCTTCAGAAGAAGAAAACACATCAAAATGGTAGAATTTAGAAAAAGTATGCAAAGAGGACCAAGTTGCTGCTTTGCAAATCTGATCAATCGAAGCTTCATTCCTAAACGCCCAGGAAGTAGAAACTTACCTAGTAGAATGAACTGTAAACCTTTGAGGCGGAATTTTACCCGACTCAACATAAGCATGATGAAATAAAGATTTCAACCAAGATGCCAAAGAAATGGCAGAAGCTTTCTGGCCTTTTCTAGAACCGAAAAAGATGACAAATAGACTAGAAGTCTTTCGGAAAGACTTAGTAGCTTAAACATAATAATACAAAGCTCTAACAGCATCCAAAGAATGCAATGATTTCTCCTTAGAATTCATAGGATTAGGACATAATGAAGGAACCACAATTTCTCTACTAAGGATGTTAGAATTCACAACCTTAGGTAAAAAATTCAAAGAAGTTCGCAGCACCGCCTTATCCTGATGAAAAATCAGAAAAGGAGACTCACAAGAAAGAGCAGATAATTCATAGACTCTTCTGGCAGAAGAGATGGCCAAAAGAAACAAAACTTTCCAAGAAAGTAATATAACGACCAAAGAATGCATGGGTTCAAAAGGAGGAGCTTGAAAAGCCCCCAGAACCAAATTCAAACTCCAAAGAGGAGAAATTGACTTAATGACAGGTTTTATACGAACCAAAGCTTGTACAAAACAATGAAATATCAGGAAGATTAGCAATCCTTCTGTGAAAAAAGAACAGAAAGAGCAGAGATTTGTCCTTTCAAGGAACTTGCGGACAAACCTTTATCTAAACCATCCTGAAGAAACTGAAAAATTCTCGGTATTCAAAAAGAATGCCAAGAAAAAATGATGAAAAAGACACTAAGAAATATAAGTCTTCCAGAATCTATAATATATCTCTCTAGATACAGATTTACGAGCCTGTCACATAGTATTAATCACAGAGTCAGAGAAACCTTCTTTGACCAAGAATCAAGCGTTCAAACTCCATACCTTAAAATTTAAGGATTTGAGATCCTGATGGAAAAAAAGGACCTTGCGACAGAAAGTCTGGTCTTAATGGAAGAGTCCACAGCTGGCAAGAGGCCATCCGGACAAGATCCGCATACCAAAACCTGTGAGGCCATGCTGGAGCTACCAGTAGGACAAACGAGCATTCCTTTAGAATCTTGGAGAATACTCTTGGAAGAAGAACTAGAGGCGGAAAGATATAGGCAGGATGATACTTCCAAGGAAGTGATAATGTATCCACTGCTTCCGCCCGAGGATCCCGGGATCTGGACAGATACCAGGGAAGTTTCTTGTTTAGATGAGAAGCCATCAGATCTATTTCTGGGAGTTCCCACATTTGAACAATCTGAAGAAATACCTCTGGGTGAAGAGACCATTCGCCCGGATGCAACGCTTGGCGACTGAGATAATCCGCTTCCCAATTGTCTATACCTGGGATATGAACCGCAGAGATTAGACAGGAGCTGGATTCCGCCCATACCAGTATTCGAGATACTTCTTTCATAGCCAGAGGACTGTGAGTCCCTCCTTGATGATTGATGTATGCCACAGTTGTGACATTGTCTATCTGAAAACAAATGAACAACTCTCTCTTCAGAAGAGGCCAAGACTGAAGAGCTCTGAAAATTGCACGGAGTTCAAAATATTGATCGGTAATCTCACCTCCTGAGATTCCCAAACCCCTTGTGCCATCAGAGACCCCCACACAGCTCCCCAACCTGTAAGACTTGCATCTGTTGAGATTATAGTCCAGGTCGGAAGAACAAAGAAGCCCCCTGAACTAAACGATGGTGAACTGTCCACCATGTCAGAGAGTGTCGTATAATCGGTTTAAAGATATTAATTGAGATATCTTTGTGTAATCCCTGCACCACTGGTTCAGCATACAGAGCTGAAGAGGTCGCATGTGAAAACGAGCAAAGGAGATCGCATCCGATGCGGCAGTCCTAAGACCTAAAATTTCCATGCATAAGGCTACCAAAGGGAATGATTGTGACTGAAGGTTTTGACAAGCTGATATCAATGTTAAACTTCTCTTATCTGACAAGGACAGAGTCATAGACACTGAATCTATCTGGAAACCTAAAAAGGTTACCCTTGTCTGAGGAAACAATGAACTGAATGGTAAATTGATCCTCCAACCATGATCTTGAAGAAACAACACAAGTCGATTCGTATGAGATTCTGTGAAAATGTGAAGACTGAGCAAGTACCAAGATATCGTCCAAATAAGGAAATACCAAAACCCTGTCCTCTGATTACAGACAGAAGGGCACCGAGAACCTTTGAAAAAAATTCTTGGAGCTGACGCTAGGCCAAACAGTAGAGCCACAAAACTGGTAATGCTTGTCTAAAAAGAGAATCTCAGAAACTAAAAGTGATCTGGATGAATCGGAATATGCAGATATACATCCTGTAAATCTATTGTAGACATATAATGCCCTTGCTAAACTAAAGGCAGGATAGTCCTACAGTTACCATCTTGAATGTTGGTATCCTTACATAACGATTCAATATAGATAGATCCGGAACTGGTCTGAAGGAATTGACCTTCTTTGGTACAATGAAGAGATAGAATAAAACCCCAGCCCCTGTTCCAGAACTGGAACTGGCATAATTACTCCAGCCAACTCTAGATCTGAAACACATTTCAGAAATGCTGAGCCTTTGCTGTGTTTACTGGGACACGGGAAAGAAAAAAATCTCTTTGCAGGAGGCCTTAACTTGAAGCCAATTCTGTACCTTTCTGAAACAATGTTCTGAAACCAGAGATTGTGAACGGAATTGATCCAAATTTCCTTGAAGAAAACGTAAACTGCCCCATACCAGCTGAGCTGGAATGAGGGCCGCACCTTCATGGGTATTTAGGAGCTGGCTATAGGTTTCTATAAGGCTTGGACCTTAGATTTTTTATCCTTTGGTAAAAAAGTTCCCTTCCCTCCAGTAACAGTTGAGATAATAGAATCCAACTGAAAATCGAATAATTTATTACCCTGGAAAGAAAGGGAAAGCAAAGTTGACTTAGAAAACATATCAGCATTCCAAGTTTTAAGCCATAAAACTTTTCTAGCTAAAATAGCTAGAGACATATACCTGACATCAACTCTAATGATATCAAAAGATGGTATCACAAATAAAATTATTAGCATGTTATAGAATAATAATAATGCTATAAAATTATGATATGTTACTTGTTGCGCTAAAGCTTCTAACCAAAAAGTTGAAGCTGCAGCAACATCCGCTAAAAATATAGCAGGTCTAAGAAGATTACCTGAACATAAGTAAGCATTTCTTAGAAAGGATTCAATTTTCCTATCTAAAGGATCCTTAAATGAAGTACTATCTGCCATAGGAATAGTAGTATGTTTAGCAGGAGTAGAGACAGCCCCATTAACCTTAGAGATTTTGTCCCAAAACTCTAATCTGTCAGATGGCAAAGGATATAATTGCTTAAACGTTTAGAAAGAGTAAATGAATTACCCAAATTATTCCATTCCCTGGAAATTACTTCAGAAATAGCATCAGGGAGAGAAAACACTTCTGGAATAACTACAGGAGATTTAAAAACCTTATTTAAACGTTTAGATTTAGTATCAAGAGGACCAGAATCCTCTATTTCTAATGCAATTAATACTTCTTTAAGTAAAGAACGAATAAATTCCATCTTGAACAAATACAAAGATTTATCAGCATCAACCTCTGAGACAGAAACCTCTGAACCAGAAGAACCATTATCAGTATCAGAATGATGATGTTCATTTAAAAATTCATCTGAAAAAAGAGAAGTTTTAAAAGACTTTTATGTATACTAGAAGGAGAAATAACAGACATAGCCTTCTTAATGGATTTAAAAAATAAAATCTCTTATGTTATCAGGAACACTCTGAAAATTAGATGTTGACGGAACAGCAACAGGTAATGTAACAGTACTAAAGGAAATTTTATCTGCATTAATAAGTTTGTCATGACATGCAATACAAACAACAGCTGGAGAAACAGATACCAAAAGTTTATAGCAGATACACTTAGCTTGGTAGCTCCAGCACTGGGCAGCGATTTTCCTGAAGTATCTTCTGACTCAGTTGCAACGTGGAACATCTTGCAATATGTAAAAGAAAAAACAACATATAAAGCAAAATTGATCAAATTCCTTAAATGACAGTTTCAGGAATGGGAAAAAAATGCAAGTGAACAAGCTTCTAGCAACCAGAAGCAATAAATAATGAGACTTAAATAATGTGGAGACAAAAATGACGCCCATATTTTTTAGCGCCAAAAAAGACGCCCACATTATTTGGCGCCTAAATGCTTTTGGTGCCAAAAATGACGCCACATCTGGAACGCCGACACTTTTGACGCAAAAAAACGTCAAAAAATGACGCAACTTCCGGCGACACGTATGACGCCGGAAACAGAAAAACATTTTTGCGCCAAAAAAGTCTGCGCCAAGAATGACGCAATAAAATGAAGCATTTTCAGCCCCCGCGAGCCTAACAGCCCACAGGGAAAAAGTCAAATTTTTTAAGGTAAGAAAAAATTATTGAAACAAATGCATTTATCCCAAGTATGAAACTGACTGTCTGAAAATAAGGAATGTTGAACATCCTGAGTCAAGGCAAATAAATGTTTGAATACATATATTTAGAACTTTATAAAAAAGTGCCTAACCATAGCTTAGAGTGTCACAGAAAATAAGCTTACTTACTTACCCCAGGACACTCATCTACATGTTGTAGAAAGCCAAACCAGTACTGAAACGAAAATCAGCAGAGGTAATGGTATATAAATAAGAGTATATCGTCGATCTGAAAAGGAAGGTAAGAGATGAATCTCTACGACCGATAACAGAGAACCTATGAAATAGACCCCGTAGAAGGAGATCATTGCATTCAAATAGGCAATACTCTCCTCACATCCCTCTGACATTCACTGCACGCTGAGAGGAAAACCGGGCTCCAACCTGCTGCGGAGCGCATATCAACGTAGAATCTAGCACAAACTTACTTCACCACCTCCATAGGAGGCAAAGTTTGTAAAACTGAATTGTGGGTGTGGTGAGGGGTGTATTTATAGGCATTTTAAGGTTTGGGAAACTTTGCCCCTCCTGGTAGGAATGTATATCCCATACGTCACTAGCTCATGGACTCTTGCTAATTACATGAAAATGCCATTCCCATTATTTTAAATCCATGTTGTTTACACTCATCATTGCATTAAAGGGACAGTCTACACCAGAATTTTTATTGTTTTAAAAGATAGATAATCCCTTTATTACCCATTTCCCAGTTGTGCATAACTAACACAGTTATAATAATATACTTTTAACCTCTGTGATTATCTTGTATCTAAGTCTCTGCAAACTGCCCCTTTTTTCAGTTTTTTTTGACAGACTTGCAGTCTAGCCAATCAGTGCCTGATCCCAGATAATTTCTCGTGCACGAGCACAGTGTTATCTATATGAAATACGTGAACTAACACCCTCTAGTGGTGAAAAACTGTTAAAATGCAATCTGAAAGAGGTGGGCTTCAAGGTCTAAGAAATTAGCATATGAACCTCCTTGGTTAAGTTTTCAACTAAGAATTCCAAGAGAACAAAGCAAAATTGGTAATAAAAGTAAATTGGAAAATTGCATGCTCTATCTGAAACATGAAAGTTTATTTTGGCCTAGACTGTCCCTTTAAGACTATTTTTGACTTGATACAGGTTGTGGTGTTTTTATTTATATGATTAAGTAATATTGCACTGAAAGTCTTATTGATATGAATGCAAAGATCTACTCTGTGATGATTGATGTTTACTAATGCAAATATCTTTACACTTTTTACTGATTGTATGAGCATGGGGAGGGGGAGCCTTATTGAGCTTTTTAAACACATTGGGCCAGATTACGAGTGGAGCGCAAACATTTGTGAGCGAGCGATAAGGGGTTTATCGCGGGTGTTTGTGCACGTTGGGTTTATCGCTCATATTACAAGTTGAAAGTAAACACGATTGCTTGAGAACAATTCTAGTTAACACACATCGGGTTAGCACGTCCTCAGAACTCTAGTTAACAGTTTCACAAAACAAAAAAGGGTCACAAAACACATCAAAAATACATACGAACGTATAGTTACACTCATAATAACACCAATCTAATAAAAAATATTAAAAAAATATTGCACAAAAAGATATAAGGGCTCAAAGATATGAGGTCTCAGGTGTTAGAAAAAAAGCAAGCAAAGGGCTTTAACATAGAGATACAGTTTGCAGTTAAGTAGATGAAAACATGTAAAAGCATATTTATGCAATATTCATCCTATTATATAAAAGGCCAAGTGTGTTTGTCCGAAGCTGTAATGCGCAGTAGAGACAGCACGAGAACAAACACACCTGGCCTTACCTGACATGCTGTTGCGGAGAAAGTGGGCATGGCCGGATGGGAGTGTGGGCGTGGCCGGGTGGGGACATGGGCGTGACGGGGCGTGGCCGGGCACGTTCGGCGCAAGAGAGGTGAGAGAAATAGAAAGAGAGGGGGAGAGACAAAAAGAGAGGGGGAAGAGCAGAAGAGAGGGGAAAGTGCAGAAAAGAAGGGGGAGAGAGAGCAAAATAGTGGGGAAAGAGCAAAAGAGAGGGGAAAGGGCAAAAGAGAGGGAAGAGAGAAAAAAAGGGCGGAGAGAGAGAAAAAGAGAGGGGGGAGAGAGAGCAATAGAGAGAGGGAGAGAGAGAAAAAGAGAGGGGGGAGAGAGAGCAATAGAGAGAGAGAGAGAGAGAGAGAGAGAGAGAGAGAGAGAGAGAGAGAGAAAAAGAGAGGGGGAGAGAGAGAAAAAGAGAGGGGGGAGATAGAGCAATAGAGAGAGAGAGAGAGAGAGAGAGAGAGAGAGAGAGAGAGAGAGAGAGAAAGAGAGGGGGAGAGAGAGCAAAAGAGAGGGGAGAGAGAGAGCAAAAGAGAGGGATGGAGAGAGAGAGAAAAAGAGAGGGGAGAGAGACAGAGTAAAAGAGAGGGGGAGAGAGAGAGCGAGAGAGAGCAAAAGAGAGGGGGAGAGACAGAGCAAAAGAGAGGGATGGAGAGAGAGAGCAAAAAAAAAGGAAAGAGAGACAGAGCAAAAGAGAGAGGGGAGAGAGAGAGCACAAAAGAGAGGGGGAGAGCACAAAAGAGAGGGGGGAGAGAGAGCGCAAAATAGAGGGGGGAGAGAGTGAATGCGAAAGAGAGGGGGAGAGAGAGAGCGCAAAAGAGTGGGGGAGAAAGAGAGCTCAAAAGAGAGGGAAAGAGAGAGCGCGCAAAAGAGGGTGGGAGAGAGAGAGCGCAAAAGAGAGAGAGAATGCAAAAGAGAGATGGAGAGAGAGAGAGAGCGTAAAAAAAGAGAGGGGGAAGAGAGAGCACAAAAGAGAGGGGGGAGAGAGAGCAAAAGAGAGGGGGGAGAGAAAGCAAAAGAGAGGGGGAGAGAGGGAGAAAAAGAGAGGGGGGAAAGAGAGAGTGCAAAAGAGGGGGGGAGAGAGCACAAAAGAGAGGAAGAGAGAGAGAGCACAAAAGAGAGGGGGAGAAAGAGAGCGCAAAAGAGAGGGGGAGAGAGAGCGAAAAGAGAGGGGGAGAGAGAGCACAAAAGAGAGAATGCAAAAAAAAAGGGGGGAGAGAGAGAGCGCGCAAAAGAGGGTGGGAGAGAGAGAGCGCAAAAGAGAGAGAGAATGCAAAAGAGAGATGGAGAGAGAGAGAGAGCGTAAAAAAAGAGAGGGGGAAGAGAGAGCACAAAAGAGAGGGGGGAGAGAGAGCAAAAGAGAGGGGGGAGAGAAAGCAAAAGAGAGGGGGAGAGAGGGAGAAAAAGAGAGGGGGGAAAGAGAGAGTGCAAAAGAGGGGGGGAGAGAGCACAAAAGAGAGGGGGAGAGAGAGAGCACAAAAGAGAGGGGGAGAAAGAGAGCGCAAAAGAGAGGGGGAGAGAGAGCGAAAAGAGAGGGGGAGAGAGAGCACAAAAGAGAGAATGCAAAAAAAAAAGGGGGGAGAGAGAGAGCGTAAAAGAGAGGGGGGAAAGAGAGCACCAAAGAGAGGGGGAGAGAGAGCAAAAGAGAGGGAGAGAGAGAGCAAAAGAGAGGGGGGAGAGAAAGCAAAAGAGAGGGGGAGAGAGGGAGCAAAAGAGTGGGGGGAGAGAGAGTGCGCAAAAGAGGGGGGGAGAGAGAGCACAAAAGAGAGAATGCAAAAGAGAGGAGGGAGAGAAAGAGCGTAAAAGAGAGGGTGGAGAGAGAGCACCAAAGAGAGGGGGAGAGAGAGCAAAAGAGAGGGAGAGAGAGAGCAAAAGAGAGGGGGAGAGAAAGCAAAAGAGAGGGGGAGAGAGGGAGCAAAAGAGAGGGGGGGAGAGAGAGCAAAAGAGAGGTGGAGCAAGAGAGAGCGCAAAAGAGAGGGGGAGAGAGCGCAAAAGAGAGGGGGAGAGAGCAAAAAAGAGAGGGGGGAGAGAGGGGGGAGAGAGAGCAAAAGAGAGGGGGAGAGAGCAAAAGAGAGGTGGAGCAAGAGAGAGCGCAAAAGAGAGGGGGAGAGAGTGCAAAAGAGAGGGGGAGAGAGCAAAAAAGAGAGGGGGGGAGAGAGAGCAAAAGAGAGGGGGGAGAAAAAGAGCAAAAGAGGTGGAGCGAGAGAGCGCAAAAGAGAGGGGGAGAGAGAGAACAAGGGGTGGGACCGCTGTACTGCAAAAAATGGCCTGTGTGAACGGGCTTTAGGACTAGTTTTTAATAAAGTGTTATGCTGTCTATTTACTGTAAATATTTCACATTCCATATATATATATATATATATATATATATATACTGTATATATAGGTATAGAAATATATTGTACCAAAATATCATCAGATATATGTGGAAATATTTACTAATGAATAAATAGAACATATTCTTCTATGTGAAGAACATTGGAATGTGAAATATTCATGTTGAGTTAGCACACATGAGAATATGTGATTGGGTTTGCGCGTGAGCAGGGTGTTAGGTTATTTTATCATTTTTTTCTCTCCATTGACTTCTCTGGGGGAATAAGTTATCGTGTGTGCGATATTCTAAATTTGGCTTTTTGCGCTCGTCGGTTAGCGCACAAGTTAAAACAGTTTATTTTCAACTTATAATATGAGTGCAGCGAGACAAGTGTAAAAAGCTTAATTCTAGAGCAGTTAACACTCGAGCAGGAGTGTTAATTAGCGCTCCACTTGTAATTTGGCCCATTGTATTTCACTGTTGGGTTGGTCTGAGGAGGGTGTGAATGCCCTGAAATGTCAAAAAGTAAAAGTTTTGGTGTGGTAAATCCAGTGAGTGCTATTGCTTCTGTGGACTACTGGATCTCTTTTAGCACCCTGGTCTAGTGACTCATTCATTATGTGAGTGTGCTTGCATTGGAAGATATATGCAGTATATATATATATATATATATATATAGAGAGAGAGAGAGAGAGAGAGAGAGAGAGAGAGAGAGAGAGAGAGAGAGAGAGAGAGAGAGAGAGAGAGAGAGACGGCTCGTAAGATTACATTCCTGCTTTTCAAATAAAGATACCAAGAGAATGAAGAAAAAATGTAATAGGAGTAAGTTGCTTAAAATTGCATGCTCTATTTGAGTCATGAAGAAAAAAATTTGGGTTCAGTATCCCTTTAAGTGTGGATGTCTCAGATGAGTAGGTATGTATATCTGTTAATTAAAAGGTATGCTCTTCTATAGTGAATAGATAGGTGATAGCTAGCTAGATAGATGATACATAGATAGATAAATAGATTGATGATTGATAGCTTAAACCCTCTGCTTAGCAGGGGGTGTCAATTAACCCGATCGTATAGGATCGGGTTGATTGCTGTCCGCTACTCAGAACATGCGGACCAGTTAAGGAGCAGCGGTCTTAAGACCGCTGCTTCAAAACTACTGTTTCCGGCAAGCCTTCAGGCCTTCAGCCCTTTATAAATCGGCCCCATAGATTGGGTCATGCTATGAGCTAAAGGGGTTTAGAGAGATGATAGAGTAGTGGATGATATAGCCAGCCCTCTGACAGGGTGATTGGCAAGTCTTGGGTCGCACTTTTGTGTCCCTTCAAAGCTATTTCTCTAATGTTTTTCTCTTTGCCCTGTCCTTTACTCTCATTTCAGTTTATATTATTACATTAAAGACATAAAAAATATATTAATCTTTTTAAAGATTACAGTTTTTTTTCTTATCTTTATAGGTACCCCTCTCCCCTATATTCAGTCCCTTGAATTGACCCCTGTATTCTGGACATTTATTCTATAGTTAAAAACTTACTGAAGCCCTTATCCCAGGCCAGCATTCTGTTTATCTGTTTTCCTGTTTATTTTAGCCCCCAAGGAAGCAAATCATCAAGAAACACTCAGCTAGATTACGAGTTTTGCATAATGAGGGGTGCGGTGCAAACCTGCACGTTATTGTCATCGCTCACTTCCCTACAGCATTGGTATTATAGGTTTATAAAACTCCTACACCAGCGCTGCTGAAAGCTGCGGTGAGCTGGTTTTACGTGCTCGTGCACGATTTCCCCATAGACATCAATGGGGAGAGCTGGCTGAAAAAAAGTCTAACACCTGCAAAAAAGCAGCATAAAGCTCCGTAACGCAGCCCTATTGATTCCTATGGGGAAACAAAACCCTACCATGAACCCTGAGTCTAAACACCCCTAATCTTACACTTATTAACCCCTAATCTGCCACCCCGACACCTACATTATACTTATTAACCCCTAATCTGCCGTTCCAGACATTGTCGCCACTATAATAAACATATTAACCCCTAAAATGCCGCACTCCGGCATCACAAACACTAGTTAAATATTATTAACCCCTAATCTGCCGCCCCTAACATCCCCGCCACCTACCTACATTTATTAACCCCTAATCTGCCGCCCCCAACGTCGCCGCCACTATACTAAATTTATTAACCCCTAAACCTAAGTCTAACCCTAACCCTAACACCCCCTAACTTAAATATAATTAAAATAAATCTAAATAAAAATTGCTATCATTACCTAAATAATTCCTATTTAAAACTAAATACTTACCTATAAAATAAACCCTAAGCTAGCTACAATATAACTAATAGTTACATTGTATCTAGCTTAGGATTTATTTTTATTTTACAGGCAAGTTTGTATTTATTTTAACTAGGTAGACTAGTTACTAAATAGTTATTAACTATTTACTAACTACCTAGCTTAAATAAATACAAATTTACCTGTAAAATAAAACCTAACCTGAGTTACACTAACACCTAACCTTACACTACTTATTAAATCAATCACTACTTAAATTAAATCAATTACCTAAATAAAATACAATTCCCTACATTACAACAAAAAAAAACAAACAAACACTAAATTACACAAAATAAAAAAAGAAATGATCAGATATTTAAACGAATTACACCTAATCTAATAGCCCTATCAAAATAAAAAAAGCCCTCCCCTCAAAATAACAAAAAACCCTAGTCTAAACTAAACAACCAATAGCCCTTAAAAGGGTCTTTTGCGGGGCATTGCCCCAAAGAAATCAGCTCTTTTACCTGTAAAAAAATACAAACACCCCCAACAGTAAAACCCACCACCCACACAACCAACCTACCCAAATAAAATAAAATAAAAATAAAATAAAATACTATCTAAAAAAAGCTCCCCATTGCCCTGAAAGGGGCATTTAGATGGGCATTGCCCTTAAAAGGGCAATTAGTTTTTTTCAATTGCCCAAACCCTAATCTAAAAATAAAACCCACCCAATAAACCCTTAAAAAAACTAACACTAACCCCCGAAGATCCACTTACAGTTTTGAAGACGAACAGCCATCCTCAACGAAGCCAGGGGAAGTCCTCAGTGAAGCGGCAAGAAGTCCTCAACGAAGCCGGGGGAAGTCTTCATCCAAGTCGGCATTAGTGGTCCTCCAGATGGGCAGAATTCTTCATCCAGATGGCATCTTCTATCTTCATCCATCCGGCGCAGAGAGGGTCCATCTTCAAGACATCCGGCGCGGAGCATCCTCTTCAATAGAAGTCTCCTTCCAGAATGAAGGTTCCTTTAAGTGATGTCCCTTGAATTCTGATTGGCTGATAGAATTCTATAAGCCAATCGGAATTAAAGGTGAAAAAATCCTATTGACTGATGCAATCAGCCAATAGGATTGAACTTCAATTCTATTGGCTGATCCAATCAGCCAATAGGATTGAGCTTGCATTCTATTGGCTTTGGTTCCAATCAGCCAATGGAATGCGAGATTAATCCTATTTTTTCACCTTTAATTCCGATTGGCTGACAGAATTCTATCAGCCAATCGGAATTCAAGGGACGCCATCTTGGATGACACTTAAAGGAACCTTCATTCTTGAAGAAGACTTAGATTGAAGAGGATGCTCTGCACCGGATGTTTTGAAGATGGACCCGCTCCGCGCCAGATGGATGAAGATAGAAGATGCCGTCTGGATGAAGACTTCTGCCCATCTGGAGGACCACTTCTGCCGGCTTGGATGAAGACTTCTCCCGGCTTCCTTAAGGACATCTTGCCGCTTCGCAGAGGACTTCTCCAGGCTTCGTTGAGGATGGATGTCCAGTCTTCAAAACTGTAAGTGGAACTTCGGGGGTAAGTGTTTAGTTTTTTAAGGGTTTATTGGGTGGGTTTTATTTTTAGATTAGGGTTTGGGCAATTGAAAAAGAGCTAAATGCCCTTTTAAGGGCAATGCCCATACAAATGCCCTTTTCAGGGCAATGGGTAGCTTAGGTTTTTTTAGTTAGGATTTTATTTGGGGGTGTTGGTTGTGTGGGTTGTGGGTTTTACTGTTGGGGGGGTGTTTGTATTTTTTTTACAAGAAAAATAGCTGATTTCTTTGGGGCAATGCCCCGCAAAAGGCTCTTTTAAGGGCTATTGGTAGTTTAGTTTAGGCTAGGGTTTCTTTATTTTCGGGGGGCTTTTTTTATTTTGATAGGGCTATTAGATTAGGTGTAATTAGTTAAAATATCTGAAAATTTCTTTTTTTATTTTGTGTAATTTAGTGGGGGTTTTTTTAGTAAATTTAGGTATTTGTATTTAATTTAGGTAATTGATTTAATTGTAGTGTAAGTTTAGGTGTTAGTGTAACTCAGGTTAAGTTTTATTTTACAGGTAAATTTGTATTTATTTTAGCTAGGTAGTTAGTAAATAGTTAATAACTATTTAGTAACTAGTCTACCTAGTTAAAATAAATACAAACTTGCCTGTAAAATAAAAATAAAACCTAAGCTAGATACAATGTAACTATCAGTTATATTGTAGCTAGCTTAAGGTTTATTTTATAGGTAAGTATTTAGTTTTAAATAGGAATAATTTAGGTAATGATAGTAAGTTTTATTTAGATTTATTTTAATTTTATTTAAGTTAGGGGTGTTAGGGTTAGGGTTAGACTTAGGTTTAGGGGTTAATAACTTTAGTATAGTAGCGGCAACGTTGGGAGCGGCAGATTAAGGGTTAATAGCTGTAATGTAGGTTACGGCGATGTTAGGGACAGCAGATTAAGTGTTAATAATATTTAACTAGTGTTTGCGAGGCGGGAGTGCGGCGGTTTAGGGGTTAATATGTTTATTATAGTTGCGGTGATGTCGGGAGCGGCAGATTAGGGGTTAATAATTTTATTTTAGTGTTTGCGATGCGGGAGGGCCTCAGTTTAGGGGTTAATAGGTAGTTTATGGGTGTTAGTGTATTTTTAGCACTTTATTTATGAGTTTTATGCTACAGCTTTGTATCGTAAAACTCATAACTACTGACTTTAGATTGTGTTACAAATCTTGCGGGATAGGCTGTACCGCTCACTTTTTGGCCTCCCAGAAAAATAATATCGGCGCTATGGAAGTCCCATTGAAAAAAGACTACGCAATTTGCGTAAGTTAATTTGCATTACTGCCAAAAAAGTGTGCGGTACAGTTTTTTTGACAAGACTCATAATAGCAGCGGTAGTGAAAAAGCAGCATTATAACCCATAACGCTGCTTTTTCACTCATAACACAAAACTCGTAATCTAGCCAACTGTTTGCCCATCTCTCCATGGCATTCTTTTTTCACAGTCCTCTCATTAGGCGGTGCAGCCATTCAGAAGCCATACACCCATGCCTTATACACTAAAAGCAGGGCACACTCCCACTTTACTGCTTAATCTGGATTGTTATTATTGATCTCTAGGCAGATATTTTGTCAAAGTTGCTTCCTAAAAGAATGATTGTGCATGTGCTAAGTATACAAGTTAAAGGGACATCATACTCATATGCTAAATCACTTGAAACTGATGCAGTATAACTGTAAAAAGCTGACAAGAAAATATCACCTGAGCATCTCTATATAAAAAATGAAGATATTTTACCTCACAATCTCCTCAGCTCAGCAGAGTAAGTTCTGTGTAAAAAGTTATACTTCACCTGCTCCCAGCTGCAGGTAAAAATAAAAAAAATGAAGAAATGAACAGCAGCCAATCAGCATCAGCAGTGCTGAGGTCATGAACTCTTACTGTGATCTCATGAGATTTGACTTAACTCTCATGAGATTTCATAGTAAGCTTGGTGAAATAATATGAGAGTTCACGAGGCTCATCCTTTCAGCTGTCCCAGGACAGACACACTAAAATGCTGCTTAGAAATCCTTTACAATGGGAGGTGGCTACTGAGGAACTTTTGAGGTAAAATATCTTTCTTTTTTACATAGAGATGTTCAGGAGATATTTTCTAGTCAGCTTTTTACAGCTATGCTGCATCACTTTCAAGTGTTTAAACATTTGGGTATTATGGCCCTTTAACAAGCATGAGCTCACTCTGCTTATATTCTATTGGGCAGGAGGTAGTGTTTCTGCTTGTATTATATGCTGCTGTGTTTAAATAAAAGCAATAATTATAAGGTCCAAACGGAGTCAAACTTATGAGCCGTATTCAATAGGCCATATCTCTTTCTAGTGAGCTGTGCTATCTGCCACCTGGTCACTGTAGTAAAAGTAGAAAATATAACTCTACTAATCAACAGCAAGGAAAATAAAATAAGCATACATGGGAGGCTGTGTGCTGCTGTCACCTCAGGAAATGTACCCTACTGTGATGCTGTCGGAAAGTCTACAATAAAAAAACAAAACAAACCTCATTATGAGGTCGAATTATCAAGCCGTCAACTATGCTGTATTCGATGGCACCAATACGCTTGACTGACATCGCAGCCGCGAACCTGAATGCACTCTCCTTATTTATAAAAAAAAGCTGTCAAAAAGCCGTGCACCAAGTACAGGGTGATGAGCAGCGGACTGTTGTTAACTAACAGTCATGGATCTCGCTGCTATTCGGCTTTTTCCCAAATTATTTATATCCTGTCACTAAACACCGCCACTATACTAAAATGTTTAACCCCTATCCCGACGCTCATCGACCCCGCAGCTACTAAATAAAGTTATTAACCCCTATCCTGCTGCTCCCGGAGCCCACCGCAACTAAATAAATGTATTAACCCCTAAACCCCTGGCCTCCCACATCACTACCACTTACTAAACCTATTAACCCCTAAACCGCCAGCCCCCACATCGCCATAAACTAAATTAAGCTATTAACCCCTAAACCTAACAACCCGCTAACTTTACATTAAAATTATAACATCCCTATCTTATAATCCATTTAAACTTACCTTTAGAATTAAAATAAACTATATTAAACTATTAATTAACCTACCCTAACTATTATACTAAAATTAAATTAAACTACAAATTAAATTAACTATATTACATTTCAAAAAACCTAACCCTACTCAAGTTATTTAAATCTACAATAAAGAATTACTAAGTTACAAAAAAATAACAACTAAGTTACACAAAATAAAAAACACTACGTTACACAAAATAAAAATTACACCTAATCTAATAGCCCTATCAAAATAAAAAAAAGCCCCCCAAAATAAACCCCCCCCCCCAAATAAAAATAAAACCCTAGCCTACAATAAACTACCAATGGCCCTTAAAAAGGGCCTTTTGCATTGCCCCAAAGAAATCAGCTCTTTTACCTGTAAAAAAAAAAAAAGGCAAACACCCCCCAACAGTAAAACCCACCACCCACACAACCAAACCCCCCAAATAAAACCCTATCTAAAAAACCTAAACTCCCCATTGCCCTGAAAATGGTATTTGTATGGGCATTGCCCTTAAAAGGGCATTTAGCTCTTTTTCAGCCCAAAGTCCCTAACCTAAAATTAAAACCCACCCAATAAACCCTTAAAAAAAACGCTAACCCCTGTAGATCCACTTATAGTTTTTGATGACCGGACATCCATCCTCATCCAAGTGGATTGTGTCGGATTGAGACCGGCGGATCGTATGTTAGGTCACAAATTTCAACTTTTGCCGGTCTGTAGGCTTTGATAAATAGGTTGAATCAGGCTCGCCACAATTACGCTGCGGAATTCCAGCGTATTTGCAGTTGACGGCTTGATAAATATGCCTCATTATGTTGAACTGCATATATTTTTATTAATGTTCTTTTATACTGTTACATTACACTCATATTAATCCACATTTATATATTTTTTTTTTAAAAAAACTGTGCTGATGGTTTAACTGTACATTACTCTTGCCAAGAGGGATTGGTCAATACCGCATGGATAATTTATTGATCGAAAGCACAAAATATGTTGTGTGGGCAGAGGGGCAGAAAACTTAGTAAGTGTATTATTTTAAAAGTTGCAAAAAAGTCATTATTTCCTTTTTTTTTTAGTTTGGTCATTTCTACTACAACAGTATATAGCATACAAATACAGGTAAAGGAGATTACAAATAATATACGTACAGAAGATTGCAGGCACTACTCAGTGTGATAAAAGTAAAAGCAATTTACATTAATTACAAGTAATCCTTGACAGTTTTAGATTATCTGAGAAACATGAATACATAGATACGACTAGGCTTGTTTTCCATTTCCAAATATGACGATTTAAGTCTGCTATATCTTTAACAGACCTTGGAACATAGGAAATCAGCGATGAACAGATCCCCCAGGTGTCAGTATGACCTGTATAGTGTTATATTTGTCATCATTTTACTTACAGTATATATTTCTTATATATTTCTGCTGGCCTCCCACCGTGTAGATAAGGCAAAGGATGCGGTATTAAGTCAGGGGCAAAGGGCTTGTTTCTCATCCCAATGAGATTCTATTATAGCAAACAATATTCTTTCCTTTTTAATACTATGGGCCTGATGATCAAACACTCACAGGCATGGAGAGAAGTCACACAAAAAATATTTTTTTTACACTTTATAATATAATGAATGTGTCTCCTCTTCATATCCAGTACCCTCTCAAGCTAAAATTTGCATTTCTAAAATGTACTGACCTGATAAATTCTTAAATATTCTTGTCTAAGCGGAGAGCTTTAGATCATGGACCTTTTGTTTAATTATATGCTGATTCGCATGCTAATGCTACCTGCTATAGGAACTCATGTTTTGAGTTGCTTTAAAGGCACAGAACGTTTAGGAGAAAAAAGTGTTTGTAGTCAGAAGAAAGTTAAATTAAAGTCAAATAAAACTGTAAAATGACAGATCGTGTTAAAACAGCAGACAACTTACTTGTTTTCTTCAGAATGAGTACTTGGAAATTCTCATTGTTGCCTTTAGTGAGATAAGTGAGCTAAAATTTTAAAACTACTGTCACACGGTGGAGACTTAACCTATTGTTTTGAGTCTTTTTAGTGCATTAGTAACTGTGGTAGTTTTGAGGTACAGTTCCTGCTTTTAAATGGGGTGAGGTAAGAATTCATATGCTGTTATGCAACTCACTCCACTGATGTAATTGTATAAATGTCAGTCAATAGTTCAGTCTGCTTCCGCTACCTGTTTTACATTAAAATATCTTTATCTTGGGGTCCAAAAGTGGTCCTTTCAAGTATTTTCCCCCAATATTTTTCCCATTTTTTTTCTTCATTATTTTGTGTTAAGTAGTCCAAGAAAGGCCAATATTCAGGATAATAGGATCCTATGGAAGCGCTCTCTCGTGAGCGCAATGCTTCCCAGCAATGTGAACGCAAAGTTGCTCGGAACTTGTAATATCAACTTTACTTACTGTCCCTTTACCAGATTTTGGGCCAGATTACAAGTGGAGCGCTAAATATTGCTTTCAAGAAGCGATATTTAGCGCTTCACTTATAATCTGGCCCTAAATCTGTTAAAGGGACAGTCAAGTAAACACTAAATTTTTATTTTAAAAAAATAGGTCAATATGTTGATCACTATATGCGCCCCTTTCTTTTAACACTCCCCTCTTATGTAAAGGATATGACAGATCTTCTGAGGAAGCTGGATGGGGGTTTCTGTTAATGGGACCACAAGAGTCTCTATACATCCATTCCACATTATGTTAGGATGAGAGCAGTAGAAGGATTCCTAGACACAAGAGGTCCAGAATATAAGGAGCATACTACATTATAATGTCACTTTTAAGATTCAATCTAGAGAATAATATCTTTAACTTTGATGGAAAAGTTTTCCGACAGGTGAGAGGCACTGCTATGGGGGCAGTGTGTGACCCAACATATGCATGCCTCCACCTGGGAGCATGGGAGCTGTTGGATGTTTTTGAGAATTTTAGTGATTTTATTTAAAAACATATGGGTCCGATATGTGGACGATGTGTTGATGCTGTGGGATGGCACAGTGGATTTGATTAAGGAATTTGTGTCTGAATTGAATAAAAATTATAGAAATATCTTCTTGACATATGAAGTAAATGAGAAAGAACTATTTTTTTAGGAAATTAATAATTAAAAAGGAAGGCACATCTATTGTTACAGAAAACTTTATGCAACAAACAGCATCATACATGTCACAAGCAGGCATCCATACCATTTAAAAAGAGGGATTGCTTATGGGAGGTACTTGCGGCTCAAAAGGAATTGTTCCTCAAAAGCAAAATTTGACTCTCATTCCTTAATGATTAGTGATCGATTCCTGAAGAGAGGTTATTCTAAAACATGTATGAAGAAAGCACAGGGGAAAAGCTAGGGGTGTTAAAAAGGATAATCTTCTCTATCTGGGGAAGGAAATAGATAGAAGTGATCCGGTGAGGTTTATATCTACTTTTAATAACCAATTTGGTTAATCTACAATCAATCCTTAAAAAGAATTGGCACCTGATAGTTATGGATGACAAGGTAAGAAAGGTAGTAGGTAAGGGACCCCAAATGGTAGCTAGGAAGGCCCCTCATTTGAAAGAGAAACTGGTCAAGAGCCAATTGATCAGGAGTTCATCAGATGCTGATTGGCTTTGAAAGAATAGAGGAATAAAAGGTAGCTTTCCATGTGGTTACTGTGTATATTGTACACAATAATATCGTGGAGGTGGAGCGGGACAGAGGCGGTGTAGTAATCCGACGTGGAGGTCCTCTTCATGCGATCGTCTGCTGCCCACTGAAGATGAATGTTCCACCTCCGTGCCACCAGGATGAATATGGAAGATGGTGCAGGGCTGGAAGAAGACTTTCGATGCCTGGAAGAAGATGGATGTCCGGACTTCATCGATGGGGAGCACCTATTTGGGGGTTAGTCTTCAGTTTTGTTTTTTGGGGGGGGGGTTTAGATTTTATGGGCAGTAAAACAGCTGATTGCCCTTTAAGGGCAATGTCCATACAAATGCCCATTTAGGGGCAATGGGTAGATTAGTTGTTTTTTTTAGTTAGGTCTTTTTATTTTGGGGGGTTGGGTGTTGTACTGTATTTTTTTCTAAAAGAGCTGTTATCTTTATGTCAATGCCCTACAAAAGGCCTTTTTAAAGGGCTATTGGTAGTTTATTGTTAAATTAGGTTTTTATTTTAATTTTGGGGTGGCTTTTTTGTTTTAATGGGGGTATTAGATTAGGTATAACTATTTTATTTTGGATAATGTAGTTTGTTATTTTCTGTTATATTAGGATTTTTTATTTTGGGTTATGTTAGGTTTTTATTAAGTAATTTATGTTTTTTATTTTTGGTAATTTGTAATTGATTTTTAATGTAGCTAGTATTTTAAATGGGATTAATTTAGGGGGTGTTAGGTTAGTGGGCTTAGTTATTAGATTAATACTTTGTGTTGTGGGGGTTTGGAGGTTTAGGGTTAATAGGTTATGGTTAATTAGGTGTTTGGGTTGTGGGGGTTGACGAGTTAGGGGTTAATACTTTTATTAGTTATTGCGTTGTTGGCGGATGGCAGTTTAGAGGTTAATAGGTTTATATAGTTTTTTGTGTTGTCGGTGGATGGCGGATTAGGGGTTAATAACTTTTATTAGCAGTTGCCATGTGGGGGGATGGCAGATGTAAGGGTCTTGATGTGTTGGTTTAATTTTTTTTAGATGGCTTAGATTTTTTTTTAAAACGTAGGCGCAGGCAGTTCATATACTACCATAAGACACTGGCGACTGCATGTCAGGAGCAATCCCCCTAGAAGAGAGGAGTGTGTAAACTTCAGTGTATGGTCCTCAGCTGCGGATACATAATTAAAATTTATGCCCAGGATGTTTGCTAGATTCCCTGGTAACAGAGGAGGACTTAGTAGGATATCCTCGGTTCGTTCAGGGAATCAACCAGTTTGTTATTAGGCGAAGGCTAATACCGTGTTAAGGAACATGAGTGCTTAACTGTGAGAATGTTTTGCCTAATACCTTTTAAGTATTTATTGTGTAATATCAGGTAAGTGAGGAAGTGATAGTTTGAAGTCACAGGAATTGTTATAGGTAAAAAGCAGAAGTAGAATTAAGCGTTTTGTAGTCTGGAGTTCTATGGTGAATTTGCAAGTCAGAGCAATCCAGAAGTGTTTAGGAATATTAAGCCGTACAAGAAAGTAATGTCAAACACAGACGTTAAAGTTTAGAATTTACTGTGCAATGTAAGGAAGGGGTTTTTAGTTATGATGGAAATTAACTTACTTCGATAACTGAGATTAAGGAAAGTCTTGACAGCAGGAGTCACGATACAGCTCAAGCAGTTGAAGTGAGCTGAGGAGGAATCCGGAATGGCGTGTGATGTCACCGCTAACGGCTGTGAAGCCCGAAAGTCTGAGATCAGCTGATCTGTCAGGTTTGAATCCGATACCTGTAGAGCGCTAGGAAAGTTAGGCTGGCTGCTTCCTGTAGAAAGAGAATTGCCAAGCAATGGTAAAAGGTGTTGTGAGCCTTTATGGGGAAGGTTAGGGGCGTGTCAGCTGATAATTTGTATAATAGAAAGGCAGTGTTGTAACAGGGAATTAGCGTCAGATATGACACTCTAGAAATGTGTATTTTACAAACATTTCTGAACCTCGCCAGTTTATCCGATTTACATCAGTATATAATTTGCCGGTGAACTTTATGTGATTTACCCGATGTGCGAGGTGAACTTACGGGCAACGTTTTTTTTTGTGGACATTTGTGCTGAAACCTACGCCTCATATGTAATCTCACCCAAGGCTGCTAGTGTAAAATTATATGATTGCGGCGGTAATCCTGGGTTAGCTGTGCTCACTTGCTGAGATTTAAGAAAAAAGTGAGGGGGCGCCCTAAGTGTGAGTATGGAGATATAACCAAATAATAATATATTAATCTAAAAATTATTAGATAATGTTAGCAAAATTGATATAAAGAGATATATCAAACAATATACAGTGTTCACCAGAATAAATTATGATACAAAGTAATATATCATACAATGTGCAATATTAGTCAGTGTAAACCAATAACAATGTGATACAAAGTAATACAAATGATATATATAGACAAACAAAGTGACAATAAAGTGAAAGTCTCTATTGAGGAAAGAGGCAGCTATCTGTGATGATCCAGGCCAGGATCCAGGAACAGCAATCTATGAAAAGAAAAAACAGAAGCGCCACATGGCCCAATATTGTTTGGTCCGGAACTAGTAGAACTTAAAGTAATGAGTAAACTCACATTTAGTAGAGCACCTCAATTAGTGCTAAAGATGCGGTCTGGGATCTATTCAGTCACCCAGAAGACCAACTTCCTGCACTGGAACTGATATCTGTATAGTCAGAAAGGAGACACAGGTGCCTATATGGCCTAGTATTGTTGGTACAAAGATGTAAATACAAGCAAAGAGAGGAGTGGTACTCACAATGAATAAAGCACCTCTTGTGATGCTATAGAGGCATGAAGGGATTAATTCAGTCACCCAACAGACTTGTGGCCAGACATCCAAGTGGATTCAGAAAGGTAGATGGATCCCACAGTGAGCCAGAGGGAGATGTTCCTCAGGAGAAGGATAAACAATATATCCCAGAACAAAGATGCAGCAAGTGTTCAAATATTAAAAATGACTTTATTAAAAATTATAAAATCACAGGCAACGCGTTTCTCAGCCAATGGCTGTTTCATCAGGCTTAATAAAGTCATTTTTAATATTTGAACACTTGCTGCATCTTTGTTCTGGGATATATTGTTTATCCTTCTCCTGAGGAACATCTCCCTCTGGCTCACTGTGGGATCCATCTACCTTTCTGAATCCACTTGGATGTCTGGCCACAAGTCTGTTGGGTGACTGAATTAATCCCTTCATGCCTCTATAGCATCACAAGAGGTGCTTTATTCATTGTGAGTACCACTCCTCTCTTTGCTTGTATTTACATCTTTGTACCAACAATACTAGGCCATATAGGCACCTGTGTCTCCTTTCTGACTATACAGATATCAGTTCCAGTGCAGGAAGTTGGTCTTCTGGGTGACTGAATAGATCCCAGACCGCATCTTTAGCACTAATTGAGGTGCTCTACTAAATGTGAGTTTACTCATTACTTTAAGTTCTACTAGTTCCGGACCAAACAATATTGGGCCATGTGGCGCTTCTGTTTTTTCTTTTCATAGATTGCTGAGATTTAAATTGGTCCCAGTAAAATCGGACATTATAAAATAAGTCCATCTTTCGTCTCTTATAGAACTTGTAGACCTCCATTGAGAGTAGCTTTTCCACCCTATTAACCCACATCTGCTTTACTTTGTAATTTTGCTTCAAAAATTATCAGCTTGGTGAAGAGTGGATCAGTGTGCTGAATGTAACAGCTCATCTTGCTGTTTTGTAAAATCTCTCAAACATACTCTGTATCACATGCTGAATAGGAATAGCTCAAGCTGCACCAGAACCACTTAACACCTCAATGCAAGTGGATTGCCATTCAGGGTTAAGCCCCTTTTTCCTGCAAGGTTTTGTATCAACACATCTACTCTGGTTCACCAGCAGTTTAGGAACACCTCCTGTGGCAGGTATCAGTTAAAGGGACACTGTACCCAAATGTTTTCTTTCGTGATTCAGATTGAGCATGAAATTTTAAGCAACTTTCTAATTTACTCCTATTATCAAATTTTCTTCATTCTCTTGGTATCTTTATTTGAAATGCAAGAATGTAAGTTTAGATGCCGGCCCATTTTTGTTGAACAACCTGGGTTGTCCTTGCTGATTGGTGGATAAATTCATCCACCAATAAAAAAGTGCTGTCCAGAGTACTGAAACCAAAAAAAAAGCTTAGATGCCTTCTTTTTCAAATAATGATAGCAAGAGAACGAAGAAAAATTGATAATAGGAGTAAATTAGAAAGTTGCTTAAAATTGCATGCTCTTTCTGAATTACAAAATAAAAAAATTGGTTTCAGTGTACCTTTAAGGAAAAACACTAAGGTGTCAGCATCCACTGCTCTGCCTGCCAATTAACTCTCATTGGATTACATATTGCACATAGGTCTGCAGAGTCAGGACTGACAAAGGCCTTACATAAAGGTAAAGTCTGCATACTTTTTCAATTAACCTGCTTGACATTGTTTTGATATATAATATATAGTCTGGCATGAAGCAATCTTTCAAATTGTATTTAACTCAGATGGACTCATTATGTATGTTGTATCTGTTAAAACTAAACTTATCAGATAATATGAACTTTAACTATTAAAATTAATCTTTCCTACTATAAATATCAACTCCTCTTATTTGAGCTACTAAATACCAGTATAAGAACTACCTTTAAGTTGCACTAATACATTTATTATCTTTCTTCTAGACACTTCCAATTGCAACATTATTGCTAGTGAAATTAAAAACCTTTTGTTTCTGTTATATCTGCAGTTGAGGTTCTGACTCTAACTACTAGAGGAAGTTAATCAAGAATAAACAGGAATAAGTCATTGAAGTACCTCCCTTATAATCCAAGGGTGGGAGAGAAAAATTGGAAAATCCCAAAGATGACAGCAGAAGTCCTCTATATCTTCAGGTGATCTATAAGTAAAGGTCTGATTGTTTTTACTTTTAAGCAGAATGGGAATCCCCAACGATATGCAATTCCCGGTGTTCTGATAAAATGCTGACGGACATTTGGCCGACAGCTTTCAGTCCAATGGACATTTGTCTGACTGACAAAATGCCGAAGCATGTTCCGAGTTCAGGCGAAAGCAGATACGCTCCAGAGTGCTCTGTTCTAATCAGAGCCTCGGGTGCCGCAACCACCTCTGGGAATCTAACCATGGATCCCAGCCCGCACATCTTGTAATTCTTTGTCTGGGAAATGATCTATCAAATCTATCTATCTATCTATCATCTATCTATCTATCTATCTATCTATCTATCTATCTATCTATCTATCTATCTATCCAATATATTTATCTATCTAAGCTATCAAATCTATCTATCAAATCTATCTATCTCGTGGCCGGACTGTTATCTGACAGCAACTTGTCTGTTGGACTATTATCCATCGGCCAAATGTGCATTGGCCAAATGTCCGTCTGCTAACAGCCCGGCCATGGCGATTCCCAGATCACTGAGGTGTTGCATTAAGTATCTGGCCTCCCTGTGTTTTGATAGTGTTTTAGGACTCAGGTTAGGAAATACATGCAGAGAAGAACTTTCAAATGAGGTTGTTGCAACCTAGCCACCACCAAAATGTACTCTTTGTCTCTATACTGTTGGAATTTGAAATACTTAATTTGAGGCTTCAAAGCCCTATGAGCACTATCAAAGCTAATAATATTTACAATGTTATCTTGTATGTGTTCACCATTTTTGTATATCACTTTAAAACATAACATTTATTAAAAAACTTTATTAAAAAATGGAAAAAATAAAAAAATAAAAAAATTAAAAACATTACAGGGACATAAAACAGTATGAACTAACATGCGTTTCTAAATATATAATGCAGCCAAAGCTTACCTGCAAAACAGTTTCTGTTTTAACCCCCATCAATCCCTTTAATTAAGGCATAGGCATCTACTTATTAAGCCGTCAACTTACTTGCATTCAATGGCACCAATACGCTCGCCTATTAACCCCTAAACATAAGTCTAACTCTAACATCCGTAACTTAAATATAATTAAAATAAATCTAAATAAAACCTACTATTAATAACTAAATTATTCCTATTTAAAACTAAATACTTAGCTATAAAATAAACCCTAAGATAGCTACAATATAACTAATAGTTACATTGTAGCTATATTATGGTTTATTTTTATTTCACAGGCAAGTTTGTATTTATTTTAACTAGGTAGAATAGTTATTAAATATTTAATAACTACCTAGCTAAAATAAATACAAATTTACCTGTAAAATAAAACCTAACTTAAGTTACACTAACACCTAACACTACACTATAATTAACTAAATTAACTAAATTAAATACAATTACCTAAATTAAATTAAATTAGCTAAAGTACAAAAAACCCACTAAATTACAGAAAATAATAAACAAATTACAAGATATTTAAACTAATTACACCTAATCTAATAGCCCTATCAAAATAAAAAAGCCCCCCAAAATTAAAAAAAAAACCCTAGCCTAAACTAAACTACCAATAGCCCTTAAAAGGGCCTTTCTCTTGTTAAGTGTATCCAGTCCACGGATCATCCATTACTTATGGGATATTAACTCCTCCCCAACAGGAAGTGCAAGAGGATTCACCCAGCAGAGCTGCTATATAGCTCCTCCCCTAACTGCCATTACCAGTCATTCTCTTGCACCCAACAAATAGATAGGATGTGTGAGAGGACTGTGGTGATTATACTTAGTTTCATACCTTCAATCAAAAGTTTGTTATTTTATAATAGCACCGGAGTGTGTTATTCCTTCTCTGGTAGAATTTGAAGAAGAATCTACCTGAGTTTTTCTATGATTTTAGCCGGAGTAGTTAAGATCATATTGCTGTTTCTCGGCCATCTGAGGAGAGGTAAACTTCAGATCAGGGGACAGCGGGCAGATTAATCTGCAAAGAGGTATGTAGCAGCTTATTATTTTCTGACAATGGAATTGATGAGAAAATTCTGCCATACCGATATAATGTAAACTCAGCCTTAAATGCAGTAGCAGCAACTGGTATCAGGCTGTCATGTATGTATATTTTACACTTCAGTATTCTGGGGAATGGCACTTCACTGGAATTATACTGTATGCATAAAGCTTTAGCCTAATTTGCAGGGACTAGCAACAGGCTTTTTAATAACACTCAATTTATTAATGTTAAACGTTTTTTGCTGGCATGTAAAATCGTTTAATTTTCTGAGGTACTGGGTGAAAAAATGTTTTGGGCACTATTTTTTTCCACTTGGCAATCGTTTTATTTAATTTATGACAGTTTACTGATCTCTCTCACTGTTATGTGTGAGGGGGAGGGACCTTTTTTGGTGTTTTTGCTACGCATCAAAAAATTCAGTCAGAAGTTTATTGTCTTCCCTGCATGATCCGGTTCATCTCTACAGAACTCAGGGGTCTTCAAAACTTGTTTTGAGGGAGGTAATCACTCACAGCAGAGCTGTGAGATTGTAGTTGACTGTGATAAAAAAAAAAAAAAAACGTTTATTTCTCTATTTTTTTTTTTTTTTTTTTTTCTGCTATCAGGGTTAGTTATCCTTTGCTAATGGGAGCAATCCTTTGCTAAAATTGTGTTTTTTACAAAGATTTGATGCTATAACTTTTCAGTTTATTAATTTTCAACTGTCATAACTTTTTCTGTGCTTCTTATAGGCACAGTACGTTTTCATATTATAGTAAATTACTTGAAAAGTATTTCCAAGTTGCTAGTTTATTTGCTAGTGTGTTAAACATGTCTGATTCAGAGGAAGATATCTGTGCTATATGTGCTAAAGCCAAAGTGGAGCCCAATAGAAATTTATGTACTAACTGTATTGATGCTACTTTAAATAAAAGTCAATCTGTACAAATTGAACATATTTCACCAAACAACGAGGGGAGAGTTATGCCGACTAACTCGCCTCACGTGTCAGTACCTGCATCTCCCGCTCGGGAGGTGCGTGATATTGTAGCGCCAAGTACATCTGGGCGGCCATTACAAATCACATTACAGGATATGGCTACTGTTATGACTGAAGTTTTGGCTAAATTACCAGAACTAAGAGGTAAGCGTGATCACTCTGGGGTGAGAACAGAGTGCGCTGATAATATTAGGGCCATGTCAGACACTGCGTCACAATTTGCAGAACATGAGGACGGAGAGCTTCATTCTGCGGGTGACGGTTCTGATCCAAACAAACTGGATTCAGATATTTCAAATTTTAAATTTAAGCTGGAAAACCTCCGTGTATTACTAGGGGAGGTGTTAGCGGCTCTGAATGATTGTAACACAGTTGCAATACCAGAGAAAATGTGTAGGTTGGATAAATATTTTGCAGTACCGGCGAGTACTGACGTTTTTCCTATACCTAAGAGACTTACTGAAATTGTTACTAAGGAGTGGGATAGACCCGGTGTGCCGTTCTCACCCCCTCCGATATTTAGAAAGATGTTTCCAATAGACGCCACCACACGGGACTTATGGCAAACGGTCCCTAAGGTGGAGGGAGCAGTTTCTACTTTAGCTAAGCGTACCACTATCCCAGTGGAGGATAGCTGTGCCTTTTCAGATCCAATGGATAAAAAGTTAGAGGGTTACCTTAAGAAAATGTTTGTTCAACAAGGTTTTATATTGCAACCTCTTGCATGCATTGCGCCTGTCACGGCTGCAGCAGCATTTTGGTTTGAGTCTCTGGAAGAGACACTTGAATCAGCTCCATTAGATGAGATTACACACAAGCTTAAAGCCCTTAAGTTAGCTAACTCATTTATTTCAGATGCCGTAGTACATTTAACTAAACTTACGGCTAAGAATTCCGGATTCGCCATTCAGGCACGCAGAGCACTGTGGCTAAAATCCTGGTCAGCTGACGTTACTTCTAAATCTAAATTGCTTAATATACCTTTCAAAGGGCAGACCTTATTCGGGCCCGGGTTGAAAGAAATTATCGCTGACATTACAGGAGGTAAAGGCCATGCCCTGCCTCAAGACAGAGCCAAACCTAAGGCTAGACAGTCTAATTTTCGTTCCTTTCGTAATTTCAAAGCAGGAGCAGCATCAACTTCCTCTGCACCAAAACAGGAAGGAGCTGTTGCTCGCTACAGACAAGGCTGGAGACCTAACCAGTCCTGGAACAAGGGCAAGCAGGCCAGGAAACCTGCTGCTGCCCCTAAGACAGCATGAATCGAGGGCCCCCGATCCGGGAACGGATCTAGTGGGGGGCAGACTTTCTCTCTTCGCCCAGGCTTGGGCAAGAGATGTCCAGGATCCCTGGGCGTTAGAGATCATATCTCAGGGATACCTTCTAGACTTCAAATTCTCTCCCCCAAGAGGGAGATTTCATCTGTCAAGGTTGTCAACAAACCAAATAAAGAAAGAGGCATTTCTACGCTGCGTACAAGATCTTTTATTAATGGGAGTGATCCATCCGGTTCCGCGGTCGGAACAAGGACAAGGGTTTTACTCAAATCTGTTTGTGGTTCCCAAAAAAGAGGGAACTTTCAGGCCAATCTTGGATTTAAAGATCCTAAACAAATGCCTAAGAGTTCCATCGTTCAAAATGGAAACTATTCGGACAATTTTACCCATGATCCAAAAGGGTCAGTACATGACCACAGTGGATTTAAAGGATGCTTACCTTCACATACCGATTCACAAAGATCATTACCGGTATCTAAGGTTTGCCTTTCTAGACAGGCATTACCAGTTTGTAGCTCTTCCATTCGGATTGGCTACGGCTCCGAGAATCTTCACAAAGGTTCTGTGTGCTCTTCTGGCGGTACTAAGACCGTGAGGAATTGCGGTAGCTCCGTACCTAGACGACATTCTGATACAAGCTTCAAGCTTTCAAACTGCCAAGTCTCATACAGAGTTAGTACTGGCATTTCTAAGGTCGCATGGATGGAAGGTGAACGAAAAGAAGAGTTCTCTCTTTCCACTCACAAGAGTTCCCTTCTTGGGGACTCTTATAGATTCTGTAGAAATGAAGATTTACCTGACAGAAGACAGGTTAACAAAGCTTCAAAATGCATGCCGTGTCCTTCATTCCATTCAACACCCGTCAGTAGCTCAATGCATGGAGGTGATCGGCTTAATGGTAGCAGCAATGGACATAGTACCCTTTGCACGTCTACATCTCAGACCGCTGCAATTGTGCATGCTAAGTCAGTGGAATGGGGATTACTCAGACTTGTCCCCTACTCTGAATCTGGATCAAGAGACCAGAAATTCTCTTCTATGGTGGCTTTCTCGGCCACATCTGTCCAGGGGGATGCCATTCAGCAGGCCGGACTGGACAATTGTAACAACAGACGCCAGCCTACTAGGTTGGGGCGCTGTCTGGAATTCTCTGAAGGCTCAGGGACAATGGAATCAGGAGGAGAGTCTCCTACCAATAAACATTCTGGAATTGAGAGCAGTTCTCAATGCCCTTCTGGCTTGGCCCCAGTTAACAACTCGGGGGTTCATCAGGTTTCAGTCGGACAACATCATGACTGTAGCTTACATCAACCATCAGGGAGGGACAAGAAGCTCCCTAGCAATGATGGAAGTATCAAAGATAATTTGCTGGGCAGAGTCTCACTCTTGCCACCTGTCAGCAATCCACATCCCGGGAGTGGAGAACTGGGAGGCGGATTTCTTAAGTCGTCAGACTTTTCATCCGGGGAGTGGGAACTTCATCCGGAGGTCTTTGCCCAAATACTTCGACGTTGGGGCAAACCAGAGATAGATCTCATGGCGTCTCGACAGAACGCCAAGCTTCCTCGTTACGGGTCCAGATCCAGGGATCCGGGAGCGGTTCTGATAGATGCTTTGACAGCACCTTGGACCTTCGGGATGGCTTATGTGTTTCCACCCTTCCCGATGCTTCCTCGATTGATTGCCAGAATCAAACAGGAGAGAGCATCAGTGATTCTAATAACGCCTGCATGGCCACGCAGGACTTGGTATGCAGATCTAGTGGACATGTCATCCTGTCCACCTTGGTCGCTACCTCTGAAACAGGACCTTCTGATCCAGGGTCCCTTCAAACATCAAAATCTAATTTCTCTGAAGCTGACTGCTTGGAAATTGAACGCTTGATTTTATCAAAACGTGGTTTTTCTGAGTCAGTTATTGATACCTTAATACAGGCTAGGAAGCCTGTTACCAGAAAGATTTACCATAAGATATGGCGCAAATACTTATATTGGTGCGAATCCAAGAGTTACTCATGGAGTAAGGTTAGGATTCCGAGGATATTGTCTTTTCTACAAGAAGGTTTAGAAAAGGGTTTATCCGCTAGTTCCTTAAAGGGACAGATTTCAGCTCTGTCCATTCTTTTACACAAACGTCTGTCAGAAGTTCCGGACGTTCAAGCTTTTTGTCAGGCTTTAGCTAGGATCAAGCCTGTGTTTAAAACTGTTGCTCCACCATGGAGTTTGAACTTAGTTCTTAATGTTTTACAGGGGGTTCCGTTTGAACCCCTTCATTCCATTGATATCAAGTTGTTATCTTGGAAAGTTCTGTTTTTAATGGCGATTTCCTCAGCTCGAAGAGTCTCTGAGTTATCTGCCTTACATTGTGATTCTCCTTATCTGATTTTTCATTCAGACAAGGTAGTTCTGCGTACTAAACCTGGGTTCCTACCTAAGGTGGTCACTAACAGGAATATCAATCAAGAGATTGTGGTTACATCTTTGTGTCCTAATCCTTCTTCGAAAAAGGAACGTCTGCTACACAATCTAGATGTAGTCCGTGCCCTGAAATTTTATCTACAGGCAACTAAGGATTTTCGACAAACGTCTTCCCTGTTTGTCGTTTATTCTGGTCAGAGGAGAGGTCAAAAAGCTTTGGCTACCTCTCTCTCCTTTTGGCTTCGTAGCATAATACGGTTAGCCTATGAGACTGCTGGACAGCAGCCTCCTGAAAGAATTACAGCACATTCTACTAGAGCTGTGGCTTCCACTTGGGCCTTTAAGAATGAGGCTTCTGTTGAACAGATTTGCAAGGCTGCAACTTGGTCTTCTCTTCATACTTTTTCCAAATTTTACAAATTTGACACTTTTGCTTCTTCGGGGGCTGTTTTTGGGAGAAAGGTTCTTCAGGCAGTGGTTCCTTCCGTATAAAGAGCCTGCCTGTCCCTCCCGTCATACGTGTACTTTAGCTTTGGTATTGGTATCCCATAAGTAATGGATGATCCGTGGACTGGATACACTTAACAAGAGAAAACATAATTTATGCTTACCTGATAAATTTATTTCTCTTGTAGTGTATCCAGTCCACGGCCCGCCCTGTCACTTTAAGGCAGGTAATTTTTCCATTAAACTACAGTCACCACTGTACCCTATGGTTTTCCTTTCTCTGCATGTTTTCGGTCGAATGACTGGTAATGGCAGTTAGGGGAGGAGCTATATAGCAGCTCTGCTGGGTGAATCCTCTTGCACTTCCTGTTGGGGAGGAGTTAATATCCCATAAGTAATGGATGATCCGTGGACTGGATACACTACAAGAGAAATAAATTTATCAGGTAAGCATAAATTATGTTTTTGCGGGGCATTGCCCCAAAGTAATCAGCTCTTTTACCTGTAAAAAAAAATACAAACATCCCCCCCAACAGTAAAACCCACCACCCACACAAACAACCCCCCAAATAAAATACTATCTAAAAAAACCTAAGCTCCCCATTGCCCTGAAAAGGGCATTTGGATGGGCATTGTCCTTAAAAGGGCAGTTAGCTCTTTTGCGGCCCAAAGCCCTAACGTGAAAATAAAACCCACCCAATACACCCTTAAAAAAACACTAACCCTCTGAAGATCGACTTACAGTTCTGAAGACTGGACATCCATCCTCAAGGAAGCAGCAGAAATCTTCATCCAAACGGGCTGAAGTCCTCAACGAAGCCAGGAGAAATCTTCATCCAAGCCGAGCGAAGTGGTCCTCCAGACGGGCAAAAGTCTTCATCCAGACGACATCTTCTATCTTCATCCATCCGATGCGGAGCGGGTCCATCTTGAAGACATCCGTCGCGGAGCATCCTCTTCCTTCCGACGACTACCGAAGAATGAAGGTTCCTTTAAGTGACGTGATCCAAGATGGCGTCCCTTAGATTCCGATTGGCTGATAGAATTCTATCAGCCAATCAGAATTAAGGTTGAAAAAATCCTATTGGCTGTTGCAATCAGCCAATAGGATTGAGCTTTCATCCTATTGGCTGATCCCGGCTGAGTCCGGCTTGGATGAAGACTTCTGCCCGTCTGGAGGACCACTTCTGCCCGGTTGGGTGAAGACGTCTCACGGTAGGGTGATCTTCAAGGGGTTAATGTTAGTTTTTTTTAAGGGGGATTGGGTAGGTTTTAGAGTAGGGTTGGTTGTGTGGGTGGTGGGTTTTAATGTTGGGGGGGTATTTGTAATTCTTTTTACAGGTAAAAGAGCTGATTACTTTGGGGCAATGCTTTGCAAAAGGCCCTTTTAAGGGCTATTTGTAATTTAGTGTAGGGTAGGGCTTTTTTTATTTTGGGGGGCTTTTTTATTTTGTTAGGGGGATTAGAGTAGGTGTAATTAGTTTAAAATTCTTGTAATATTTTATTATTTTCTGTAATTTAGTGTTTTTTTCCATAGTTTAGATATTTTTTTAAAATTGTAATTAATTGTATTTAGTTTAGGTAATTAATTTAATTATAGTGTAGTGTTAGGTGTAATTGTAACATAGGTTAGGTTTTATTTTACATGTAAATGTGTCTTTATTTTAACTAGGTAGTTATTAAATAGTTAATAACTATTTAATAACTATTGTACCTAGTTTAAATAAATACAAAATTGCCTGCAAAATAAAAACAAACCCTAAGCTAGCTACATTGTAACAATTAGTTATATTGTAGCTAGCTTAGGGTTTATTTTATCGGTAAGTATTTAATTTTAAATAGGAATCATTTAGCTAATTATAGTAATTTTATTTCGATTTATTGTAATTATATTTAAGTTGGGGGAGGTTAGGGTTAGACTTAGATTTAGGGGTTAATACATTTAATATAGTGGCGGCGACGTTGGGGTCGGCAGATTAGGGGTTAATAAATGTAGGTAGGTGTCGGCAATGTTAGGGCAGGCAGATTAGGGGTTAATAATATTTAAATAGTGTTTGCGATGCAGGAGTGCGGCGGTTTAGGGGTTAATATGTTTATTATAGTGGCAGCAATGTCTGGTTCTGCAGATTAGGGATTACAATTTTTATTATATTGGGTTAATAGGTAGTTTATGGGTGTTACTGTACTTTTAGCACTTTAGTTAAGAGTTTTATGCTACAGCGTTGTAGTGTAAAACTCTTAAAGGGACACTGAACCCAAATTTTTTCTTTTGTGATTCAGATAGAGCATGAAATTTTAAGCAATTTACTAATTTACTCCTATTTTCAAATTTTCTTCATTCTCTTGGTATCTTTATTTGAAATGCAAGAATGTAAGTTTAGATGCCGGCCCATTTTTGGTGAACAACCTGGTTGTCCTTGCTGATTGGTGGATACATTCATCCACCAATAAAAAAGTGCTGTCCAGAGTTCTGAATAAAAAAAAAGCTTAGATGCCTTCTTTTTCAAATAAAGATAGCAAGAGAACGAAGAAAAAATGATAATAGGAGTAAATTAGAAAGTTTCTTAAAATTGCATGCACTATCTGAATCAGGAAAGAAAAAATTTGGGTTCAGTGTCCCTTTAACTACTGACTTTACCGCTCACTTATGGTTAGACTCGTAATATCGGCGATATGCAAGTCCCATTGAAAATATAGGATACAAAATTGACGTAAGTGGATTTGCGGTATTTCCGAGTCTGGCCAAAAAAGTGAGTGGTGAGCCTGTCATTTCAAGACTCGTAATACCAGCGGGCGTTAAAAAGCAGCGTTGGGACCTCTCAACGCTGCTTTTCAACCCTAACGCAAAACTTGTAATCTAGCCGTTAGTTTTTTGTAACATTGTAATTTTTAAGTGTAAAATTAAATAATTTGAGTAGGGTTAGGTGTTTAAATATATAATATAGTTAATTTAATTTGTAGTTTAATGTAATTTTAGTATAAAAGTTAGGTTAGATTAATTTTTATTTTAATATAGTTTAATGTAATTTTAGTATAAAAGTTAGGTTAGATTAATTATTAATTTAATATAGTTTAAAGTAATTTTAGTATAATAGAATAGGTTAATTATTAGTTTAATATACTGTAGTTTAATGTAATTTAGTATAATAGTTATTGTAGATTAATTAATAGTTTAATATAGTTTAATTTAAATCTAAAGGTAAGTTTAAATTTATTATACGATAGGGATGAGTTAATATTTAATGTACAGTTAGCGGGTTATTAGGTTTAGGGATTAATAGGTTAATTTAGTTTATGGTGATGTGGGGGGCTGGCAGTTTAGGGGTTAATACATTTATTTAGTTGCGGTGGGCTCCGGGAGCGGTGGGATAGGGGTTAATACTTTTATGTTGGTGGCGGCGGTGTCGGGGCAGCAGATTAGGAGTTAATAAGTATAATGTAGGTGTTGGCGGTATAGGGGGCGGCAGATTAGGGGTACATGTTAGGGTGTGAGGTGTAAACATAACTATTATTATCCCATAGGAATCAATGGGATATCGGGCAGCAGCGAACATGAGCTTTCGCTGCTTTCAGACTCCCATTGATTTCTATGGCTATGGCATCCGCCACCTCCAGGGCGGCGGTTCGAAAAGCAGGTACGCTGGGCTGGAATAGTGGCGTGCGTACCTGGTAGACATTTGTTAACAAGCAAAAGTAGTCTGATAGGTTAAAGCCCATACAGATAGCCATACATAAATGCTTATAAAAAGATGCTACACAGTGGCAGCTTTTACCCCTGCACACGTTTATTTAAGGTAATGGAAGAAGTTCTAATAAGAGATGCACTTATTATCTAGGCTACTAAGTAACCCCAGCAGATAGGCTCAATGCCTAGAGCTTAGAGAATCTGTTTTGGTAGTTAACTTTCTTTGGTTTCTTCTAAGTGTTCCACTCTATGAACTAAGCTATTTGTATCTCTTTTAGCCTCAGAGAGAACATCATTAATAAGCTGACCTTCTTGGAAAAGGAAGGTGGAAAAATCTTCTTTGGTTGCTAAAAACCTCACGTCTGCTTTAGTCAGTGGGGCATTTGCATCTTCAGGAGATACAGAGTAGGCATCTTCTGAATCTGTAGTAGTAGTATTGTGTGAGAAATTTGCAGGGTCAAGAATTGAGAAATCCAGTTTCCTGAAGAACTAATTAAGTCTAGGTTCTTTTTTGCTCTTAGAGAGTATTTTGGATGCCATGTAAGATATAAATGTGACAGTTCGTAAACAAAAGACTCGGGAGCTGAGGTGTGATACTAGGTGCTTGAATAAAATATAAAACAATAAGTAATCCCCAAGGCAAGATATAGAGGTGTCTGTATTAAGACAAGTGACACAGTTCTGGCACAGTAATGTTAATATATGTTTTGAGTAGATGCACAGTTGAAAATATATTGCAAAGACACAAAATCACAAATCCAAAAAAGTAAATAAAAATCAGACTTGGAATATTCAAAAGTGACTGAGTGTCTCCAACCAGAAATATTAATTCTCTATATGTGCAAAATTTTCCCATAGACTATTTGGGGGCGCATAAAAAGCTTAAAGGGGTTTGACCAGTCTGGTTGTGGGGATGTGATCATTATGCTTCAGGACTGACAGATTATAATTATTATAGGCTATGGAGCTGTAATTCCTTTTAGAGTTTTTCAGCCAAGGTCTCCAGGAATATGTGCGCTAATTAATTATGCTCCTGTAATGTGGTTCATAGCTTGAATCTTTAGGGCGTCCTCACTCTCTCTGCCATTTATTACACTCCCTATGGATGATCTTCTTGCAGGAGATCTAAGTGAAGCCTGTGGATCTGCGTGACCAGGAACGTGCTTCCTGCCAAACTGGAGAAATCTGGTCTCTGCGTCAGCATGAGCTCCTAGTAATGTCTCTGCCGTCCTCTTCCTTATACATCCATAAAGAGCCAAGCCAGCAGTAGACTGACATCCCAGTCTGGTAAGATGGTGCCTGCTGCGGGGCTCCCGGTAGTCTTTTTTGTCTGCTCCCTAGGGACCTTAACAGTAAGTAGCGAGACCATCAGGGCTTTCTGATGTTCCTAGGCAACCTCTTTACTATTAACATCCCTCAATGTCAGTTACGGCATGCTACCAGTGAGTTAAGAATGTTGTGCTTTCTAAGATAAGAGATTATGCACCCATCTCGGTTGTTCAATAGCTGCACCCCCATAATGAGGGTATTTTTGGAAAATTTACATTTTATTTTGTTTAACTCTCTTCCAGAAAAAGCCTTTAAATGATTTTAAAGTCATTCAAATGGTTCACTTTAATTTGTTTTATATGTATTCTGATCTTTTAATTGTCTTAAACATTCTTTTTAATAATTGAACTTGTCCATTAAAACTAGTCCTTTGTCTATGGGCTTTATCATCAATTTTTTATTTTCTTGTAGCATTACGCCAAGGTTTTCTCTCTATTTAAATTCAATTTATTATTCTTTTAAAATTTTATTAAAATCCTTTTCTACAAAATCAATAAAAATATGCATAGAGAACACTTTAAATGTGATAGATAAAATTTGGATTTTTCTTTTACATCCACGTGTTTAATATTTTTATTTTCATCCAATTTTGTTTACAATCTGATTTTTAAAAATATCTATTTTTCAGCATTAAAGGGACAATATAGACCAATTTTAATCTAACTGTATGTAATAGACACTAATATAAAGAAAATATGCAAACATACTGATGTAAAAATCCAGTATAAAACCTTTTTATATAACTCTGTAATGATCCTCCATTGGTGCTGAGTGGGAGCGGTGGAACGAAAGGAGGAATGGGGATAGGTGGCCCAGTGGAGGAGGGGGAGTGTAACAAACAGCAAACCATTTTCCTGTTCAAGCATGCATATTCTTAGTGTCAGATAGAGTGCTGTTGTTTCAAATGTGACAAACTGGAGCCAATGGCTGAGAGGCTCAGTTCACCACAAGCCCTTACTGATGCACTGAACGTTAACACAGTGTTTCAACAGAGGCTAGGGGTAAGAGAGCAATGAGACTAAACTTAGTAGCTGAACTCTCTCTAGTAGTTTAAAGGAATAGTCTAGTCAAAATTAAACTTTCATGATTCAGATAGAGGGGTATATTTATTAATGTGCAAGCGGACATGATATGATGTAGCGTATCATCCGCCGTACATCGATAAATGCCGACAGCATATGCTTGTGAACTGCTGTTGCAATGCCGCCCCCTGCAGATTTGCGGCTAATCGGCTGCTTGCAGGGGGTATCAATCAATCTGATCGTATTCGATCGGGTTGAATTTTGTTCACCACCTCAGAGCAGGCGGACAGGTTAGGCAGCAGTGGTCTTTAGACAGCTGCTTCATAACTTCTGTTTTCAGCAAGCCTGAAGGCTCGCCGGAAACAAGGGGCATCAAGCTCCATACGGAGCTTGATAAATCAGCCCCAGAGCATGCAATTTTAAGCAACTTTCTAATTTACTCCTATTATCAATTTTTTTCTTGGTTCTATTGCTATCTTTATTTGAATATATGCTTAGGAGTCGGCCCATTTTTTGTTCAGCACCTGGGTAGCGCTTGCTGATCGGTGGCTACATTTAGACACCAATCAGAAAATGCTACCCAGGTGCTTAATCAAAAATGTGACTGCACCTATGCTTACATTCTTGCTTTTTCAAAAAAGATTGCAAGAGAACGAAGAAAATTTGATAATAGGAGTAAATAAGAAAGTTGCTTAAAATTGCATGCTCTATCTGAATCATGAAAGTTTAATTTTGACTAGACTATTCCTTTAATCAGGTCCTACAACAATTAATACTAAAAAGTAACTAAGTTTATGAATTTGAATATCAAAGAAGGACATACCTTAGAATAAGTTTAGTCTCGCCATCTTAAGTGTAAATTTGCGTCAAATATAAAGGTAAAAATAGTCAGACAGTCGGGGTCTAGACCTCACAAGGTAAAGTAGCCCAAAATAATTTAACAAATGCAGTGTACACAAACAAGCCAAAGTTGAAAATCAAATCAGTCACAAACAAAGGGTTAATACAAAAACATATCTGGGGAAGCAGAAAGTCAGACCAGTATGTCCAAGTCATAACTGCCAGAGTAAGAGGTTCAGTAACTCAATACACAAGCAACCACATGCTACAAACATATAGCTAATATAGACTACTGCAATTAAGACCTAACTGATCTTCTAGGCCTCTTTAAAGGTACAGCACCCCTAACAGCAGCAGGAACAGAAATCACTCTATTAGACATACATTTATCATTACAGGGAGAGAGGGGTGAGGTTCAATACACTACGGCAAAGTTATGAAGGGAGAGGGAGGGATAGGGCCTTACACTATGGAACAATATTGGCTGGAGGGGGGGGGGGGAAGAGAGGCCCTATGCTACAGAAAAGGTTAGTGGGGGAGGGTGGGTCCCTATACTACAGAAAAATAAATACAGTTAATAATAATGTAGAATAAAATAAAAATAGATAATATGTTACAGGCAGACTGACTGACAGTAACAAATATGTTGAGAAGCAGTGGGAAGGGGAGGGTAAGAGAGCTGTTTGGGGTGAATCAAGGAGGTGGGAGGGATCTACAGTACAGAAATATTTTTAAAAAAAATGTTTTTGGGGGGTGGAGCCGGCCAGCGAGATCGATGGCTGCATACTAAGTGAGCTCCGGGATCCTGATCCCTAAAAAACAACTAAGAGGTAGATCTCCTAGGCATCCGGCGACACAATTAGCTGACTAAAACAGATAAATTGCTGAAAACATTACCAAGCTTTATTCCAATAAGAGACTCATTATTTAAACTAACTGAACCTAAAACTCCTATCGTTACTGCAATTCTCTCTTCGCCTAAAAGGCCTACTTCACCAACCTCTTATCTGGAGGGAGAAGAAGGAGAAGGAGAAGAATATATTCGAATCACAAAAGCTCTTCTGTAATCTAAGCAGGACCTCACATCTTTATTAACACAAGTACGCTTATGTATAAAAGAGAAGATTGCTGAATTTTCAAAAATAAATTACAGAACTTGGTAATAAAGTAGAATTTATTGAAGAAGTAGAGTCCAATCAAAATTAAATAGCAACACTACAACAAATGGTGCGTGGTCAGGAAATTGCTATCATTCAATTACATGACAAACTCGAGGACTTTGAAAAAGGGAACACAGGTGCAATCTTAGAGTATGAGGGATACCAGAGTCTATCCTTACAGCTTCCCTGCAATCTTACTTATCTGACCTCTTCACATACCTTATAGGGGGCTACTTATCAAGCCGTCTACTTTTCTGGCTTTGCCGGCCCAATACGTCCGCCTAAGCTCGCCTACCTTCGCCGCCGCGGACCTTGAATACGTTCGCCTAAGTTATCAAATAAAGCTGTCAAAAAGCCGCGGGGCGATGAGCAGCGGACTGTGACAGTTATCACTCATCCGATCTCGCTGCCCTTCGGCTTTTTCCCAGCTTTATTGCTAGCCTGTCACTAAGCACTCACACTAAACTACACTGTTCTACCCCCTATACCGGCGCCCCCGGAGGCCCCCGCAACTAAATAAAGTTACTAACCCCTAAACCGCCGCTCCTAGACCCCGCCGCAAGTCTTATAAATGTATTAACCCCTAAACCGCCGCTCCTAGACCCCGCCGCAAGTCTTATAAATGTATTAACCCCTAAACCGCCGCTCCTAGACCCCGCCGCAAGTATTATAAATGTATTAACCCCTAAACCGCCGCTCCTAGACCCCGCCGCAAGTCTTATAAATGTATTAACCCCTAAACCGCCGCTCCCAGACACCGCTGCCACCTACATTATACCTAGTAACCCCTATCCTGCCCCCCTATACCGTCGCCCTCTATTATAAAATTATTAACCCCTATCCTGCTGATCCCGCACCTCTCCGCAACTAAATAAATAGTTTAACCCCTAAACCGCCGCTCCATGAACCCGCCGCAACCTATAATAAATTTATTAACCCCTATCCTGCCCCCCACTACGCCGCCGCCACTGTAATAAAATGATTAACCCCTAAACCTAAGTCTAACCCTAACCATAACGCCCCCCTAACTTAAATATTAATTAAATAAATATAAATAAATTAACTCTTATTAACTAAATGAATCCTATTTAAAACTAAATACTTACCTTTAAAATAAACCCTAATATAGCTACAATATAAATAATAATTATATTCTAGCTATCTTAGGATTTATTTTTATTTTACAGGTACCTTTCAATTTATTTTAACCATGTACAATAACTATTAAATAGTTATTAACTATTTAATAGCTTACCTAGCTAAAATAAAGAGAAATGTACCTGTGAAATAAATCCTAACCTAAGTTACAATTACACCTAACACTACACTATACTTTAATAAATTATTCCTATTTAAAAATAAATACTTACCTGTAAAATAAACCCTAAGATAGCTACAATGTAATTAATAATTATATTATAGCTATCTTAGGATTTATATTTATTTTACAGGTAACTTTGTATTTATTTTAGCTAGTTAGAATAGTTATTAAATAGTTATTAACTATTTAATAACTACATAGCTAAAAGAAATACAAAATTACCTGTAAAATAAATCCTAACTTAAGTTACAATTAAACCTAATACTACACTATCATTAAATTAACTAAATAAACTACCTACAAAGAACTACAATGAAATACAATTACATAAACTAACTAAAGTACAAAAAATAAAAAAAGCTAAGTTACAAAAAATAAAAAATTAAGTTACAAACATGTTAAAAATATTACAACAATTTTAAGCTACTTACACCTAATCTAAGCCCCCTAATAAAATAACAAACCCCCCCAAAATAAAAAAAATCCCTACCCTATTCTAAATTACATAAATTTCAAAGCTCTTTTACCTTACCAGCCCTTAAAAGGGCCATTTGTGGGGGCATGCCCCAAAAAGTTCAGCTCTTTTGCCTGTAAAATAAAAATACAACCCCCCCCCAACATTAAAACCCACCACCCACATACCCCTAATCTAACCCAAACCCCCCTTACAAAAACCTAACACTAATCCCCTGAAGATCATCCTACCTTGAGTCGTCTTCACTCAGCCGAGCCACCGATGGAACTGAAGAGGACATCCGGAGCGGAAGAAGTTAATCCTCCAAGCGGCGCTGAAGAAATCTTCCATCCGATGAAGTCATCATCCAGGCGGCGCTGAAGAAGTCTTCGATCCGGCCGATGTCATCTTCAAAGAGGCGCTGAAGAGGTCTTCTATCCGGGCGAAGTCATCTTCCAAGCCGGGTCTTCAATCTTCCTTCCGCCGACGCGGAACCACCTTCTTCACCGACGGACTACGACGAATGACGGCTCCTTTAAGGGACGTCATCCAAGATGGCGTCCCCTCAATTCCGATTGGCTGATAGGATTCTATCAGCCAATCGGAATTAAGGTAGGAAAATCTGATTGGCTGATGGAATCAGCCAATCAGATTCAAGTTCAATCCGATTGGCTGATCCAATCAGCCAATCAGATTGAGCTCGCATTCTATTGGCTGATCGGAACAGCCAATAGAATGCGAGCTCAATCTGATTGGCTGATTCCATCAGCCAATCAGATTTTCCTACCTTAATTCCGATTGGCTGATAGAATCCTATCAGCCAATCGGAATTGAGGGGACGCCATCTTGGATGACGTCCCTTAAAGGAGCCGTCATTCGTCGTAGTCCGTCGGTGAAGAAGGTGGTTCCGCGTCGGCGGAAGGAAGATTGAAGACCCGGCTTGGAAGATGACTTCGCCCGGATAGAAGACCTCTTCAGCGCCTCTTTGAAGATGACATCGGCCGGATCGAAGACTTCTTCAGCGCCGCCTGGATGATGACTTCATCGGATGGAAGATTTCTTCAGCGCCGCTTGGAGGATTAACTTCTTCCGCTCCGGATGTCCTCTTCAGTTCCATCGGTGGCTCGGCTGAGTGAAGACGACTCAAGGTAGGATGATCTTCAGGGGATTAGTGTTAGGTTTTTGTAAGGGGGGTTTGGGTTAGATTAGGGGTATGTGGGTGGTGGGTTTTAATGTTGGGGGGGGGGGTTGTATTTTTATTTTACAGGCAAAAGAGCTGAACTTTTTGGGGCATGCCCCCACAAATGGCCCTTTTAAGGGCTGGTAAGGTAAAAGAGCTTTGAAATTTATGTAATTTAGAATAGGGTAGGGATTTTTTTTATTTTGGGGGGGTTTGTTATTTTATTAGGGGGCTTAGATTAGGTGTAAGTAGCTTAAAATTGTTGTAATATTTTTAACATGTTTGTAACTTAATTTTTTATTTTTTGTAACTTAGCTTTTTTTATTTTTTGTACTTTAGTTAGTTTATGTAATTGTATTTCATTGTAGTTCTTTGTAGGTAGTTTATTTAGTTAATTTAATGATAGTGTAGTATTAGGTTTAATTGTAACTTAAGTTAGGATTTATTTTACAGGTAATTTTGTATTTCTTTTAGCTAGGTAGTTATTAAATAGTTAATAACTATTTAATAACTATTCTAACTAGCTAAAATAAATACAAAGTTACCTGTAAAATAAATATAAATCCTAAGATAGCTATAATATAATTATTAATTACATTGTAGCTATCTTAGGGTTTATTTTACAGGTAAGTATTTATTTTTAAATAGGAATAATTTATTAAAGTATAGTGTAGTGTTAGGTGTAATTGTAACTTAGGTTAGGATTTATTTCACAGGTACATTTCTCTTTATTTTAGCTAGGTAAGCTATTAAATAGTTAATAACTATTTAATAGCTATTGTACATGGTTAAAATAAATTGAAAGGTACCTGTAAAATAAAAATAAATCCTAAGATAGCTAGAATATAATTATTATTTATATTGTAGCTATATTAGGGTTTATTTTAAAGGTAAGTATTTAGTTTTAAATAGGATTCATTTAGTTAATAAGAGTTAATTTATTTAGATTTATTTAATTAATATTTAAGTTAGGGGGCGTTAGGGTTAGGGTTAGGTTTAGGGGTTAATCATTTTATTACAGTGGCGGCGGCGTAGTGGGGGGCAGGATAGGGGTTAATAAATTTATTATAGGTGGCGACGGTGTAGGGGGGGCAGATTAGGGGTTAATAAATGTATTATAGGTGGCGACGGTGTAGGGGGGGCAGGATAGGGGTTAATACATTTAATATAGGTTGCGGCGGGTTCAGGGAGCGGCGGGTTAGGGGTTAATACATTTATTATAGTTGCGGTGGGCTCCGGGAGCGGCGGTTTAGGGGTTAATATGTATAGAGTAGCTTGCGGTGGGCTCCGGGAGCGGCGGTTTAGGGGGTAATAACTTTATTTAGTTGCGGCGGTGTAGGGGGGGTCAGATTAGTGGTGTTTAGACTCGGGGTACATGTTAGGGTGTTAGGTGTAGACAGCTCCCATAGAAATAAATGGGATGTCTGTCAGCAGCGAACTTGTACTTTCGCTATGGTCAGACTCCCATTGATTCCTATGGGATCCGCCGCCTCCAGGCTGGCGCTTTGAAAACCAGGTACGCTGGGCCGTAAAAGTGCCGAGCGTACCTGCTAGTTTTTTGATAGCTAGCAAAAGTAGTGAGAATGTGCCGCACTTGTGTGCGGAACATCTGGAGTGACGTAAGAATCGATCTGTGTCGGACTGAGTCCGGCGGATCGAAGCTGACGTCACAAAATTCTACTTTTGCCGGTCTCGAGCCTTTGATAACTAAGGCGTATCAGCCTCGCCACAAATACGCTGCAGAATACGCAGCGTATTTGAGGTTGACGGCTTGATAACTACCCCCCAAAGGCTCAAAATTTGATCCGCCAATCTCACAGAGAGCATAGGGCCTTGAGTCCCAAACCTCCATATACCGACAACCCAAGGGATGTGATACTCCGTTTCAAGGACTATAAACAAAAAGAAGAAGTTCTTCAATATTCTCGGAAGCACAACACTATCAGATATCAAGAAAGACCCATACAAATCTTCCCTGACTTGACACCTCGCACACTAATGAGGAGAAAGGAATTTAAATTTTTGATCTCACATCTTAGCTCAAAAATTATAGCTTACAGATAGGGATTCCCCTGCTCTGCAATAGTAGTCTAAGATGGACAAAAATATTCTGCTTCCACAAAGAAATCGAGTAAGCAGAAGATTTTTGCAAAACCCTGCAAATTGACCCTCTATCAGCCAAACCTCCCTCGCTAGATCATACAGCAACATTTTCGGATATTCCTATGCTGCAAAGAGAAAAATGGCAGACAGTGCCTGCAAAAAAGCACAAACCACACCATTTTATCCCTACTTGAACTCTAATACCAATACAACAGTAGGATACATACAGTACTATGAGTAACCACCGTTGTAAAACATGGGTAGGATTATCACTTGCTAATATTAATGTGGAAACTTGGACCACAAAGGACTATCTGCAAGCAGAGGACTAATATCCATAGGCTGGACTACTTTACAGTCAGGTTATATAATTCTCTCTTATATGCTTTCACCTTACGATATTTTGAGAACTAAAAGCTTTGCATAATGCTTATTCTAACCAAAACGTATCCTCATTAGCTATTACACCATAAATGGTTCCTTAGACCCTCACCAATAGCAGAAGGTATTCACTTACAACTTGATTTTAAAATATGATCTTAAGTACTTAATATTCCCATTATTGAGCAATGCTAAGAATCCAGGTTAATTTTTTGCTCCCCTAGTGAGTTGATTGTTAACAGTTTGGGCAAAGTTTTATGTTATATCCCACACTTAAACCATAAGTTCTACCACTACTGGAAACTATGATATATTGTAACCCAAGGGATCAGGTTACCACCCTTAACAAAGGATTTACCCTAATGTAAGGACAGAGGGAGAGAGAGCAGGGGTGGAGAGGTAGATCTAGGTGTCATCAGCATAGAGGTTATATTTGAAGCCATAACTGTTGATACATTTACCCAGTGAAGAAGTATAAATGGAGAAGAGTAGAGGACCTAGAACAGATCCTTGAGGTACTCTAACAGACAGAGGCATTGGAAAGGAGGAGTCACTGGCAAATTACACCAAAAAAGACCTGTCAGAAAGATAGGAGTGAATCCAGAAAAGAGCGGTGTCACAGAGGCCAAAAGAGCTAAGGGTCTGTAGAAGGAGGGGGTGGTCAACCGTGTCAAAGGAAGCTGAGAGCTCAAGTAAGATGAGTATAGAGTAGTGGCCAATATTTTTAGCAGAGAGAAGATCGTTAGTAACCTTGGTAAGGGCAGTCTCAGTTGAGTGTTTGAGTCAGAATCCGGATTGCAGGGGGTCAAGCAAGGAGTTGTTGGACAGGAAGTGGGTTATGCAATTGTAAACTAGTTTTGATGTTAGTGGAAGCAGTGAAATGGGGCGGGAGCTTTCAATAGAATTAGGGTAGAGGGAGGGTTTTTTTGAGTATGGGAGTGACTTTTGCGTGTTTGAAAGAAGATGGGAATGAGCCGGCATAGGTTGAAGATGTGGGTAAGAGGAGGAGTGAGGGTGGAAGATAGGGAGGGTATTAGATGGGAAGGGATAGGGTCGAGCGGGCAGGTAGTGAGGCGTGAGGAAGATAGAAAGGAAGAAACTTCATTCTCAGTGGCTGGATGGAAGATGCAGAGGGAGGCAGAGGGAGTAACTGGGCCTGTTGTTGGAATATTGCAGGTTGGTATTGGGATGTTGCTTCGGATAGTACGTGTTTTGTTTAAAAAGTAGTCTGCCAGGTCTTGAGCACTAAAGACAGATGGGGGGTGGAGCAGGTGGATAGAGGAGAGAGTTAAAGGTGGATAAGAGTAATTTAGGGTTTGAGGAAAGAGTAGATATGAGAGAAGAGAAGTAGGTTTGCTTGGCTAAGTGAAGGGCAGAAGTGTATGAACGAAGAATAAACTTATAGTGTAAGATATCAGGTTTAGAGTGAGTTTTCCTCCAGACACGCTCAGCAGTACGGGAAAATTTTTGCAAATAGCGTGTTTGCTGAGAGTTCCAGGGCTGTAACTGATGGTGTGATGTTTTGCGCAGTTGGGGAGGGGCAAGTGTGTCTAGTGCAGAGGCAAGAGTTTTGTTATAGTGGACTGTGGCAAGATCAGGATTGTTAGATCTTTGTTAAAGTTGTTTTATTGTTCTTAAGTTATGATGATATTTCTTTCACTGGTACACTTAGACACACAAATACTAATGCTATCTTGGACAAAATCCTTTACCTTTAGGCCACACTGATATTTCTCCCATAAAATCAAATGGCTAACACATCACCACAACTCATACTTCTTGACACAAAATGTCAAGGGATTCAATTCTCCACAGAAAAGCTCCAGAGCCATGCAAGACTATAAAAAAATACTACAACTATGACATACTATTCCTACAGGAAACCCACTTTAAGGGGAACACAATACCAAAATACTTCTCTCCTCAGTACCTGACACACTGCAACAGCTGTCACCCCACTAAAAAAAATGAATGGGGTCAGCATTCTGATCCACAAGACTATTCCTAATATTCCCAACTAATACAAATTGATAAAGACAAAAAGGGCCGATATCTGGTATTGTTGGGCCTTTATATGGGAAGCCCATCATAAACATATATGCCCCTAACTCTGGCCAAAGCGCATTATTTTGCTCAATTTCAAACTCTATACTACAAATTAGAAAAGGGGCTTTGCTAGTAGCAGGAGACTTTAATTTACTGCTACACCCCCAATTAGATAGCTCAAACCAAAATATAAAAATAAGATGCAAATTTCATAAGAAGATCTGGCAAACCCTACATCTACTTACTTTACAAGACACATGGCGACAAATCAATCCAACTAAAACAGATTACACTTTACACTCTAATCCTAACAAATCTTATTCTCGTTTGGACTATAATATGGCAGATCACGTATTACTATCCTATTTAAAATCTTCTCACTTAATACCAACAACTTGGTTAGACCACTCTGCAGTATACAGTACATTTCATTGGCCATCTAAACCTCTTAAACCTTTCCATTGGAAATTAGATCAAAAATTACTCACAGATCCCATAGTCAAACAACAAATCACTAGATCTATTACCCACTATTTCCAATAAAACGGGACACCAGATGTCTCCTTAAACACACAATAAGAAGCCCACAAGTGTGTGATCAGGGGAGAGCTTATAAAAATTAGGGCACACACATCTAAAATATATAGGCAGCAGCAGCAAGGTCTGTTACAACATATTCTTCAACTCGATCATCTACATAAGCTAAATCCCTCGGATGATTCTATACTGAAAAACCTTAACCACAATAGACAGAAGTTAAACACACTTTTAGACATCAAAGCACAAAAAGTAGCATATTACCTATAACAAAAAAATCAATTGGAGATACCTTCCGAAATTACTATGCAAAACTGTACTCTCTCTTTCCGCACAGAGTCACATACACCCATAAAGAACAATGCCAAACTTACCTTAACGCAATACAAATTCCCTGAATCTCGCCAGATATGGAAAACGCCCTTAACCAACCTATAAGCATGGAAGAACTTAAAAAAGCAATTAAATCATTACCCTCTGGCCCAGATGGCTTCAGCGGGTTATATTATAAAACATTTAAAGAAATTCTTAGCCCACATTTACTGGTACTATTTCAAAACATAGAATCAAATAAACCATTACCTCTGAGTATGCTCAAAGTGCATATAAGTGTGCTCTGAAAGTCTGGAAAGAATCCAAAGTCCAGAATATCCATCACCTGGGCTCAAATAGAAGGTGTGCCAGTTCAAAGGGTCATGCACAAACCCCCAAAACAAATAATGCACAAAAAAGGCACCAATATCAGTTTATGTAGCCAGACCACAGAATCAACAACATTTTGGACACAAGTCCGTAGTTATATATGAGAATCCAGGTCAGCCAGCCCATTTCAGACCTATTTCATTACCTAATGTGGACCTCAAATTATACTCTAAAATATTGGCCAATAGACTAAACCCCATTGTACCCTACATCATACATCAAGACCAATCAGGGAGGGAAGCAAGGGATAATACTGTCAAAAGTCTACATCTCATCCAACATGTCACCATGAACCATATCCCCTCAGTCCTCCTGTCAACAGATGCCGAAAAGGCGTTCAACAGGCTGGACTGGGATTTTTTAACCCTCACATTACAAAAATTTGGTTTCCCAAACACTTTTCTCTCTAAAATGTTTGCACTATACTCCCACCCAATAGCCAAGCTACAAGTGAATGGTCTCCTAACTGACTCTTTCCCCATATTAAATGGAAATAGACAGGGTTGTCCCCTCTCCCCATTATTGTTTGTCCTATCAATTGAGATTCTAGCTAATCATCTCAGACTGTATCCTCAAATAAGAGGCATGCCCTTAGAAAACAGATCAAATAAATTGGCTTTATTTGCGGATGTCCTTTTGCTCTTCTTAATGTCCTCGCGAACCCAACTGCCATCAAAACTGGCGGTTTTGGAGGCATGTGGTAAACTATCCAATTATTCTATTAACTTTAGTAAATCAGACCTTTTCCCATTGCAAATAGATTCACAAGACCGATTACATATATCTCAAAACACCCAATTTATAATAGCCACACAGGCTTTGAAATACCTGGGTATCTTCTTAACACCTGACCACTCACAACTGTTTAAGCATAACTATGAAAGATTTAATCATGAATTCTCTCAGCTAACTAATGATTGGCTCCTTAAACTGATCTCGTGGTTAGGGAGAATCAATGCTGTCAAAATGACCCTACTTCCAAAAATACTTTATATGTTTAAAACTGTACCTAAACATACATTCCACAACTCCAAAACACCCTAAACTCATACATTTGGAGACATAGACCACTGATAGTTGCAAAACACACACTATTTCTCCCCAAACATCAAGGTGGATTGGGGGTCTCTGATCTTCAGACCTATAGATATAATACTATTCTGACTAGGATTCTTGATTGGTGCCACCATGGAATCCCTTCTACCAGAAAATGGATTTCAATTGAACAAGAGTTAATCAAATTCCCACAAATAGGGAGTCTCTGCTGGTTACCTCCACATCTTAGACCACAAACACTCAAATCATTCCCAATTATTAAAGAAACCCTTGACACATGGGACAAGGTAATAAAGAAATATGTAAACCTGTCAAACATTCCCTTACATTTGACCCCTATTTTCCACAATCCTGAGTAACCAATAGGATTGAAACATGTAAATGCCGATATCACTGATTTTAACAAACTATTACCTATATATCCAACAACTGAATCCTCTACAATATTGCTACTGGAGCAAATACAAGATTTAGGAGATTTTTTTAAACAATGGATTCCCTACCATCAACTGACACACTATATACACCACCATCACAAAAAAAAACACTCTTACTCCGCCCACAGACACCATTTGAACTGCTATGCAGTTCAGGAAGCCCACCTAATCATTCAGTATCCCTGATCTATAAAATACTCTCACCGCAGCATCAGAACCAACCACCGTATACTAGAAAATGGCAAACTAGTCTGCCTTACTAACTCTCACAAAATGATTGGAACACTGTTTTCACTTCCATTTCATGATCATCACACTCAGCGAATATGTTAGAAATAAATAACAAACTACTCTTGAGATGGTACTTAACAACGGAGAGACTAAAACACTTATTTCCCCAGACATCAGATAAATGATGGAGAAAGTGCAGACAAATAGGTACACTATACCATATATGGTGGGACTGTCCAATGATTAAGAAGTATTGGGAGAATGTGAGGATCCATATAAACCATTGGTTTAACTATAATTGGCCACTTGACTGTTTAATATTCTTGTTTAACATCTTTTCAAAACCCCAATCAAAACTACACGCCAAACTGTTTAACATCACCCTAAATAGCACAAAGCAAGTCATACCACAACTATGGAAACAAGATAGTGTTCCTAATATACAAAATTGGCTACAACAAATAACACTATGGGGTTGATTTATGAAGCAGCGGATGCTGCTACTGACCCAATCCACTTCAGTTCCGCCTGAAGCGGAAGTTAAGAAGCAGCGGTCCTAAGACCGCTGCTCCTTAACTCGTGCACCACCTCTGAGTTGGCGGACAGCAATCAGCCCGATTGAATATGATCGGGTTAAGACGACACCCCTTCTAGCTGATAAATGCCAACAGCATATGCACTCGATGTCAGAGGGCCTTAAGAAAATACTCCTAGGAGTATCTGACTAGCCATGTGGAAACTAGGCCCCAAAAAAACGATTTATCACCCTCAGAGAAAAAACATTCTTTCTATATAACATGTAAACGTTTTGTCACTAAGAAATATGAGTATTAACATGAATATTACTCTTTTTTGTAAGCATGATCCCAGTCGTTGTTAAATCACTGCATCAGGCTTACCTCAATTATACAAGGCTCTGTCAGCATTTTCTAGATCTTATCATCTCTCTAGAAATAAATATACTGAACATACCTCAAAGCAGGTAAACTGCAAACCGTTCCCCCAACTGAAGTCTTTCCCATACTCTAGTTATGCATGAGAACAGCAATGGACCTTAGTTACAAACCGCTAAGATCATCAACCTCCAGGCAGATTTTTCTTCCAATTTCTGCCTGAGAGTAAAACAGTACAACGCCGGTACCGTTTAAAAATAAAAAACTTTTCATTGAAGGTAAAACTACACTAAGTCACCACATATCTCTTGATACTTCCTATCTTGTCGAGAGCTGCAAGAGAATGACTGGGGGTGGCAGTTAGGGGAGGAGCTATATAGACAGCTCTCCTCTTGCAGCTTCCTGTTGGGAAGGAGAATATCCCACAAGTAATGGATGAACCCATGGACTGGATACACCTTACAAGAGAAATAAACATGTCCAAGACCGAACTACTTCTAATCCTCCCCTCTAACTCTACTCCAGTTTCTAATTTTTCTATCACTGTTGACGGCCCAAATATCTCGCCATCACCTCAAATCCGCTGCCTCGGAGTCACACTTGACTCACATCTGTCCTTCATTCCCCACATCCAATTGAACTCTTCATCTTGCCACAACCACCTACAGAATTTCTCCAAAATTCGTCCGTTTCTGAGTGCTGAAACTACTAAACAGCTAATCCACTCCCTGGTAATTTCCTGACTTGACTACTGTAATAAATATCTGGCCTCCCTCTCTACCGCCCTCTTTCCCCTTCAATCCATCCTAAATGCATCTGCAAGGCTAATCCCCCTCTCTCGATGCTCTGTTTCTGCTGCACCTCTCTGTGAGTCCCTTCACTGGCTCCCCATTCACATCAGAATTAAATTCAAAATTCTCACCCTGACCTACCAAGCCCTCACCAATGCTGCCCCACCCTACCTGTCCTCACTCATCAACAAATATATTCCAGCCCGTCCCCTAAGATCCAACAATGACCTGTTTCTTGCGTCTTCAACCATCACCTCCTCTCATGCTAGACTACAGGATTTCTCTCGTATGGCACCAACCCTCTGGAACGCACTTCCTCAAGCTGTCAGGCTTTCCCCTAACCACTCCTCCTTTAAACGTTCCCTTTTTGTTCAGGGAAGCTTATCACCCGACTCATTAACAAATTAACTTCACTTATCTAACAGTTGCCCTCATCTATCTCCTCACTAATATCATCATTCTCACCTTTGCAGTCCCCACCTTCTGTTTCCCATCCTCCTACCCATCTAGATTGTAAGTTCCCATGGGAATAGGACCCTCAATTCCCCCTGTATTTGTCTGTAAAATGTTGTCTCTTATTGTATTGTTTCTCCGTTGTACTTTTATCCTTGTACCCATGGGCAGCAGTGCGGAATCTGTTGGTGCTTTATAAATAAAGAATAATAATATTAATAGTAGCTTATAAGAGAGCAAAGACATAATTTAAGCAGATGATAACCTCCTCGATACACCCTTTGCATTCTCATCCATTAACAGGCTATACGAGGCCACAACTAATCACATACTTTGATTTCTTACTACATGTGGAGCTTAGATTCTTTACAAATTCTAGCCCAAAGGTCTAGAGCCCCTCATTTGTCTTACAAAATAACTAAAAATTCCAGTATTGTCCTATAATTGGCAAATTATTTAAAACATTTGTATCATTAAAAAATAAAAGCCCTATATTGCATATTGTCAACTGTCTGCCAATACCTAACATGGAGGTGATAAGTAGGCAGGGAGGAAGAAAAGAGCTGTTTGAAGGATCAGGGGGTGGGAGGTGTCAGGTGGGATGGTAATCCCTACACTAGAGCAAATATTAACCTTACAAGCTAAGTGATTAACCCCTTCAGTGCTGGGAATTTTGAATTGTGTTGCACAACTGCAATAAGCAGCCTTCTAATTACCAAAAACCAATGGCAAAACCACACATATCTGCTGTTTCTGAACAAAGAGGACCAAAGAGATACTTTTACAGCCATTTGTCTTATGACTGCAGAATTTGTATGTAAATAATTCCAGTGAGAAATTTAAAGTTTGCGAAAAATGATCATATTTGGCAGACAAATAGTGGCATAAAATATAACAAAATGTGCCAAGGTCAATGTCTTGGGTTGTCTACTTTAAAAAAAAAAAAAAAATATATATATATATATATATATTTATTTTTTTTCATAGGTAAATCAATAAAACAAAGGCTCTATTTCTGTTTAAATGGAGTGATAGCAAAAATGCAAAGAATTTGGAACTTTGAGCAAGTTTTTCTTTGAAATTCCCGTAAGTGAAGGGATTAATCACTGGCGTGACTGTGTATACTTATTCATTTCATTTTACATCCCCTTGTTTAGAAATTCTATTGTGAAGAAACAAAACCAGTGTGCAATTAGATATTTGTCCACGTGGTGGCAGTAAAGTAATAAACTTCCTAGAAAGAGTATGTCACATGACACAGTGGAAGATTGGTGTCTTGCTTCAACTGCTGCAGTTTTTAAAGGGACATTAAAGTAAAAATGTAATCGCCTATAGAGGGCTAGATTCCAAGTGGCACGCTAATAACAGCGCTAACGTTAGCACACAACATGATATTGCAAGTCTATGGTAAATCCTATTTACCAGAGAAGGGTTAACATGGCCGACATCATTCTAGCGCAAGCTATACTTTAAATGGAGATCACGACTGTGCTAAATATTCCTGGCATTACAAATTAAAAGTTATAAGTTGCGACACTTGAGCGAATGTTGAAACTGCTCTAGAATCTTTAGTGCAACTTGGGACCTAAAGTAAAATGTAAGGGCTAAAAAAAAATCCACAAAACACATCCAAAACATATTAAAATTAGCGATATAAACACTTTATAATAAAAAAAAATCTTTCGGACAGATTACGAGTTTTGCGGTATGAGGGGTGTGTTGCTAACTTGCACGTTATTGTCACCGCTCACTTCCCTACAGCGCTGGTATTACAGGTTTTTACAAACCCGGTGTTAAAAGGCAAGAAGTGAGCGTAGAGCAAAATTGTGCTCCATACCGCACTCCAATACCAGCGCTGCTTAAGTCAGCGGTGAGCTGGTTGTACGTGCTCGTGCACAATTTCCCCATAGACATCAATGGGGAGAGCCGGCTCAGAAAAAGTCTAACACCTGCAATAAAGCAGCGCAAATCTCAGTAACGCAGCCCCATTGATTCCTATGGGGAAACACATTTTATGTTTACACCTAACACCCTAACATGAACCCCAAGTCTAAACACCCCTAATCTTACACTTATTAGCCCCTAATCTGCCGCCCCCGACATCGCCGACTCCTACATTATACTTATTTTACAAACCCGGTGTTAAAAGGCAAGAAGTGAGCGTAGAGCAAAATTGTGCTCCATACCGCACTCCAATACCAGCGCTGCTTAAGTCAGCGGTGAGCTGGTTGTACGTGCTCGTGCACAATTTCCCCATAGACATCAATGGGGAGAGCCGGCTCAGAAAAAGTCTAACACCTGCAATAAAGCAGCGCAAATCTCAGTAACGCAGCCCCATTGATTCCTATGGGGAAACACATTTTATGTTTACACCTAACACCCTAACATGAACCCCAAGTCTAAACACCCCTAATCTTACACTTATTAGCCCCTAATCTGCCGCCCCCGACATCGCCGACTCCTACATTATACTTATTAACCCCCTAATCTACCTCTCCGGACATCGCCGCCACCTACATTATACTTATGAACCCCTAATCTGCTGCCCCCAACATCGCCGACACCTACATTATATTTATTAACCCCTAATCTGTTGCCCATAACATCGCCGACACCTACATAATGTTATTAACCCCTAATCTGCCACCCCCAATGTCGCCACCACTATAATAAATATATTAACCCCTAAACCACCGTACTCCCGCATCGCTAATACTAGTTAAATATTATTAACCCCTAATCTGCCGCCCCTAACATCGCCGCCACCTACCTACATTTATTAACCTCTAATCTGCCGCCTCCAACGTCGCTGCCACTATATTATATTTATTAACCCCTAAACCTAAGTCTAACCCTAACCCTAACACCCCCTAAACTTAAATATAATTAAATAAATATAAATAAAACCTAAGTTACACTAACACCTAACCTAACCCTACAATTAAATAAATTCCCTTTATTAAATACAATTAACTAAATTCAAAACAATTAGCTAAATTACAAAAAAAAACCCACTAAATTAGAAAATAAAAAACAAATTACAAGATCTTTAAACTAATTACACCTAATCTAATAGCCCTATCAAAATAAAAAAAGCCCCCCAAAATAAAAAAAACCTAGCCTAAACTAAACTACCAGCAGCCCTTAAAAGTGCCTTTTGCGGGGCATTGCCCCAAACAAATCAGCTCTTTTACCTGTAAAAAAAATACACACAACCCCCCCAACAGTAAAAACCACCACCCACACAACCAACCCCCCAAATAAAACCCTAACTAAAAAAACCTAAACTCCCTAACTAAACGCGTACCTTGAATTCAATCCTCAGTGTGCAGCGGTGATCGTACGAAGAGGATCTCCACTCTCCATGGCTCCGCGGTCGCCCGGTCTTCAGTTCAACTGTTGCCGGTCTTCAGTTCTGCGGTCACCGGTCTTCAGTTTCACCCTCCGCGCCAGCTTGTTCCTGGAAGAAGATAGAAGATATCGCCGCTTGGAAGAAGACTTCAACGCCGGACTTCACGAACCATGAGTACCTATCTGGGGGTTAGACTTAGGCTTTTTTTTATTTTTTGGGGGTTTGTTTTCTTTTAGATTAGGGTTTTAATAAGCCTTTGGAAAAGAACTGACGCCCCTTTTAAGGGCAGTAAAAGAGCAGAATTCCCTTAGTTTAACTTAGGGCAATGCCCTACAAAAGGGCCTTGTAAGGGCTATTGGTAGTTTAGCATTAGATTAGGGGGTGGTTTTATTTGGGGGGGGCTTTTTTATTTTCATAGGGATTAGGTTTAAGTAACTGGGGTTAATTAAGGGGGTGTTAGGTTAGGGGGGGTTAGGTTAAGGGGCTTAGTAATTTAATTAGTTATTTGCGTGGTGTGGGTTTGGCAGTTTAGGGGTTAATAGTTTTATTAGGATTATTGCATTGTGTGGGTTTGGTGGATTAGGGGTTAATAGATTTATAAATTTTGTTGCGATGTGGGTTAATGACGGATTAGGTATTCATAGTTTTAATAGGTACTTTGCTATGTGGGTTAATGGCAGATTAGGGGTTAATAGTTTTAATAGGGACTTTGCGATGTGGGTGAAAGGCGGATTAGGGGTAAATACATTTATTAGGTAGTTTGCGATGTTGGGGTTGGCGGATTTAGGGGTTAATACTTTTATTAGGTAGATCACGATGTGGGTGAATGGCGGATTAGGGGTTAATAGTTTAATTAGGCATATTGTGTTGTGGGGGGGTTGTCGGTTTAGGGGTTAATACTTTTATTATTAGTTCCGATGTGGGTTTGATGGCGGTTTGATGGCGGATATAAGTGTTTTTATGTGTCAGGTTTATTTTTGAGAGGCGGGTTAGATTTTTACAGGAGATTTGATATATTTTTTTTTATTTTCTTAGGCGCCGGCAATTTCTAAGGTGCCGTAAGTCACTGGCGACTCCAGAAATTTGTATTTACGCACATTTCTGGACATCACTAGTTTATCCAACTTACGGCACTTTATGAACTGCCGGCACCGTATATGTGATTCCCCGATGTGCAAGGTGAAATTACGGGCGGGGCGGGTTTCAGCAGTTGCGTTGAAGCTTGCGCCGCATATGTAATCTCGCCCTAGAAGTCTATGGGGAGGATATAACACAGTTGCGATATCTGAAATCCTGAAGTTAGTACGACTATGTCTTTTGCTTGTAATAGGCACTCTACTTTGAGTGCAGTTAGTGAGTTTGTAATATTGCCCAAAATGTTTAATTAAGCATAATTATTTATTTTGTCTGTTTTTCCTGCAGTTAATCTCTAACTCTATTATCTCCACACACCCCCACCCCCCCTTCCAGAGAGGCTGGAATGCTTTTTCTGTAATGCAGAACTGTGGAATTCCTACATGCTGCATAGTGATTGGATAATATTTTCAGGAGCTCATTTATACTTCTTCCAAATTGGGCACAGTACAATAGGTAAAATAAACAACATTCAAGGAGCTTTTCAAGAGGTGTGTACTGGCACTACAAATTTGTCCAAGAAAATGAAAGGTTTTAAATACTTTGAAACAATTATTTAAGCACGAATATAAATACTTTCTAATGCATAAATAAAAACTGACTTGAATGTCCCTTTAATAACCGTTTAGGGCCTCGCTTCCATTGAGTCGTAATTCAGTTTGCGTGCACTCGCAAACCGATAAATATGCTGTCGGAAGCAATATCGTTTATCGACTGTTTCCAATGGCGCGTTATACCTCAATATCGGCAGCCGGACTTCGGCTGCCGAAAAGATCTTCGCGTCCCATAGAAAGTAATAGAAGCCGTTAATCGATAAATTATACCAGGTTTCCAATGAAAGCGCTAACCGTTAATACATTGTCGGAGGCTGTCGATACATTGAGAAATATTACCCCCAGCTCAACTAGGTGTAAAAGAGGAAAAACATAATTTATGCTTACCTGATAAATTTATTTCTCTTGTAGTGTATCCAGTCCACGGATCATCCATTACTTATGGGATATTAACTCCTCCCCAACAGGAAGTGCAAGAGGATTCACCCAGCAGAGCTGCTATATAGCTCCTCCCCTAACTGCCATTACCAGTCATTCGACCGAAAACATGCAGAGAAAGGAAAACCATAGGGTGCAGTGGTGACTGTAGTTTAATGGAAAAATTACCTGCCTTAAAGTGACAGGGCGGGCCGTGGACTGGATACACTACAAGAGAAATAAATTTATCAGGTAAGCATAAATTATGTTTTCTCTTGTTAAGTGTATCCAGTCCACGGATCATCCATTACTTATGGGATACCAATACCAAAGCTAAAGTACACGGATGACGGGAGGGACAGGCAGGCTCTTTATACGGAAGGAACCACTGCCTGAAGAACCTTTCTCCCAAAAACAGCCTCCGAAGAAGCAAAAGTGTCAAATTTGTAAAATTTGGAAAAAGTATGAAGAGAAGACCAAGTTGCAGCCTTGCAAATCTGTTCAACAGAAGCCTCATTCTTAAAGGCCCAAGTGGAAGCCACAGCTCTAGTAGAATGTGCTGTAATTCTTTCAGGAGGCTGCTGTCCAGCAGTCTCATAGGCTAACCGTATTATGCTACGAAGCCAAAAGGAGAGAGAGGTAGCTGAAGCTTTTTGACCTCTCCTCTGACCAGAATAAACGACAAACAGGGAAGACGTTTGTCGAAAATCCTTAGTTGCCTGTAGATAAAATTTCAGGGCACGGACTACATCTAGATTGTGTAGCAGACGTTCCTTTTTCGAAGAAGGATTAGGACACAAAGATGGAACCACAATCTCTTGAATGATATTCCTGTTAGTGACCACCTTAGGTAGGAACCCAGGTTTAGTACGCAGAACTACCTTGTCTGAATGAAAAATCAGATAAGGAGAATCACAATGTAAGGCAGATAACTCAGAGACTCTTCGAGCCGAGGAAATCGCCATTAAAAACAGAACTTTCCAAGATAACAACTTGATATCAATGGAATGAAGGGGTTCAAACGGAACCCCCTGTAAAACATTAAAAACTAAGTTCAAACTCCATGGTGGAGCAACAGTTTTAAACACAGGCTTGATCCTAGCTAAAGCCTGACAAAAAGCTTGAACGTCCGGAACTTCTGACAGACGTTTGTGTAAAAGAATGGACAGAGCTGAAATCTGTCCCTTTAAGGAACTAGCGGATAAACCCTTTTCTAAACCTTCTTGTAGAAAAGACAATATCCTCGGAATCCTAACCTTACTCCATGAGTAACTCTTGGATTCGCACCAATATAAGTATTTGCGCCATATCTTATGGTAAATCTTTCTGGTAACAGGCTTCCTAGCCTGTATTAAGGTATCAATAACTGACTCAGAAAAACCACGTTTTGATAAAATCAAGCGTTCAATTTCCAAGCAGTCAGCTTCAGAGAAATTAGATTTTGATGTTTGAAGGGACCCTGGATCAGAAGGTCCTGTTTCAGAGGTAGCGACCAAGGTGGACAGGATGACATGTCCACTAGATCTGCATACCAAGTCCTGCGTGGCCATGCAGGCGCTATTAGAATCACTGATGCTCTCTCCTGTTTGATTCTGGCAATCAATCGAGGAAGCATCGGGAAGGGTGGAAACACATAAGCCATCCCGAAGGTCCAAGGTGCTGTCAAAGCATCTATCAGAACCGCTCCCGGATCCCTGGATCTGGACCCGTAACGAGGAAGCTTGGCGTTCTGTCGAGATGCCATGAGATCTATCTCTGGTTTGCCCCAACGTCGAAGTATTTGGGCAAAGACCTCCGGATGAAGTTCCCACTCCCCCGGATGAAAAGTCTGACGACTTAAGAAATCCGCCTCCCAGTTCTCCACTCCCGGGATGTGGATTGCTGACAGGTGGCAAGAGTGAGACTCTGCCCAGCGAATTATCTTTGATACTTCCATCATTGCTAGGGAGCTTCTTGTCCCTCCCTGATGGTTGATGTAAGCTACAGTCGTGATGTTGTCCGACTGAAACCTGATGAACCCCCGAGTTGTTAACTGGGGCCAAGCCAGAAGGGCATTGAGAACTGCTCTCAATTCCAGAATGTTTATTGGTAGGAGACTCTCCTCCTGATTCCATTGTCCCTGAGCCTTCAGAGAATTCCAGACAGCGCCCCAACCTAGTAGGCTGGCGTCTGTTGTTACAATTGTCCAGTCCGGCCTGCTGAATGGCATCCCCCTGGACAGATGTGGCCGAGAAAGCCACCATAGAAGAGAATTTCTGGTCTCTTGATCCAGATTCAGAGTAGGGGACAAGTCTGAGTAATCCCCATTCCACTGACTTAGCATGCACAATTGCAGCGGTCTGAGATGTAGGCGTGCAAAGGGTACTATGTCCATTGCTGCTACCATTAAGCCGATCACCTCCATGCATTGAGCTACTGACGGGTGTTGAATGGAATGAAGGACACGGCATGCATTTTGAAGCTTTGTTAACCTGTCTTCTGTCAGGTAAATCTTCATTTCTACAGAATCTATAAGAGTCCTCAAGAAGGGAACTCTTGTGAGTGGAAAGAGAGAACTCTTCTTTTCGTTCACCTTCCATCCATGCGACCTTAGAAATGCCAGTACTAACTCTGTATGAGACTTGGCAGTTTGAAAGCTTGAAGCTTGTATCAGAATGTCGTCTAGGTACGGAGCTACCGCAATTCCTCGCGGTCTTAGTACCGCCAGAAGAGCACCCAGAACCTTTGTGAAGATTCTCGGAGCCGTAGCCAATCCGAATGGAAGAGCTACAAACTGGTAATGCCTGTCTAGAAAGGCAAACCTTAGATACCGGTAATGATCTTTGTGAATCGGTATGTGAAGGTAAGCATCCTTTAAATCCACTGTGGTCATGTACTGACCCTTTTGGATCATGGGTAAAATTGTCCGAATAGTTTCCATTTTGAACGATGGAACTCTTAGGAATTTGTTTAGGATCTTTAAATCCAAGATTGGCCTGAAAGTTCCCTCTTTTTTGGGAACCACAAACAGATTTGAGTAAAACCCTTGTCCTTGTTCCGACCGCGGAACCGGATGGATCACTCCCATTAATAAAAGATCTTGTACGCAGCGTAGAAACGCCTCTTTCTTTATTTGGTTTGTTGACAACCTTGACAGATGAAATCTCCCTCTTGGGGGAGAGAATTTGAAGTCTAGAAGGTATCCCTGAGATATGATCTCTAACGCCCAGGGATCCTGGACATCTCTTGCCCAAGCCTGGGCGAAGAGAGAAAGTCTGCCCCCCACTAGATCCGTTCCCGGATCGGGGGCCCTCGATTCATGCTGTCTTAGGGGCAGCAGCAGGTTTCCTGGCCTGCTTGCCCTTGTTCCAGGACTGGTTAGGTCTCCAGCCTTGTCTGTAGCGAGCAACAGCTCCTTCCTGTTTTGGTGCAGAGGAAGTTGATGCTGCTCCTGCTTTGAAATTACGAAAGGAACGAAAATTAGACTGTCTAGCCTTAGGTTTGGCTCTGTCTTGAGGCAGGGCATGGCCTTTACCTCCTGTAATGTCAGCGATAATTTCTTTCAACCCGGGCCCGAATAAGGTCTGCCCTTTGAAAGGTATATTAAGCAATTTAGATTTAGAAGTAACGTCAGCTGACCAGGATTTTAGCCACAGTGCTCTGCGTGCCTGAATGGCGAATCCGGAATTCTTAGCCGTAAGTTTAGTTAAATGTACTACGGCATCTGAAATAAATGAGTTAGCTAACTTAAGGGCTTTAAGCTTGTGTGTAATCTCATCTAATGGAGCTGATTCAAGTGTCTCTTCCAGAGACTCAAACCAAAATGCTGCTGCAGCCGTGACAGGCGCAATGCATGCAAGAGGTTGCAATATAAAACCTTGTTGAACAAACATTTTCTTAAGGTAACCCTCTAACTTTTTATCCATTGGATCTGAAAAGGCACAGCTATCCTCCACCGGGATAGTGGTACGCTTAGCTAAAGTAGAAACTGCTCCCTCCACCTTAGGGACCGTTTGCCATAAGTCCCGTGTGGTGGCGTCTATTGGAAACATCTTTCTAAATATCGGAGGGGGTGAGAACGGCACACCGGGTCTATCCCACTCCTTAGTAACAATTTCAGTAAGTCTCTTAGGTATAGGAAAAACGTCAGTACTCGCCGGTACCGCAAAATATTTATCCAACTTACACATTTTCTCTGGTATTGCAACTGTGTTACAATCATTCAGAGCCGCTAACACCTCCCCTAGTAATACACGGAGGTTTTCCAGCTTAAATTTAAAATTTGAAATATCTGAATCCAGTTTGTTTGGATCAGAACCGTCACCCGCAGAATGAAGCTCTCCGTCCTCATGTTCTGCAAATTGTGACGCAGTGTCTGACATGGCCCTAATATTATCAGCGCACTCTGTTCTCACCCCAGAGTGATCACGCTTACCTCTTAGTTCTGGTAATTTAGCCAAAACTTCAGTCATAACAGTAGCCATATCCTGTAATGTGATTTGTAATGGCCGCCCAGATGTACTCGGCGCTACAATATCACGCACCTCCCGAGCGGGAGATGCAGGTACTGACACGTGAGGCGAGTTAGTCGGCATAACTCTCCCCTCGTTGTTTGGTGAAATATGTTCAATTTGTACAGATTGACTTTTATTTAAAGTAGCATCAATACAGTTAGTACATAAATTTCTATTGGGCTCCACTTTGGCTTTAGCACATATAGCACAGATATCTTCCTCTGAATCAGACATGTTTAACACACTAGCAAATAAACTAGCAACTTGGAAATACTTTTCAAGTAATTTACTATAATATGAAAACGTACTGTGCCTATAAGAAGCACAGAAAAAGTTATGACAGTTGAAAATTAATAAACTGAAAAGTTATAGCATCAAATCTTTGTAAAAAACACAATTTTAGCAAAGGATTGCTCCCATTAGCAAAGGATAACTAACCCTGATAGCAGAAAAAAAAAAAAAAATACAGAAATAAACGTTTTTTTATCACAGTCAACTACAATCTCACAGCTCTGCTGTGAGTGATTACCTCCCTCAAAACAAGTTTTGAAGACCCCTGAGTTCTGTAGAGATGAACCGGATCATGCAGGGAAGACAATAAACTTCTGACTGAATTTTTTGATGCGTAGCAAAAGCCCAAAAAAGGCCCCTCCCCCTCACACATAACAGTGAGAGAGATCAGTAAACTGTCATAAATTAAATAAAACGACTGCCAAGTGGAAAAAAATAGTGCCCAGTCCTCTCACACATCCTATCTATTTGTTGGGTGCAAGAGAATGACTGGTAATGGCAGTTAGGGGAGGAGCTATATAGCAGCTCTGCTGGGTGAATCCTCTTGCACTTCCTGTTGGGGAGGAGTTAATATCCCATAAGTAATGGATGATCCGTGGACTGGATACACTTAACAAGAGAAATTGTGCTTTCTGAGACCTATTTTCTATTTAAATTATAAAACTTGAAAATAATGCAAGTGTTTTAATGTAGAAATAAATTGTTATAAGTAATATTTATTGTTGTCTCATGTATAGAAATAGTTGAACTTATATTCTAATAGAAATATCAATATATATTTAAATATAATAATATATGCAAGAACATATATACAGAATGCAAACTAGACCTATGCCTAGGGCAGCAATAAATATTACTTATATTTATGAAGTGTTAAATATAATTATATTAGAAAATAGTATTTGATTATTAAAAATATGGATAAGTGTTTTTTATTTTTCTTGAGAGGCGATCACAGGTAAGAAGCACGGACGTTAAACGTAAATTCTATAGCGTAAGGTCGGGTTACCTTAGCAACTAATTGATTTTCAAGAAATCCGACGTTAGATGGAAGCGTTAACACAACGTTAACTTACAGCTACACGAAAAGAGCGACTGCGCGCAACACGCTAATCTTTTCAATGGAAACCTGGTACTAAAATGCAGCCGTAAATTACTTTTAGCTGTCGGCCGCTTCGGTAGCTTACGGCTCCATTTTTAACGACTCAATGGAAGCGAGGCCTAAGTTGGTGATTGATGTAATTATTGCACAATACAATTTTTGTAAATAAAAATTTGGTGTACTGAATTTTATCTTAGGATATAAACATACGGTGTATATATACATGACATCCATTTAAAGGGACAGTAAACACCTTGATATTTTTTTCTATAAAATGTTTGGTTATGTATAATGAAACAAAGTTTGCAATATGTTTTGTTTATTTTACTCCCTTTTCATGTATTTTAGCACTGAATATTAGACATGTGCATTTGTGTTATTTACGTTAGAACAAATGCCAAATATGGCCGTAGGCAGCAGCATTTGGCTTTTTTTCGAAGCCAGATTTCTTCTTGTGAAAGTATAACACACAAAGATGTGCGCAAATCCAGATCTTTGTGTGTTGTACTTTCACAAGAAGAAATCTGGTTCCAAATGCACGTCTACTGAATATTGCGCAATTTCTAATGCTCAGAACTTGAAATGGCGACTTCTCATGGCTAACTCTGCTACATATATATCCCTAACTGCCTTTATCTGATAACAACTGCAAAACAATTCAATTTATACTAACATTATGACAATGGCTAGCCTAGGGTTTTGTGGACTAAAGCCTAGTTTGGTTTCTTCAAATAAGATACATGGTGGGGGGTGTTTGGCTATAGTAAAATAGTTACAATAAAAAGGATGTTAATTTATTTTAAAAAGATGTAGACTTGGCTGATATGTTATTCTATAACAAAACAAAATGAGGGCATGTTAGAAAATCATTTAGTTTGTTTATGAGGTTACTCTCTAGGCAGAAAAGCTTTTTTTGCAGGTGGGACAGCCTTCAAATTTCCACAAGAAATGTCCTTGATAGATGACTGATTCTGCTGTTAGCCATGTATGTAAACTAATTTTTTGTTCTTGGCAAGTCCTGACCACTACTGGTGGCTTGTAGCACTAGCACTAGCTACCACTTTAAATTTATTTACATTTACTGCATGGATTTTCATTAACAAACTAATTTTGAGTTATCCCCTTAACTAATATCAGACAGAATTAAATATTTTTTCACAATAAATGATTCATAAGGATTGTAGTGCAAAATGGGCTATGCATTCAGGACAGTTATTTTTTAGGCAAGTTTTCTGTCAACATGTGCCTACTGATGGGTTGCAAGGTGTTCAGAAGCATTATAGAATGGATGATAAAGGTGAGAGCATTGCTTATATGATGGATGTCCATGCTCAGAATTGCAATTTATTTTGTGCAGTAAAAGACCATAATTTAAGGTTGGTGATATAATTAAGTTTCCTCTTACTGTTTGTGAACACTTGATGTAAAGGTTATCTCATTCTCATGCCCTTTTCTGGTTACTCTATCTCCCAAATCTGCCATACTCTTGTATTCTTATAATTTGCCTTTTTTTTGGTTCCTACACCAATGGGTCTTGTACAGGTCTTACATTTGGTGCTTCAAAATAAATGGTCCGGTTTTACAAAAAGAGTTTATTATCTATGCCAGAAGGGATAAATAAAAGGAGGAATATGAAATTTAAGGGGAAAAAAAGCTTTTTGTGTGCTCCCATACATTATGCGTTATGGCTCATTATGGGATGCTGGGATGCTCCCAGAGGAACTTTGGACATACAGATGTGGCCAAGAGTATTGGTACCCTTGCATTTTAATAAAAAATGCACCATTTGCCCCGAAAAGTGTTGAAATTAAAATATCTTTTGTCCTCCATACATTGTGCAGTTGTGCATGTATGGAGCAAATTCTTGCTTATTCTATAAAGGCATTTTAAAATGAACTGGACAATAATATTGATACCCTTCAGGAGTTACAATATTATTTTGTAGTGATACTCCAGGTAGACTAGTCTCTTTAGTTATTATTACAGATATCTTCAATATTATAATCACTTATTCAGCCAGTTTAAATGGAGAAAAATACTAATTCTGCTGCTGTATCACACTGAACATATAAAAGAGAAGGAAAATCTGAGAGTTGTCTAAGGAGGTTAGAAAGAAGCAATGCATTGTCAACCTAAAGGCTACCATCTCTAAAGAGATTGATGCCCCTGTGAGCACTGTTCTAATATTATTAAGAAGTTTAAGGCACATGGGACTATAGCCAACATCCCTGGACATGGCCCCAAGAGGAACATTGACCCAAGAAAAATGAGAAAAGGAAATTTATGCTTACCTGATAAATTTGTTTCTTTTATGATATGACGAGTCCATGGATTTCATCCTTACTTATGGGATATCGCCTCCTGGTCAGCAGGAGGAGGCAAAGAGCACCACAGCAGAGCTGTATATATAGCTCCTCCCTTCCCTCCCACTCCAGTCATTCGACCAAAGTTAGGAAGAGAAAGGAAAACCAAGGTGCAGAGGTGACTGAAGTTTAACAAAAATAAAGACCTGTCTTAGAAAATGACAGGGTGGGCCGTGGACTCGTCATATCGTAAAAGAAACAAATTTATCAGGTAAGCATAAATTTCCTCCACGGATTTCATCCTTACTTATGGGATACAATACCAAAGCTATAGGACACGGATGAAAGGGAGGGACAAGACAGGAACCTAAACGGAAGGCACCACTGCTTGAAGAACCTTTCTCCCAAAAACAGCCTCGGACGAGGCAAAACTATCAAATTTGGAAAATTTGGAAAAAGGGTGAAGAGACGACCAAGTTGCAGCCTTGCAAATCTGTTTAACAGAAGCATCATTTTTAAATGCCCATGAGGAAGCCAAAGCCCTAGTGGAATGAGCCGTAATTCGTTCAGGAGGCTGCTGTCCAGCAGTCTCATATGCAAAATGGATGATACTCTTCAGCCAAAAAGAAAGAGACAGAGAAAAGAAGGGGTGCTGTGGTTGGGTGTGTACGTGGTGTAAACTTTCATATGTGAATTTAATGATGAATCACAATACATAACCAGCCTGGTTATACAGACAAGAGTTCATGGTCTTGCTATGTCCATGGGTCCACCCCAATGTCCCCTGACAATAGCAAGATAGAAATAGAAATAAGAATGTCTTCAATATATGCAGTTCAAATGGTATCACATATGTATATATCATAAACAGACTCACCACAGTCCTGTTTCAGGTTGATCTGTCTCATACGTCCTTGCGGTGCTGTTGATAATGTTGTGATACTCCTCTTTGCTGCTGGTGAGTGTCCAAGCTGGGAAATGCCAAGCCTCCGCAATAGGGGATTTAAAAAGTGTTCTCAACTCGCTGTGTGTGCTCACAATGGCCACAAAATCTCTCAAACAAAAACAGTTAGGAGCACCAAAAAGCAAGTGAAAAAGCAAAATTTATTTACAGTTAATTTAAACATGAGGGTTAATTAACCCCAGGGTAAGAGTGTGAAAACAGAAAACAATAAACAGAGAACAAAAACGGCTGACCGGTTTCGGCGTCTGCCTTAATCCTAGCCTGCTTAAAAAGTGATTGTAAATTCACAATTTAAAAACCCTTCTCTGTGTTTCCATTGGGTGTGGAGTACACACCCTTCAAGTAATTAACCAATGTCAAACATCAACTTGATTTAGTTTAATTTATTCAGACACCTGTTTCCCTACTGACACACTGTTAATAGGTGTGGCGATTTTGGATTAGCTAACTTGAAGTCTTTTATTTTGTTGTGAACTTTCAAATGCTATCATCCAAACTGCATAAAAGTGCTCCTCGTCACATCTATTTAGCCAGAAAGTGTGGTGTTCATAATAAGACATTATGCTTATATAACCAAAGTTTGTATTTTTGTAGTCTCATTTGTCAATTTTCGTATTCCTATGTATTGAACACTCTAAGTTCTCTTTTATCTACCTCATCTTGGTAAGAGGAAAGAAAGAAATGATACCTGGGACCGCCAGGATCCGAAATTGCCCCCTGACTGTTGTGTATGTGACCTCAAGACCTGGGATGCGATTGCGGTTCTTAGATTACGTGTGTGTTTGTTTGTATGCTGGAGTGACGTGTGGTACACACCTCTATTTTGACCCTATGGGCTTTCGTTCCCCTCAGCTGCCAAAGCTAGACTACGCCTCTATCTCGAGTGATGTACGCTGAGGGGGTGTGTTGAGTACCTTTTATTAAGTGTTGATCAAATTTACTGGAGGGATTACTCTAACCAAATACCCTCCCTTGATATTCATACATGTATCTAGATGGACTGAAATCACTGTTCAGACGTAACATAATGACGAGTCTGGATCGCCCGCAGCTAAGAAACTTGCAGTATATACGGTTTGGTATACCCAGCATGGGAAGTATAATAAGGGTCTAGATCCAGGTATCATTTTTACACACCTACTGGGAATAACGTTCCTTATATCAAGGGAGGGTATTTGGTTAGAGTAATCCCTCCAGTAAATTCGATCAACACTTAATAAAAGGTACTCAACACACCCCCTCAGCGTACATCACTCGAGATAGAGGCGTAGTCTAGCTTTGGCAGCTGAGGGGAACGAAAGCCCATAGGGTCAAAATAGAGGTGTGTACCACACGTCACTCCAGCATACAAACAAACACACACGTAATCTAAGAACCGCAATCGCATCCCAGGTCTTGAGGTCACATACACAACAGTCAGGGGGCAATTTCAGATCCTGGCGGTCCCAGGTATCATTTCTTTCTTTCCTCTTACCAAGATGAGGTAGATAAAAGAGAACTTAGAGTGTTCAATACATAGGAATACGAAAATTGACAAATGAGACTACAAAAATACAAACTTTGGTTATATAAGCATAATGTCTTATTATGAACACCACACTTTCTGGCTAAATAGATGTGACGAGGAGCACTTTTATGCAGTTTGGATGATAGCATTTGAAAGTTCACAACAAAATAAAAGACTTCAAGTTAGCTAATCCAAAATCGCCACACCTATTAACAGTGTGTCAGTAGGGAAACAGGTGTCTGAATAAATTAAACTAAATCAAGTTGATGTTTGACATTGGTTAATTACTTGAAGGGTGTGTACTCCACACCCAATGGAAACACAGAGAAGGGTTTTTAAATTGTGAATTTACAATCACTTTTTAAGCAGGCTAGGATTAAGGCAGACGCCGAAACCGGTCAGCCGTTTTTGTTCTCTGTTTATTGTTTTCTGTTTTCACACTCTTACCCTGGGGTTAATTAACCCTCATGTTTAAATTAACTGTAAATAAATTTTGCTTTTTCACTTGCTTTTTGGTGCTCCTAACTGTTTTTGTTTGAGAGATTTTGTGGCCATTGTGAGCACACACAGCGAGTTGAGAACACTTTTTAAATCCCCTATTGCGGAGGCTTGGCATTTCCCAGCTTGGACACTCACCAGCAGCAAAGAGGAGTATCACAACATTATCAACAGCACCGCAAGGACATATGAGACAGATCAACCTGAAACAGGACTGTGGTGAGTCTGTTTATGATATATACATATGTGATACCATTTGAACTGCATATATTGAAGACATCCTTATTTCTATTTCTATCTTGCTATTGTCAGGGGACATTGGGGTGGACCCATGGACATAGCAAGACCATGAACTCTTGTCTGTATAACCAGGCTGGTTATGTATTGTGATTCATCATTAAATTCACATATGAAAGTTTACACCACGTACACACCCAACCACAGCACCCCTTCTTTTCTCTGACTGTTTTGAGCATCAGCTAGAGCTTTGGCCGAGCACAGGGTGGGGTACGTGTGTACACACAATTTTTTGCCAATTACTCCGCAATAAAGGGTATGCAGGGTGAGGGTGCTATGTCCAGGACACCAATTTTGTTTTCCCTACGTACAGCTGAAGAGAGAGAAACAGCAGCCTGGGACTGCAATCAAATCTTTTCGCTTAATAAAACAAATTACAGTTTGATTAATCTCTTTGAGGAAGTAGAATTCCTCCTCATAAAGGAAGATCAATTAAAATGGGATGTGAACACACTAAATAAATATCCGGAGCTAGGCCTGGTACCTAGAGGTTTGAGCCTAAACAAGTTTCCCACCTTTATCACAGATGACAAATCATTTATAGAAAGGTGGAACGATCATCTAACACAGTGTTCATTTAATTTAATGAAATTTATTTGTGAATTCAAGGTAAAAGCCATAGAGGATCTTGGCACTAAAATCAAAGAATTACAGGACGAACTCAACAAGAGAAGCGAGGAACCAAGCTTCTTGAAATTTGATGCCACTTTGCAAAAAGTGTTGGCAGAAGCCAAATCTGCATTATTAGAAGCAAAACGCACGAAATATCTACGAGATTTACAAGATTATAACCTGAATAGGGTTTACGTCTGGAACAGGAGGGATCGTTTTGCCCTCAGAAGGGAACAAAACAGACAAACCCCGTTTCACAACAGAGGAAGAAGGGGCTTCAGATCAAGGGGAAACAGGGACAGACGAGTAAATTTCCAAGAGAGTGAGGGAGAATCCTGGGATGAAGGATCATCTTCAGGAGAAGATTTAGCACCACAGGAAGCCACAGTCAGACCGAAAGTGGGATCGAATCGGCTCCCCCCGATCCTGAAGAATAAGGGGCAAGGCTCATTACCAACTACTTCACATTACAGTGAGGAACCGATACAACAGAGAAAAAGCCAAGGGCCCTCAGGAGATACTGAAAGATCACAGATCGAGCAGGTTTTTCAGGTACCCCCAAGAACATCAGAAGGGGGGGAAGAGATACTCTAGAGCATTACCAACCACCGAGGGAAGAAAGAAGATACCCCCAAAGAAGAGGACGAAAGAGGGGAAACTACAGGGACTAAATGTTATTAATTTGTCAAGTTATGCATTAAATAAATTTGAATTGGAAGTTTTGAGCTTAGGTCTAACCTTTGTACCAACTATGGACTTTAACCTATTCAAGACTCTTTTGGATGTCAACAAGATGATACGCAATATGACTCTAAAGAAGCATTTTAAGCTAGAAACAAGGGAGCTCCACGAATCAGATGAGAGTCCACGTTCCACAGATAATGAGATAGAGAGTGCAGGTTGTAGTGCAGCCATGAATTTTCAGGAACTATGTGATGTCAGGGTCTTGGAATCTCTCCAAGGGGGAATAGAAGAGGAAGAGGTCAGGAGTCTAAGGACTCCAAAATTAAAGAGTAAATCTTTATTTTATCCCCTACAAAGTAGGGGCCCCCTTTTGGAGAAATTCCAAAAAAGAGTGGAAAATGATCTAGTAAAGCTCCAATATACTACACAAAGGGGTCAGGAATCCAATATAACACGTAGACAGAAGGAGGCTCTAGATAGCCTAAAAAACAATAGAGGTTTGGTAATAAGATCTGCTGATAAGGGCGGGGCCATTGTGGTTCAGGATAGAACCAAATTTGTTCAAGAAGCTTGGGGACAGCTGAGAACAGAAACAGATTATGAAATACTACAACAGGATCCCACCAGGTCATTCCAGCGACAATTGGTCTCCCTGGTGGATGATGGGGTAGAACTGGGCTTTATTGACCAGGATACCAAAACATATCTACTGGTACAGAATCCCGCTATACCGGTGTTTAATCACCTACCGAAAGTACATAAGTCTACTGATAACGTCCAGGGGAGACCGATTGTCAGCGGGATTGGCTCACTCACTGAACATCTTTCAGAATGGCTGGATGACATTCTGCAGCCAATGGTAAATACACTTTGGAGCTTTTTAGCTGATACAAAACATGTCCTAAATTTACTCACTGAAGTAACTTGGCAAAGCAATTATCATTGGTTAACTGTTGATGTCAAGTCTCTTTATTCAACTATACCTCATGAGAAGGGATTGGAGGCTTTAGAATTCTTTCTCTCCAGATGGTATACAGGGAATCAGGCATTTACTAAGTATGTTATAAGAATAACCAAGTTTCTTCTAACCCACAACTATTTCCTGTTTGAGGGGGAGTTCTTTCTCCAGAAGCGTGGGACGGCAATGGGGGCCAAGTTTGCCCCCTCCTACGCCAACCTATTCATGGGTTGGTGGGAGCTCTCCCACGTCTTTGGAGAGCTGAACCCCTTCAGGCAGGAGATAGTGTGGTACAAACGGTTCATAGACGATCTGTTGTTTATCTGGGAGGGTTCGAGAGAGGATCTAGATGACTTTATTAAGAATTTAAACCAGAATACGGTAGGGATCAGCTTCACTTCAGAGGTTCAGGAACATATGGTTAACTTCCTTGACATTACACTGAAGGGCCAGACAGGACAAAAAAATCATGACTGAAACCTATCGGAAACCGATTTCAGGTAACTCACTCCTCCATGCAACAAGCTGCCATCCAAGGAGAGTTTTTAAAGGGGTAGCGAGAGGGCAGTTCATCCGTTTGAGAAGAAACTGCACCAGTCAACACACATATGAAAAACAGGCAGATGAACTCGAAACTAGGTTGCTAGAAAGAGGGTACTGTAAGTCGATAGTCACAAGAGAAAGAGATCTAGTCAGTAGATTGGACAGGGCCCGGTTACTAGAACAATCTAAAAGAAAGCCGGAGAACAAAAATAGGAACAGGAGAAAAGATAAGAACTGGTGGGAACAACTAAATGAAGGTAGTAGAATTCAATTTACAACAGATTATTCACGGCAGTACCACCAGATATGTCAGATAATCAAAAACAACTATCAACTTCTCTTGGCTGATGATGCTTTGAAAGATATAGTGAATGAGGGCATACGATTCGCTTACAAAAGGAATCGTACGATAGGCAACATAATAGCCCCCACTAAACTGAGACAGGAAGAAACCAGTGGCTCGACCTGGTTAAGACTCAATGGTACCTATAGGTGCAACTATCTTTCATGTAAAGCATGTGAGAGAGTGGTAGTGGGAGACACATTTAGGTCCCTGGTAACGGGCGAAACCTTCCAGAAGAGACTGTGCCTAAATTGCCGGTCAAACTTCGTGGTGTATCTAATTTCATGCACACATTGTGCCCTCCAATATGTAGGTCTCACGATCAGAGAGGCGCGAGTTAGAATAAAGGAACATCTGGCTGATATAAGAGCAGGGGAGCTAACTACCCCTCTGATTAATCACTTTTCGGGGTTACACCAGAAAGATCCCAGGTACTTCTCGTGGACCATCATTGAGAGGGTACCAGTACAAAACAAAGGGCTCGATAGAACCCGTAAACTGGGTGAAAGGGAGGCCTTCTGGATTTTTCGGTTGAGAACCAGGTTTCCAGAGGGTCTAAATTCAGAGTTTGATTTAATTAACTTTTGGTAGCTGTGGCTTCCCACCCCTTAGGCCCATACTAAACTCTTCAATTCCCGCATCCTCTTTACCTTAAATTCCCTTCCCCCTTTCCCCCTCCCCCCACAAACTCCCCATTTCCCCATTACCCAAGTCCCCCCAGACCCACAACCCCCCCAACCCCACCCCCCCCTCCATATCTTACACTGGTTATGAATATAGAGAAGGTGCGTTTACTATAGTAATTCAGTATATGGAGGTTATTCAGGGTTAAAGTGCCAGCACAGTGGTTTATAACATGTCAACAAGGAGTCTAGCAACACAGTACACATTTACAATCCATTCACTAATCTAAATTCATACATGTATCTAGATGGACTGAAATCACTGTTCACACGTAACATAATGACGAGTCTGGATCGCCCGCAGCTAAGAAACTTGCAGTATATACGGTTTGGTATACCCAGCATGGGAAGTACAATAAGGGTCTAGATCCAGGTATCATTTTTACACACCTACTGGGAATAACGTTCCTTATATCAAGGGAGGGTATTTGGTTAGAGTAATCCCTCCAGTAAATTCGATCAACACTTAATAAAAGGTACTCAACACACCCCCTCAGCGTACATCACTCGAGATAGAGGCGTAGTCTAGCTTTGGCAGCTGAGGGGAACGAAAGCCCATAGGGTCAAAATAGAGGTGTGTACCACACGTCACTCCAGCATACAAACAAACACACACGTAATCTAAGAACCGCAATCGCATCCCAGGTCTTGAGGTCACATACACAACAGTCAGGGGGCAATTTCGGATCCTGGCGGTCCCAGGTATCATTTCTTTCTTTCCTCTTACCAAGATGAGGTAGATAAAAGAGAATTTAGAGTGTTCAATACATAGGAATACGAAAATTGACAAATGAGACTACAAAAATACAAACTTTGGTTATATAAGCATAATGTCTTATTATGAACACCACACTTTCTGGCTAAATAGATGTGACGAGGAGCACTTTTATGCAGTTTGGATGATAGCATTTGAAAGTTCACAACAAAATAAAAGACTTCAAGTTAGCTAATCCAAAATCACCACACCTATTAACAGTGTGTCAGTAGGGAAACAGGTGTCTGAATAAATTAAACTAAATCAAGTTGATGTTTGACATTGGTTAATTACTTGAAGGGTGTGTACTCCACACCCAATGGAAACACAGAGAAGGGTTTTTAAATTGTGAATTTACAATCACTTTTTAAGCAGGCTAGGATTAAGGCAGACGCCGAAACCGGTCAGCCGTTTTTGTTCTCTGTTTATTGTTTTCTGTTTTCACACTCTTACCCTGGGGTTAATTAACCCTCATGTTTAAATTAACTGTAAATAAATTTTGCTTTTTCACTTGCTTTTTGGTGCTCCTAACTGTTTTTGTTTGAAAAAGAAAGAGAGGTAGCTGTAGCTTTCTGACCCCTACGTTTTCCAGAAAAAACAACAAATAATGAAGGTGATTGACGAAATTCTTTAGTCATCTGCAAGTAAAACTTCAGGGCACGGACCACGTCCAAGTTATGTAACAGACGCTCCTTCTTAGAAGAAGGATTAGGACACAATAATTTCCTGATTAATATTTTTGTTGGAAACAACCTTAGGAAGAAAACCAGGTTTGGTACGTAACACTACCTTATTGTAATGAAAAAACTAAATTTATGCTTACCTGATAAATTCCTTTCTCCTGTAGTGTGGTCAGTCCACGGGTCATCATTACTTCTGGGATATTAACTCCTCCCCAACAGGAAGTGCAAGAGGATTCACCCAGCAGAGCTGCTATATAGCTCCTCCCCTCTACGTCACCTCCAGTCATTCGACCAAGGACCAACGAGAAAGGAGAAGCCAAAGGGTGTAGTGGTGACTGGAGTATAATTCAAAAAATTTTTTACCTGCCATAAAAAACAGGGCGGGCCGTGGACTGACCACACTACAGGAGAAAGGAATTTATCAGGTAAGCATAAATTTTGTTTTCTCCTGTTAAGTGTGGTCAGTCCACGGGTCATCATTACTTCTGGGATACCAATACCAAAGCTAAAGTACACAGATGACGGGAGGGACAGGCAGGCTCTTTATACGGAAGGAACCACTGCCTGAAGAACCTTTCTCCCAAAAACAGCCTCCGAAGAAGCAAAAGTGTCAAATTTGTAAAATTTGGAAAAAGTATGAAGAGAAGACCAAGTTGCAGCCTTGCAAATCTGTTCAACAGAAGCCTCATTCTTAACCCCTTAAGGACCAGCGACGTACCCTGTATGTCGCTGGCCTTTTTTTGGGACTTGATCGTTTTATAGCGCGGTCTTGCTACCAGCGTTGAGACTGCTCTATTCCACAAAGCCTGCTGGAGGGAGTGCATTAATAGTGTGTTCTTGCTAGATTTGTGCTATTATGTCCTGAAAAAACCCTAATGACCAGTGACATACAGGGTACATTGTGGTCATTAAGGGGTTAAAGGCCCAAGTGGAAGCCACAGCTCTAGTAGAATGTGCTGTAATTCTTTCAGGAGGCTGCTGTCCAGCAGTCTCATAGGCTAACCGAATTATGTTACGAAGCCAAAAAGAGAGAGAGGTAGCCGAAGCTTTTTGACCTCTCCTCTGACCAGAATAAACGACAAACAGGGAAGACGTTTGTCGAAAATCCTTAGTTGCCTGTAGATAAAATTTCAGGGCACGGACTACATCTAGATTGTGTAGCAGACGTTCCTTCTTCGAAGAAGGATTAGGACACAAAGATGGAACCACAATCTCTTGATTGATATTCCTGTTAGTGACCACCTTAGGTAGGAACCCAGGTTTAGTACGCAGAACTACCTTGTCTGAATGAAAAATCAGATAAGGAGAATCACAATGTAAGGCGGATAACTCAGAGACTCTTCGAGCCGAGGAAATCGCCATTAAAAATAGAACTTTCCAAGATAACAGCTTGATATCAATGGAATGAAGGGGTTCAAACGGAACACCTTGTAAAACATTAAGAACTAAGTTCAAACTCCATGGTGGAGCAACAGTTTTAAACACAGGCTTGATCCTAGCTAAAGCCTGACAAAAAGCTTGAACGTCCGGAACTTCTGACAGACGTTTGTGTAAAAGAATGGACAGAGCTGAAATCTGTCCCTTCAAGGAACTAGCGGATAAACCCTTTTCTAAACCTTCTTGTAGAAAAGACAATATCCTCGGAATCCTAACCTTACTCCATGAGTAACTTTTGGATTCGCACCAATATAAGTATTTGCGCCATATCTTATGATAAATCTTTCTGGTAACAGGCTTCCTAGCCTGTATTAAGGTATCAATAACTGACTCAGAAAAACCACGTTTTGATAAAATCAAGCGTTCAATTTCCAAGCAGTCAGCTTCAGAGAAATTAGATTTTGATGTTTGAAGGGACCCTGGATCAGAAGGTCCTGTTTCAGAGGTAGAGACCAAGGTGGACAGGATGACATGTCCACTAGATCTGCATACCAAGTCCTGCGTGGCCATGCAGGCGCTATTAGAATCACTGATGCTCTCTCCTGTTTGATTCTGGCAATCAATCGAGGAAGCATCGGGAAGGGTGGAAACACATAAGCCATCCCGAAGGTCCAAGGTGCTGTCAAAGCATCTATCAGAACCGCTCCCGGATCCCTGGATCTGGACCCGTAACGAGGAAGCTTGGCATTCTGTCGAGACGCCATGAGATCTATCTCTGGTTTGCCCCAACGTCGAAGTATTTGGGCAAAGACCTCCGGATGAAGTTCCCACTCCCCCGGATGAAAAGTCTGACGACTTAAGAAATCCGCCTCCCAGTTCTCCACTCCCGGGATGTGGATTGCTGACAGGTGGCAAGAGTGAGACTCTGCCCAGCGAATTATCTTTGATACTTCCATCATTGCTAGGGAGCTTCTTGTCCCTCCCTGATGGTTGATGTAAGCTACAGTCGTGATGTTGTCCGACTGAAACCTGATGAACCCCCGAGTTGTTAACTGGGGCCAAGCCAGAAGAGCATTGAGAACTGCTCTCAATTCCAGAATGTTTATTGGTAGGAGACTCTCCTCCTGATTTCATAGTCCCTGAGCCTTCAGAGAATTCCAGACAGCGCCCCAACCTAGTAGGCTGGCGTCTGTTGTTACAATTGTCCAGTCCGGCCTGCTGAATGGAATCCCCCTGGACAGATGTGGCCGAGAAAGCCACCATAGAAGAGAATTTCTGGTCTCTTGATCCAGATTCAGAGTAGGGGACAAGTCTGAGTAATCCCCATTCCACTGACTTAGCATGCACAATTACAGCGGTCTGAGATGTAGGCGTGCAAAGGGTACTATGTCCATTGCCGCTACCATTAAGCCGATCACCTCCATGCATTGAGCTACTGACGGGTGTTGAATGGAATGAAGGACACGGCATGCATTTTGAAGCTTTGTTAACCTGTCTTCTGTCAGTTAAATCTTCATTTCTACAGAATCTATCAGAGTCCCCAAGAAGGGAACTCTTGTGAGTGGAAAGAGAGAACTCTTCTTTTCGTTCACCTTCCATCCATGCGACCTTAGAAATGCCAGAACTAACTCTGTATGAGACTTGGCAGTTTGAAAGCTTGAAGCTTGTATCAGAATGTCGTCTAGGTACGGAGCTACCGAAATTCCTTGCGGTCTTAGTACCGCCAGAAGAGCACCCAGAACCTTTGTGAAGATTCTTGGAGCCGTAGCCAATCCGAATGGAAGAGCTACAAACTGGTAATGCCTGTCTAGAAAGGCAAACCTTAGATACCGGTAATGATCTTTGTGAATCGGTATGTGAAGGTAAGCATCCTTTAAATCCACTGTGGTCATGTACTGACCCTTTTGGATCATGGGTAAAATTGTCCGAATAGTTTCCATTTTGAACGATGGAACTCTTAGGAATTTGTTTAGGATCTTTAAATCCAAGATTGGCCTGAAAGTTCCATCTTTTTTGGGAACCACAAACAGATTTGAGTAAAACCCTTGTCCTTGTTCCGACCGCGGAACCGGATGGATCACTCCCATTAATAAAAGATCTTGTACGCAGCGTAGAAACGCCTCTTTCTTTATTTGGTTTGTTGACAACCTTGACAGATGAAATCTCCCTCTTGGGGGAGAGGATTTGAAGTCCAGAAGGTATCCCTGAGATATGATCTCTAACGCCCAGGGATCCTGGACATCTCTTGCCCAAGCCTGGGCGAAGAGAGAAAGTCTGCCCCCCACTAGATCCGTTCCCGGATCGGGGGCCCTCGATTCATGCTGTCTTAGGGGCAGCAGCAGGTTTCCTGGCCTGCTTGCCCTTGTTCCAGGACTGGTTAGGTCTCCAGCCTTGTCTGTAGCGAGCAACAGCTCCTTCCTGTTTTGGTGCAGAGGAAGTTGATGCTGCTCCTGCTTTGAAATTACGAAAGGAACGAAAATTAGACTGTCTAGCCTTAGGTTTGGCTCTGTCTTGAGGCAGGGCATGGCCTTTACCCCCTGTAATGTCAGCGATAATTTCTTTCAACCCGGGCCCGAATAAGGTCTGCCCTTTGAAAGGAATATTAAGCAATTTAGATTTAGAAGTAACATCAGCTGACCAGGATTTTAGCCACAGTGCTCTGCGCGCCTGAATGGCGAATCCGGAATTCTTAGCCGTAAGTTTAGTTAAATGTACTACGGCATCCGAAATAAATGAGTTAGCTAACTTAAGGGCTTTAAGCTTGTGTGTAATCTCATCTAATGGAGCTGATTCAAGTGTCTCTTCCAGAGACTCAAACCAAAATGCTGCTGCAGCCGTGACAGGCGCAATGCATGCAAGAGGTTGCAATATAAAACCTTGATGAACAAACATTTTCTTAAGGTAACCCTCTAACTTTTTATCCATTGGATCTGAAAAGGCACAGCTATCCTCCACCGGGATAGTGGTACGCTTAGCTAAAGTAGAAACTGCTCCCTCCACCTTAGGGACCGTTTGCCATAAGTCCCGTGTGGTGGCGTCTATTGGAAACATCTTTCTAAATATTGGAGGGGGTGAGAACGGCACACCGGGTCTATCCCACTCCTTAGTAACAATTTCAGTAAGTCTCTTAGGTATAGGAAAAACGTCAGTACTCGACGGTACCGCAAAATATTTATCCAACCTACACAATTTCTCTGGTATTGCAACTGTGTTACAATCATTCAGAGCCGCTAACACCTCCCCTAGTAATACACAGAGGTTTTCCAGCTTAAATTTAAAATTTGAAATATCTGAATCCAGTCTGCTTGGATCAGAACCGTCACCCGCAGAATGAAGCTCTCCGTCCTCATGTTCTGCAAATTGTGACGCAGTATCTGACATGGCCCTAATATTATCAGCGCACTCTGTTCTCACCCCAGAGTGATCACGCTTACCTCTTAGTTCTGGTAATTTAGCCAAAACTTCAGTCATAACAGTAGCCATATCCTGCAATGTGATTTGTAATGGCCGCCCAGATGTACTCGGCGCTACAATATCACGCACCTCCCGAGCGGGAGATGCAGGTACTGACACGTGAGGCGAGTTAGTCGGCATAACTCTCCCCTCGTTGTTTGGTGAAATATGTTCAATTTGTACAGATTGACTTTTATTTAAAGTAGCATCAATGCAGTTAGTACATAAATTTCTATTGGGCTCCACTTTGGCTTTAGCACATATAGCACAGATATCTTCCTCTGAATCAGACATGTTTAACACACTAGCAAATAAACTAGCAACTTGGAAATACTTTTCAAGTAATTTACTATAATATGCAAAACGTACTGTGCCTATAAGAAGCACAGAAAAAGTTATGACAGTTGAAAATTGATAAACTGAAAAGTTATAGCATCAAATCTTTGTAAAAAAACACACTTTTAGCAAAGGATTGCTCCCATTAGCAAAGAATAATTAACCCTGATAGCAGAAAAAAATACAGAAATAAACGTTTTTTATCACAGTCAACTACAATCTCACAGCTCTGCTGTGAGTGATTACCTCCCTCAAAACAAGTTTTGAAGACCCCTGAGTTCTGTAGAGATGAACCGGATCATGCAGGGAAGACAATAAACTTCTGACTGAATTTTTTGATGCGTAGCAAAAGCGCCAAAAAAGGCCCCTCCCCATCATACACAACAGTGAGAGAGATCAGTAAACTGTCATAAATTAAATAAAAACGACTGCCAAGTGGAAAAAATAGTGCCCAAAACATTTTTTCACCCAGTACCTCAGAAAATTAAACGATTTTACATGCCAGCAAAAAACGTTTAACATAAATAAATTAAGTGTTATTAAAAAGCCTGTTTCTAGTCCCTGCAAATTAGGCTAAAGTCTTATGCATACAGTATAATTCCAGTGAAGTGCCATTCCCCAGAATACTGAAGTGTAAAATATACATACATGACAGCCTGATACCAGTTGCTGCTACTGCATTTAAGGCTGAGTTTACATTATATCGGTATGGCAGAATTTTCTCATCAATTCCATTGTCAGAAAATAATAAGCTGCTACATACCTCTTGCAGATTAATCTGCCCGCTGTCCCCTGATCTGAAGTTTACCTCTCCTCAGATGGCCGAGAAACAGCAATATGATCTTAACTACTCCGGCTAAAATCATAGAAAAAACTCAGGTAGATTATTCTTCAAATTCTACCAGAGAAGGAATAACACACTCCGGTGCTATTATAAAATAACAAACTTTTGATTGAAGGTATAAAACTAAGTATAATCACCACAGTCCTCTCACACATCCTATCTATTCGTTGGGTGCAAGAGAATGACTGGAGGTGACGTAGAGGGGAGGAGCTATATAGCAGCTCTGCTGGGTGAATCCTCTTGCACTTCCTGTTGGGGAGGAGTTAATATCCCAGAAGTAATGATGACCCGTGGACTGACCACACTTAACAGGAGAAAAAGGTAAGGAGAATCACATTGTAATGCTGAAAGCTCAGAAACTCTGCGAGAAGAAGAAATAGCAACCAAAAATAAAACTTTCCAAGATAACAATTTAATATCTATGGAATGCATAGGTTCAAACGGAACCCCTTGAAGAACCTTAAGAAATAAATTCAAACTCCAAGGAGGAGCAATAGGTCTAAACACAGGCCTGATTCTAGTCAGAGCCTGACAAAAAGATTGAACATCCGGAATATCTGTGAGACGTTTGTGTAGCAAAATAGATAAAGCAGAAATCTGTCCCTTTAAGGAACTTGCTGATAACCCTTTCTCCAAACCTTCTTGGAGAAAAGATAAAATCCTAGGAATCTTAATCTTACCCTTAGCCCTTGGATTCGCACCAATAAAGATATTTACGCCATATCTTATGCTAAATCTTTCTACTAACAGGCTTACGTGCCTGGATCAAGGTATCAATAACCGAATCAGAGAACCCTCGCTTAGATAAAATCAAGCGTTCAATCTCCAAGCAGTCAGCTGCAGAGAAACTAGATTCGGATGATGGAAGGGTCCCTGAATGAGAAGGTCCTGCCTCAATAGAAGCTCCCACGGTGGCAGAGAGGACATGTCCACCAGATCAGCATACCAAGTCCTGCAAGGCTATGCAGGAGCGATGAGAATCACCAAAGCCCTCTCCTGTTTGATCCGAGCAATCACCCAGGGAAGGAGAGCAAATGGTGGAAACACATAAGCTAGGTTGAACGACCAAGGCACTGCCAAGGCATCTATCAGTTCGGCCTGAGGATCCCTGGACCTGGATCCTTATCTTGGGAGCTTGGCATTCTGATGAAACGCCATAAGATCCAGCTCCGGTCTGCCCCATCTGAGAATCAGGTTGGCAAATACCTCCGGATGGAGTTCGCATTCCCCCGGATGAAACGTCTGTCTGCTCAAAAAATCCGCCTCCCAATTGTCCACTCCTGGGATGTAGGTTGCTGACAGATAACAAGAGTGAGCCTCTGCCCACTGAATTATCTTGGATACTTCTGTCATCACTAAGGAACTTCTTGTTCCTCCATGATGAGTGATGTAAGCCACAGTCGTGATGTTGTCCGACTGAAATCGGATAAATTTGGCCGAAGCCAACTGAGGCCAAGCCTGAAGCACATTGAATATTGCTCTCAACTCCAGAATATTGATTGGAAGTAGAGACTCCGACCAAGTCCACACACCCTGAGCCTTCAGGGAATTCCAGACTGCACCCCATCCTAGTAGACTGGCGTCCGTTGTCACTATCACCCATGAGGGTCTGCGGAAGCACGTCCCTTGGGACAGATGATCCGGCGACAACCACCAAAGAAGAGAATCCCTTGTCTCCTGATCCAAATCTATATGAGGAGACAAATTTGCATAATCTCCATTCCACTGTCTGAGCATGCTCAGTTGTAGAGGTCTGAGATGAAAAGGAGCAAACGGAATGATGTCCATTGCCGCCACCATCAATCCAATTACCTCCATGCACTGAGCCACTGATGGCCGAGAATTGGACTGAAGAGATTGGCATTTATTCAGAATCTTTAACTTTCTGACTTCCGTCAAAAAGATTTTCATGGATATAGAGTCTATTAGAGTTCCCAGGAAAGGAACCCTTGTATGTGGAATTAGTGAACTCACCTTCCACCCATGAGTTCTTAGAAAGGATAGAACAATGTCGGTATGAGACTTTGTCAGCTGATAAGATGACGCCTGGATCAGAATATCATCCAGATAAGGCGCCACTGCAATGCCCCGCAGCCTGAGAACTGCCAGCAGAGACCCTAGAACCTTCGTGAAGATCCTGGGTGCCGTGGCCAACCCGAAAGGAAGGGCCACAAACTGAAAATGTTTGTCCAGAAAGGCAAACCTCAGGAACTGGTGATGATCTCTGTGGATAGGAATATGAAGATATGCATCCTTTAAGTCCACGGTAGTCATATATTGACCCTCCTGGATCAATGGAAGAATTGTCCGAATAGTCTCCATCTTGAAGGATGGAACTCTGAGAAACTTGTTTAGACTCTTGAGATCTAAAATGGGTCGGAACATTCCCTCTTTTTTCGGAACCACAAAAACATAATTTATGCTTACCTGATAAATTTATTTCTCTTGTAGTGTATCCAGTCCACGGATCATCCATTACTTATGGGATATATTCTCCTTCCTAACAGGAATCTGCAAGAGTCCACCCACAGCAAAGCTGCTATATAGCTCCTCCCCTAACTGCCATTACCAGTCATTCGACCGAAAACATGCAGAGAAAGGAAAACCATAGGGTGCAGTGGTGACTGTAGTTTAATGGAAAAATTACCTGCCTTAAAGTGACAGGGCGGGCCGTGGACTGGATACACTACAAGAGAAATAAATTTATCAGGTAAGCATAAATTATGTTTTCTCTTGTTAAGTGTATCCAGTCCACGGATCATCCATTACTTATGGGATACCAATACCAAAGCTAAAGTACACGGATGATGGGAGGGACAAGGCAGGTACTTAAACGGAAGTTACCACTGCCTGTAAAAAACCCTTTCTCCCAAAAATAGCCTCCGAAGAAGCAAGGTATCAAATTTGTTAAATTTGAAAAAGTATGAAACGCAGACCAAGACTCCATCTTGTAATCTGTTCAACAGAAGCCACATTTAAAAAAGGCCTAAGTGAAAACCACAGCTCTAGTAGAATGAGCTGTAATCCCTTCAGGAGGCTGCTGTCCAGCAGTCTCATAAGCTAAATGAATTATGCTTTTTAACCAAAAAGACAGAGAGGTTGCTGAAGTCCTTTGACCTCTCCTCTGTCCAGAATAGACAACAAACAAGGTGAATGTTTGATGAAAATCTGTAGTAGCTTGTAAGTAAAACTTTAAAACACGAACCACGTCCAAATTGTGTAATAGACGTTCCTTCTTTGAAGAAGGATTAGGATACAAGAATGGAACAACAATCTCTTGAGTGATATTCTTGTTAGATACCACCTTAGGTAAAAACCCAGGTTGGTACACAGGACTACCTTATCCATACGGAAGAACCAGATAAGGAGAATCACATTGCAACGCAGATAACTCGGAGACTCTATGAGCCGAGGAAATAGCTACCAAAAAGGAACTTTCCAAGATAGAAGTTTGATATCTATGGAATGAAAAGGTTCAAATGGAACTCCTTGAAGAACCTTAAGAACCAGCTTTAAGCTCCATGGCGGAGCAACATTTTTAACCACAGGCTTGGTTCTAACCAAAGCCTGACCAAATGCCTGAACGTCTAGAATACCTGCCAGACACTTGTGCAAAAGAATAGACAGAGTAGAAATCTGTCCTTTTAAAGAACTAGCTGACAACCCTTTTCTCAAAATCATCTTGGAGAAAAGATAATATCCTGGGAATCCAGACTTTACTCCATGAGTAACCCTTGGATTCATAACAATAAGATATTTACACCATATCTTATGTTAAATTTTCCTAGAGACAGGCTTTTATGCCTGTATTAAGGTATCAATTACTGACTCGGAGAAGCCATGCTTTGATAACATCAAGCGTTCTGTCTCCAGGCAGTCCATCTCAGATTAGTTATATTTAGATGGTTGAAAAGACCCTGAGGTAGAGGGTCCTGTCTCAGAAGCAGAGACCGTGGTGGAAAGGATGATATGTCCACCAGATCTGCATACCAGGTCCTGCGTGGCCACGCAGGCGCTGTCAAAAGCACCAAAGCACTCTCCTGCTTGATCTTGTGCAAACCCCTCCGGAGGGAATTCCCACTCCCCCGGATGAAAAGTCTGACGACTTAGAAAATCTGCCTCCCAGTTCTCAACACCTGGGATAGGGATAGCTTTTAGACAAGAGTGAGTCTCTGTCCAGTGAATTATTTTAAGACTTCTAACATTGCTAGGGAACTTCTGTTCCCCCTTGATGGTTGATGTAAGCCACAGTCGTGATATTGTCCGACTGAAATATGATGTACCTCAGAGTTGCTAACTGAGGCCAAGTCTGAAAAGCATGGAATATCACTCCCAGTTCCAGAATATTCATTAGAAGGAGGGTCTCCTCCTGAGTCCACTATCCCTGAGCCTTCAGGGAGTTCCAGACTGTATCCCAACCTAAAAGGCTGGCATCTGTTGTAACAATTGTCCCATCTGACCTGTGGAAGGTCATACCCTTGGACAGATGGACCCGAGATAGTCACCAGAGAAGAGAATCTCTGGTTTCTTGGTCCGGATTTAACAGGAGAACAAATCTGTGTAATCCCCGTTCCTCTGGCTGAGCATGCATAGTTGCAGTGGTCTGAAATGTAGGCGTGCAAATGGTACTATGTCCCTTGCCGCTACCATTAAGCCGATTACATTCATGTACTGAGCCACCAAAGGGCGCGGATGGAATGAAGAACACGGCAGAAATTTAGAAACTTTGACAACCTGGACTCCGTCAGGTAAATTTTAATTTCTACAAAATCTATCAGAATCCCTAGGAGGGAAACCCTTGATATTGGGGATAGAGAACTCTTTCCTTGTTCACTTTCCACCCATGCGATCTCAGAAATGCCAGTACTACGTCCGTATGAGACTTGGCAACTTGGATGTTTGACGCCTGTATCAGGATGTCGTCTAATTAAGGGGCCACTTCTATGCCCCGCGGCCTAAGGACCGCCAAAGTGACCCCAGAACCTCCATAAAGATTCTAGGGGCTGTAGTTAACCCAAAGGAAAGAGCTACAAACTGGTAATGCCTGTCTAGAAAGGCAAACCTGAAAAACCGATGGTGATCTTTATGCATCGTAATGTGAGGATAAGCATCCTTCAAATCCATTGTAGTCCTCTATTGACTCTCCTAGATCATAGTTAAGATGGTACGAATAGTTTCCATCTTAAATGATAGAATTCTAAAGAATTTGTTTAAGATCTTTTAGATCCAAAATAGGTCTGAAGGTTTCCTTTCCTTGGGAACCACAAACCGATTTGAGGAAAACTGTGTCCCTGTTCCTCTATTGGAACTGAATGGGTCACGTACACAATTCAAGAATGTCTCTTTCTTTATCTGGTTTGCAGATAAATGTGAAAGGCAAAAACTCCCCTTTTTTGGGGGGAAAGCTTTGAAATCCAGAAGATATCTCTGGGGTATAATTTCCAATGCCCAGGGATCCTGGGCATCTCTTGCCCACGCCTGGGCGAAGAATGAAGTCTGCCCCCTATAGGATCCGTTACCAGGTAGGGGTCCGTTCCTCATGCTGTTTTAGAGGCAGCAGCAGGCTCCTTGACCTGCTTATCTTTGTTCCAGGTCCGGTTGTCTGCCTTAGAGGAAGTTGATGCCACACCTGCCTTGAATTTTCGAAAGGCACGAAAATTAGGCCTTTTTTGTCCCTTGATTTGGACCTGTCCTGAGGAAGGGCATGATCTTTTCCTCCAGTGATATAAGTAATAATCTCCTTCAAACTAGGCCTGAATAGGGTCTGCCCCTTGAAGGGAAGTTAAGTAGCTTATTTATTAAAGTCACGACAGCTGACCATGATATAAGCCATAGCGCTCTGCGCGCCAGTATAGTAAAAAACAGAATTCTTAGCCGTTAGTCTAGTCAAAGGAACAAAGGCATCAGAAAACAAAGGAATTGGCTAGCTTAAGTGCTCTAAGCTTGTCAAATATATTCATCCAATGGAGCCTGTAAAGCCTCATCAAGAGACTCAAACCAGAACGCTGCAGCAGCAGTGACAGGAGCAATGCGTGCAAGGGGCTGCAGGATAAAACCTTGTTGAATAAACATTTTTTATCCATTGGATCTAAAAAAGCACAACAGTCCTCGCCAGAGGTAGTGGTACGCTTAGCTAGAGTAGAAACTCTTCTCTCCACCTTAGGAACTGTCTGCCATAAGTCCCGTGTGGTGGCAACTATTAGAAAACATTCTTCTAAAAAATAGGAGGGGAAGAGAACGGCACACCTGGTCTATCCCATTCCTTATGAAAAATTTTAGTAAACCTCTTTAGGTATTGGAAAAACATAAGTACACACCGGCACTGCATATTATTTATCCAGTCTACACAATTTCTCTGGCACTGCGATTGTACACATTCATTCAGAGCAGCTAAAGCCTCCCTGAGCAACAAGTGGAGGTTCTCAAGCATAAATTTTAAATGTAGAAATATCAGAATCAGGTTAAATCATCTTCCCTGAGTCACAAATATCACCCACAGACTAAGCATATTGTGAGGTAGTATCAGACATGGTTCTTAAAGCGTCTGTATGCTCTGTATCTACCCCCAGAGCTGTTTTGCTTTCCTTTAATTTCAGGTAGTCTGACTAATACTGCTGCCAGTGTATTATACACAACCTTTGCCATGTCTTGTAAAATAAACGCTATGGGCGCCATTGATATACTTGGCGCCAGTTGAGCGTGAGTCCCTGGAGCGGGAGTCAAAGGGTCTGACACGTGGGGAGAGTTAGTCGGCATAACTTCCCCCTCAACAGAATCCTCTGGTAAAATAAACGCTATGGGTGCCCTTGATGTACTTGGCGCCATTTGAGCGTGAGTCCCTAAAGCGGGAGTCAAAGGGTCTGACACGTGGGGAGAGTTAGTCGGCATAACTTCCCCCTCGACAGAATCCTCTGGTGATAATGTTTTTAAATACAAAAAAACATAATTTATGCTTACCTGATAAATTCCTTTCTTCTGTAGTGTGATCAGTCCACGGGTCATCATTACTTGTGGGATATTATCTGCTCCCCTACAGGAAGTGCAAGAGGATTCACCCAGCAGAGCTGCTATATAGCTCCTCCCCTCTACGTCACCTCCAGTCATTCGACCAAGGACCAACGAGAAAGGAGAAGCCAAGGGTGTAGTGGTGACTGGAGTATAATTTAAAAAATATTTACCTGCCTTAAAAAACAGGGCGGGCCGTGGACTGATCACACTACAGAAGAAAGGAATTTATCAGGTAAGCATAAATTATGTTTTCTTCTGTTAAGTGTGATCAGTCCACGGGTCATCATTACTTGTGGGATACCAATACCAAAGCAAAAGTACACGGATGACGGGAGGGATAGGCAGGCTCTTTATACAGAAGGAACCACTGCCTGAAGAGCCTTTCTCCCAAAAATAGCCTCCGAGGAAGCAAAAGTGTCAAATCTGTAAAATTTGGAAAAAGTATGAAGCGAAGACCAAGTTGCAGCCTTGCAAATCTGTTCAACAGAGGCCTCATTCTTAAAGGCCCAAGTGGAAGCCACAGCTCTAGTGGAATGAGCTGTAATTCTTTCAGGAGGCTGCTGTCCAGCAGTCTCATAAGCTAAACGAATTATGCTACGAAGCCAAAAAGAGAGAGAGGTAGCAGAAGCTTTTTGACCTCTCCTCTGACCAGAGTAAACGACAAACAGGGAAGACGTTTGTCGAAAATCTTTAGTTGCCTGTAAATAAAATTTAAGGGCACGAACTACATCCAGATTGTGCAAAAGACGTTCCTTCCTCGAAGAAGGATTTGGGCACAAGGATGGAACAACAATCTCCTGATTGATATTCCTGTTAGTGACTACCTTAGGTAAGAACCCAGGTTTAGTACGCAGAACTACCTTATCCGAGTGAAAAATCAAATAAGGAGAATCACAATGTAAGGCTGATAACTCAGAGACTCTTCGAGCCGAGGAAATAGCCATTAAAAATAGAACTTTCCAAGATAACAACTTTATAACAATGGAATGAAGGGGTTCAAACGGAACACCCTGTAAAGACGTTAAGAACAAGGTTTAAACTCCATGGTGGAGCCACAGCTTTAAACACAGGTTTAATCCTGGCCAAAGCCTGACAAAAAGCCTGAACGTCTGGAACTTCTGACAGACGCTTGTGTAACAGAATGGACAGAGCTGAGATCTGTCCCTTTAAGGAACTAGCGGATAACCCCTTTTCTAAACCTTCTTGTAGAAAAGACAATATCCTAGGAATCCTAACCTTACTCCAAGAGTAACCTTTGGATTCGCACCAATATAGGTATTTACGCCATATTTTATGGTAAATCTTTCTGGTAACAGGCTTCCTAGCCTGTATTAAGGTATCAATAACTGACTCAGAAAAACCACGCTTTGATAAGATCAAGCGTTCAATTTCCAAGCAGTCAGCTTCAGAGAAGTTAGATTTTGATGTTTGAAAGGACCCTGAATCAGAAGGTCCTGTTTCAGAGGTAACGACCAAGGTGGACAGAATGACATGTCCACCAGATCTGTATACCAAGTCCTGCGTGGCCATGCAGGCGCTATTAGAATCACTGATGCTTTCTCCTGTTTGATTCTGGCAATCAATCGAGGAAGCATCGGGAAAGGTGGAAACACATAAGCCATCCTGAAGGTCCATGGTGCTGTCAAGGCATCTATCAGGACCGCTCCCGGATCCCTGGATCTGGACCCGTAGCGCGGAAGCTTGGCGTTCTGTCGAGACGCCATGAGATCTATCTCTGGTTTGCCCCAACGTCGAAGTATTTGGGCAAAGACCTCTGGATGAAGTTCCCACTCCCCCGGATGAAAAGTCTGACGACTTAAGAAATCCGCCTCCCAGTTCTCCACTCCCGGGATGTGGATTGCAGACAGGTGGCAAGAGTGAGACTCTGCCCAGCGAATTATCTTCGATACTTCCATCATTGCTAGGGAGCTTCTTGTCCCTCCCTGATGGTTGATATAAGCTACAGTCGTGATGTTGTCCGACCGGAACCTGATGAACCCCCGAGTTGTTAACTGGGGTCAAGCCAGAAGAGCATTGAGGACTGCTCTCAATTCCAGAATGTTTATTGGAAGAAGACTCTCCTCCTGATTCCATAGTCCCTGAGCCTTCAGAGAATTCCAGACAGCGCCCCAACCTAGTAGGCTGGCGTCTGTTGTTACAATTGACCAGTCTGGCCTGCTGAATGGCATTCCCCTGGCCAGATGTGGCCGATAAAGCCACCATAGAAGAGAATTTCTGGTCTCTTGATTCAGATTTAGAGTGGGGGACAAATCTGAGTAATCCCCATTCCACTGACTTAGCATGCACAGTTGCAGTGGTCTGAGATATAGGCGTGCAAAAGGAACTATGTCCATTGCTGCTACCATTAGTCCGATTACCTCCATGCATTGAGCTACTGATGGGTGTTGAATAGAATGAAGGACACGGCATGCACTTTGAAGTTTTGTTAACCTGTCCTCTGTTAGGTAAATCTTCATTTGTACAGAATCTATCAGAGTCCCCAGGAAGGGAACTCTTGTGAGTGGAAAGAGAGAACTTCTCTTTTCGTTCACTTTCCATCCATGCGACCTTAGAAATGCCAGTACTATCTCTGTATGAGATTTGGCAGTTTGAAGGCTTGAAGCTTGTATCAGTATGTCGTCTAAGTACGGAGCTACTGAAATTCCTCGCGGTCTTAGTACCGCCAGAAGAGTGCCCAGAACCTTTGTGAAGATTCTTGGAGCCGTAGCCAGTCCGAATGGAAGAGCTACAAACTGGTAATGCCTGTCAAAAAGGCAAACCTTAGATACCGGTAATGGCTTTTGTGAATCGGTATGTGAAGGTAAGCATCCTTTAAATCCACTGTGGTCATGTACTGACCCTCTTGGATCATGGGCAAAAATGTTCGAATAGTTTCCATCTTGAACGATGGAACTCTTAGGAATTTGTTTAGGATCTTTAAATCCAAGATTGGCCTGAAGGTTCCCTCTTTTTTGGGAACTACAAACAGATTTGAGTAAAACCCTTGTCCTAGTTCCAACCGCGGAACTGGATGGATCACTCCCATTAATAAAAGATCTTGTACGCGGCGTAGAAACGCTTCCTTCTTTGTTAGGTTTGTTGACAACCTTGACAGATGAAATCTCCCTCTTGGGGGAGAGGATTTGAAGTCCAGAAGGTATCCCTGAGATATGATCTCTAACGCCCAGGGATCCTGAACATCTCTTGCCCAAGTCTGGGCGAAGAGGGAAAGTCTACCCCCCACTAGATCCGGTCCCGGATCGGGGGCCCTCAATTCATGCTGTCTTAGGGGCAGCAGCAGGTTTTCTGGCCTGTTTGCCCCTGTTCCAGGACTGGTTAGGTTTCCAGCCTTGTCTGTAGCGAGCAACAGCTCCTTCCTGTTTTGGTGCAGAGGAAGTTGATGCTGCTCCTGCTTTGAAATTACGAAAGGAACGAAAATTGGACTGTCTAGCCTTGGCTTTGGCCTTGTCCTGAGGCAGGGCATGACCTTTACCTCCTGTAATGTCAGCAATAATCTCTTTCAAGCCGGGCCCGAATAAGGTCTGCCCTTTGAAAGGAATATTAAGCAATTTAGATTTAGACGTAACATCAGCTGACCAGGATTTCAGCCACAGAGCTCTGCGTGCCTGAATGGCGAATCCTGAATTTTTAGCCGCAAGTTTAGTTAAATGTACTACGGCATCTGAAATAAATGAATTAGCTAACTTAAGGAATTTAAGTTTGTGTGTGATGTCATCTAGTGTGGATGATTGAAGTGTCTCTTCCAGAGACTCAAACCAAAATGCTGCTGCAGCCGTGACAGGCGCAATACATGCAAGAGGTTGCAATATAAACCCTTGTTGAACAAACATTTTCTTAAGGTAACCCTCTAATTTTTTATCCATTGGATCTGAAAAAGCACAGCTATCCTCCACTGGGATAGTGGTACGCTTAGCTAAAGTAGAAACTGCTCCCTCCACCTTAGGGACCATTTGCCATAAGTCCCGTGTGGCGGCGTCTATTGGAAACATCTTTCTGAATATAGGAGGGGGTGAGAAAGGCACACCGGGTCTATCCCACTCCTTAGTAACAATGTCAGTAAGTCTCTTAGGTATAGGAAAAACGTCAGTACTCGTCGGTACCGCAAAATATTTATCCAACCTACACATTTTCTCTGGGATTGCAACAGTGTTACAATCATTCAGAGCCGCTAATACCTCCCCTAGTAACACACGGAGGTTCTCAAGCTTAAATTTAAAATTTGAAATGTCTGAGTCCAGTTTATTTGGATCAGAACCGTCACCCACAGAATGAAGCTCTCCGTCTTCACGTTCTGCAAACTGTGACGCAGTATCAGACATGGCCCTTGCATTATCAGCGCACTCTGTTCTCACCCCAGAGTGATCACGTTTACCTCTTAGTTCTGGTAGTTTAGCCAAAACTTCAGTCATAACAGTAGCCATATCTTGTAATGTGATTTGTAATGGCCGCCCAGATGTACTCGGCGCTACAATATCACGCACCTCCTGAGCGGGAGATGCAGGTACTGACACGTGAGGCGAGTTAGTCGGCATAACTCTCCCCTCGTTGTTTGGTGAAATATGTTCAATTTGTACAGATTGACTGTTTTTTAAAATAGCATCAATACATTTAGTACATAAATTTCTATTGGGCTCCAGTTTGGCATTAACACATATAGCACAGAGATATTCCTCTGAATCAGACATGTTTAACACACTAGCAAATAAACAGCAACTTGAAAATACTTTTCAAAGTAATTTACAAATAATATGAAAACGAACTGTGCCTTTAAGAAGCACAGAAAAAAATTATAACAGTTAAAATAATTAAGTTATAGCATCAATCTTTGTCAGAATATACAGTTTTAGCAAAGGATTGTTCCCCTCAGCAATTAAACAACACAACTTTAGCAAAGGTTTAATCCCATTAGCAAAGATAACAATTTCTGAAAGCAGGAAACAAATTACAGAATAAACGTTTTTATGTCAGTCAAACTATAATTCTCACAGCTCTGCTGAGAGAAAATATTTGATGCATAGTAAAAGCGCCCCTCCCCCACACACACAGCAGTGAGGGAGAACAGAAACTGACAGAAAAAACAGATTTAAGCAACTGCCAAGTGGAAAAATAGTGCCCAAACATTTATTCACTCAGTACCTCAGTAAATGAAAATGATTTTACATTCCAGCAAAAACATTAAACATAATCTCTAGTTATTAAACAACTTTATGTCTTTCTTACAGTGTAATTCTAGTGAAATACCATTCCCCAGAATACTGAAGTGTAAAGTATACATACATGACATTATATCGGTATGGCAGGATTTTCTCATCAATTCCATTGTCAGAAAATAAAAACTGCTACATACCTCTATGCAGATTCATCTGCCCGCTGTCCCCTGATCTGAAGTTTTACCTCACTCCTCAGATGGCCGAGAAACAGCAATATGATCTTAACTACTCCGGCTAAAATCATAGCAAAACTCTGGTAGATTCTTCCTCAAACTCTGCCAGAGAGGTAATAACACACTCCGGTGTTATTTTAAAATAACAAACTTTTGATTGAAGATATAAAACTAAGTATAATCACCATAGTCCTCTCACACGACCTATCTAGTTGCTGGGTGCAAGAGAATGACTGGAGGTGACGTAGAGGGGAGGAGCTATATAGCAGCTCTGCTGGGTGAATCCTCTTGCACTTCCTGTAGGGGAGCAGATAATATCCCACAAGTAATGATGACCCGTGGACTGATCACACTTAACAGAAGAAATGATCTTTATTGTTTAACATGAAATCAGTACATCTGGTACACATTCTAAAATGGGGTTCCACCATGGCTTTAAACATAATAAACACAGAGCCTCCTCTATGTTAGACATGTTAGAACTAATAAAGAGACTAGTAAGCTTGGAAAACACTTTAAATCAAGTTAACAAGCAAATATAACAAACGTTACTGTGCCTTTAAGAGAAACAAATTTCGTCAAAATTTGAAAAACAGTGAAAAAAGGCAGTAAATCAAACGAAATTTTTACAGTACATGTAATAAGTTAACAGAGCATTGCACCCACTTGCAAATGGATGATTAACCCCTTAATGCAAAAAACAGATAAAAAAAAACGAAATTTTTTTAAACAGACACAACAAAACTGCCACAGCTGAGCTGTGGATTAACTTCCCTATAACTGTTTCTATGCAAAATTTAAGCCAGCCATGTGGAAAAATTAGGCCCCAATAAGTTTTATCACCAAACATATGTTAAAAAACGATTAAACATGCCAGCAAACATTTTAAAACACATTCTTATAAGAGTATGTATGTCTATTAATAAGCCTGATCCAGTCGCTATCACTGCATTTAAGGCTTTACTTACATTACTTCGGTATCAGCAGTATTTTCTTAGTCAATTCCATTCCTTAGAAAAATATATTACTGCACATACCTTAGCATATATCTCTATCAATCAGCCTGGTACCAGTCGCTTTCACTGCATTTAAAGGCTGTACTTACATTACTTCAGTATCAGCAGTATTTTCTTAGTCAATTCCATTCCTTAGAAAAATATTTTACTGCACATACCTTATTTGCAGGAAAACCTGCACGCCATTCCCCCTCTGAAGTACCTTACTCCTCAGAATGTGTGAGAACAGCAACTGGATCTTAGTTACGTCTGCTAAGATCATAGAAAAAATGCAGGCAGATTCTTCTTCCAAATACTGCCTGAGATAAACAGCACACTCCGGTGCCATTTAAAAATAACAAACTTTTGATTGAAGAAATAAACTAAGTATAAAAAACCACAGACTCTCACGACCTCCTCCTATCTATGTTGAGACTTGCAAGAGAATGACTGGTAATGGCAGTTAGGGGAGGAGCTATATAGCAGCTTTGCTGTGGGTGGACTCTTGCAGCTTCCTGTTGGGAAGGAGAATATATCCCATAAGTAATGGATGATCCGTGGACTGGATACACTTAACAAGAGAAAAGATTTGAGTAAAACCCCTGCCCCTGTTCCTGTATTGGAATGGGACAAATTACTCCCATAGTGGAGAGGTCTTTTACACAACGTAAGAACGCCTCTCTTTTTATCTGGCCTACAGACAATCGTGAAAGAAGAAACCTTCCCCTTGGGAAGGAATTTTTGAACTCCAACTGATACCCTTGAGACACGATTTCTAGTGTCCAGGGATCCTGAACGTCTCTTATCTAAGCCTGGACAAAGAGAGAAAGTCTGCCCCCTACTAGATCCGGTCCCGTATCGGGGGCCACCCCTTCATGCTGTTTTGGGAGCAGCAGCGGGCTTCTTGGGTTGCTTACCCTTGTTCCAAGCCTGGTTGGGTCTCCAGATGGACTTGGCTTGTGCATAATTCCCTTCCTGTTTAGCGGAAGAGGAAGAGGGGACTCCCTTGAATTTTCGAAAGGAACAAAAATTATTCTGTCATCCCCTTTGCTTAGATGTTTTATCCTGAGGGAGGAGGTGACCCTTACCTCCCGTAATGTCAGAAATGATCTCATTCAAGTCAGGCCTGAACAGGGTCTTTCCTTTGAAAGGAATAGCCAAAAGCTTGGATTTAGAGGACACATCCGCAGACCAAGATTTTAACCATAAGGCTCTTCGTGCTAAGATGGAGAACCCCGAACTCTTAGCCGCCAATTTGGTGATCTGAAAGGAAGCATCCGTAATAAAAGAATTAGCCAGCTTGGGGGGCGTGTCTAGCCGGCGGCCATGCTAAGTCGCATTTAATAACAGCTCTGGGGCAATGACAAGATTATCCCTAAATATCTTTTGAAATTTATTGATCTCACTATTATAGACTCCTGCATCAGCTATTTAAAGTCTAGCGGATTACAGGCATATAAATGTTGCTACGTCCCAGAGCTGTTTGGAATATCAGCTAGGACTTTTCCAAAAAGGGGCGCCGGATTCATACTATTAACTTTACGAACCCCCCCCCCCCCCCCCCCCCCGTGTAGCCTGGGGTAAAAGAAAGCTACTAGCTGCCAACTCGCGATGGAGTTAGTTCACACAGACATCTCTGCTCTCCTAAAGGAACTGGAAAACAAAATTGACAGGGGATTTGGCGATCTCATTGCTATTACTAAAGCTACACATAAACAAGATGGCGCTGGAAATACAGTGAACAACGGACTAGAAATTATAATGCCGACAGAGAAAATACCTACTACGCAGCAGCTTTTACTACCTCTGAAGGAGAGGTCTGGCTGGGCTTCGGAGCAAGATGTGAGAGGTGGAGATAGAGGTGGGGCTCTGCAATATTATGTTGGCATTTTGACAGCCTGCCTCGGAGCTTCACGGAAGCCCAAACAGATGACCATCGATCTGATGCGGAGCAGGAGGGCACTATTGAGCACACGCTTGCAGCACTTACCTTTTAGTGCTCCCTTTGAGGGAATGGTTTGCTTGCCTTTGGTTTGCGGCCGAGGAGATGCGGCCGGCTCCCCTGGGCGGGACTTTGGGCTTGTTTGCTTTCCTGCGGAGAGACATGTATTTTGTGAACGGTCCTACCGGATGGGAAGACGCTCACTTTGCTGTGGGTTGAGACTGCTGCTGAGTATGCTGAAGCAAGACTGTTGCTTTGTCAAATATGGTGGTCTGAATATACTTCAGGTCTTGCACTATAGATGTCGAGTTGGAGTGGGCTGAACTAATAAAATACTTTTATTAATAAGGAGTGCTAGTAATCCCCCATCCTCTCCTATAGAAAATTTATATGGTTTTCAAGCTCAAGTATTCTTGCATCTGTTTATTTAGCAATTAGTTGCCTAGCCTTAAAGATATGTTCTTGTTAAAGAGTTCCAGGACCTGATTTTCGGTTATCTGTTTCTATTTATGTTGTTGGGGGTGGGTTTTGCGTGTTTCCATGTCCTCATATGGGTATATATTGTTCCATCAAGCTAAATTTAAGGCTTAGCCCACAGACTATATTAACTGCAGTAATAATTTTCAATCTAATGTATAGATTTTTTATGAGAGCCTGTACCTTGTTTAAAACTGACTTTGTATTCCTTGATTGTGAAACCTAGCTTGATAAATGCACAATTATTTGTTTCTCTATTTAATTGTAGATCCACAGGCATTATAATGTAATCGGTTACAAGCCATGCTGGGGAGAGTAATCATTTCTCTAGAGTTAACCTCACACTCCTAGGATTGTCTCTAGTTAACCTCACATGTCCCCTCTTATCAAATACAGCTATTCATATCACTGGCATATATTAGTGGATCACTTGTGTCCCCATTCCTATTAAGATTAACAGACCTTTTGCAAGTCCTTTGTTTGGAGGTATCCATATAGTTGTATATCACTGTGGAGACATGCGGCCATGCAGCTAACCCACAACTGAAAGATAAAATAAATCCATAGCGCCTCTCCTCTTTAAGTAGCATTTAGATAGCTTTCCCTGTTTTATTATCTCCCCCTTTGTGGATATATACTTACAGCGTTCCCATGATATTGAGATCCATTTAACTCCTATGCTTACATTGTATAAAACCTGGCAGTATCCCACGGTTAGCCTTCCCCACATACTCCTACCACACCACAATAGTCCTCTCTTTTGCACTTAGGCACTTATAATACGCATAGAAAACTGTTTTCCCAAGAGATTCATATGTATGTGTGTATATATCTATATATATCTATATCTATATATATATATATATAATGGGTGAAGGAAAGTTAGTAAAGTGCACTATATTAGTAAGCTCCCATTATGGGAATGATTCTCAACTCTCACTTGCAAGATTGTAGTATATGCCCAAAGACAAGGGATAAAGCAGTCCGTTGGAAAGATAAACTTAACACTGAGTTCAATTGTTAGCACACTCTTGCCCCGGACTCTTCAGACAAAACAACAGCACAAAAGGAGTATGCCATATACGTTTAGCATTGCCACAGTAAAATCATTGGCTATACTCACTGCATCAAATGCGGTGCTGTGTTGTCACAATCCTTCCGGCTCCGTGTGCTGCAAACAAATCCCCGTTGCTCACCGCTCCTTGCAGAATTCTCTGTGCCGATTCAGTGTGCGTCCGATGACGTATGCACAGCCGGTCACGTGGTATGCGGTGTCCAATCGGTGTATCCCTTTTCCTCGTCTTCAGTAGAAAGCCAGCAGACATAAACAGGGCTGTACATACAGGCGAGTCCAAACCCAGCCTGATAAGTGAGAGGCTTCCGAGCCTAGGGACCCCAGATACTGGCGTAATGAAATGTTCAATAGTAAGAAATCCAGGGTCAAAGAATTAAAAATAAAATCCAAACTTTATTGAAGTCCACTTGTGGATAAAAAACCATGGGGGTCACAAACATTCAGCACTCAGCACTTGTTGTTTCCAGCTGACATGTTTCGGTGTAGTACCGTAATCATAGCTGATGGAATACACAAGTGCTGCTTCATTTAAAAGCAGAGTAAAATTCTGATTGGTTAATAACAAATACAAACCTACGTGTGAGTGTGTGAACAGGTGATTGTATCAAAAGTTAACCTATTACATACCAAAAGAATAGAAACTTAAATAGTGAATGAATATGTACATTATGTATATTAATAATTATAAATGCTTAACTATTAGATTTCAAAGCTAAACCAAAGCATAGGTTCATACTGCCATAACGGAAAACATACTTAATTTCCATTAGTTTAGATAATTTAAATATCTAGGCAGGTACCCCTAATCCTGTAGTAATTTCTAATGGGGGAGAGCAAACGTTATTTTCTGGTTATTGGTGCTCAGCTTTATGCTTAGTATTGTTTATTTAAAATAGTGTAAATAGACTACATGAGTAATATAGAGAACTGCAAAAGAATATAGTGACATGTGATAACACCATCTATCATTCTTATCTCTCTGGTCAAAACAAAGTTAAAAAGCATAGGACTGTAGCAACACATATAAATGCCATAGACCATCTCTGGATAAGGTAAAAATTGTGTATAGCTAACAGTTGCTATCAATGTTTACAACCAAACTCATATAGGATTAGCACTATATAAATAAAAATGCAGAGTAGGGATTTAAAATAACCCAACTAACTAAAGCCTTTTCATTATATTTTATTGTAAAGACTTAATAGACTAAATAGTGTGCGGTTAAGCAAAAATATATATGAAGTTCTTGGGATATTATTTCAAGTATTTAGTATCCCACTACTTCCAGTAATTAATCAGGTCATATTCTGAGTTAAGTCCCTTGGGGACACGAGTTTGCAACTTAAAAATCCAGAACATCTCCCTTTTACCAAAAATGTGGGATCTATCTCCTCCACGTAGGGGAATAGTAACTTTTTCAATGGCTTGCCATCTTAGTGTTGATCTTAGTGTTGATCTTGTCCGAAATGATGGCAAGATCACATGGTTTGCACCTGGATTTTCCACATCTGTACATCCCCCTGTGTTTCAGCCAAGAACCCTGTGGTTTCTCAGAGCAGGGTGGTAACTCTGATGGTGAGAGAATGTTACCTAGGGTCTTACTCCTTCTAAATGAGCAACGTAAGCCTTTCTCTACTGTATTCACAAGCTTATCATCTGCCATCATTTCGGACAAGTTTTATTCAACAGTCACAAGAGAAGAGTTTAAAATCCAGGCGTGCCTAAACTGTACATCCTCCTATGTTATTTATTTACTTACTTGCATAGAATGTCATCTTCAGTATGTAGGGCTCACTAGTACAGAGGTCAATACAAGGATTCGTAATCACCTTTCTACTATTAAAATTGGAGAGGCCAGTACCCCACTGGTTAAACACTTTAAAACCGTACATAATCAGAGTAGTGCAACACTAAGATGGCAAGCCATTGAAAAAGTTACTATTCCCCTACGTGGAGGAGATAGATCCCACATTTTAGGTAAAAGGGAGATGTTCTGGATTTTTAAGTTACAAACTCGTGTCCCCAAGGGACTTAACTCAGAATATGACCTGATTAATTACTGGAAGTAGTGGGATACTAAATACTTGAAATAATACTCCAAAAATACTCCCAAGAACTTCATATATATTTTTGCTTAACCACACACTATTTAGTCTATTAAGTCTTTACAATAAAATATAATGAAAAGGCTTTAGTTAGTTGGGTTATTTTAAATCCCTACTCTGCATTTTTATTTATATAGTGCTAATCCTATATGAGTTTGGTTGTAAACATTGATAGCAACTGTTAGCTATACACAATTTTTACCTTATCCAGAGATGGTCTATGGCATTTATATGTGTTGCTACAGTCCTATGCTTTTTAACTTTGTTTTGACCAGAGAGATAAGAATGATAGATGGTGTTATCACATGTCACTATATTCTTTTGCAGTTCTCTATATTACTCATGTAGTCTATTTACACTATTTTAAATAAACAATACTAAGCATAAAGCTGAGCACCAATAACCAGAAAATAACGTTTGCTCTCCCCCATTAGAAATTACTACAGGATTAGGGGTACCTGCCTAGATATTTAAATTATCTAAACTAATGGAAATTAAGTATGTTTTCCGTTATGGCAGTATGAACCTATGCTTTGGTTTAGCTTTGAAATCTAATAGTCAAGCATTTATAATTATTAATATACATAATGTACAAATTCATTCACTATTTAAGTTTCTATTCTTTTGGTATGTAATAGGTTAACTTTTGATACAATCACCTGTTCACACACTCACACGTAGGTTTGTATTTGTTATTAACCAATCAGAATTTTACTCTGCTTTTAAATGAAGCAGCACTTGTGTATTCCATCAGCTATGATTACGGTACTACACCGAAACATGTCAGCTGGAAACAACAAGTGCTGAGTGCTGTATGTTTGTGACCCCCATGGTTTTTTATCCACAAGTGGACTTCAATAAAGTTTGGATTTTATTTTTAATTCTTTGACCCTGGATTTCTTTCTATTGAACATTATATATATATATATATATATATATATATATATATATATATATATATATATATATATATATAGTTTATTCATTGCTAGGCACCTAGTAGGCTCGCAACAACGCCCCCTTACATTACAGGAGTGGTTTGCTTATTACACACTAGTACTAGGCTCCACAAGGAGAGCACATATTTTTATACTTGAATCTTGTTGGGGCTCCTAGATGTTTCCTAAACTCTCTGACTAACTTATGTGTCTACATTAAAATTCACTTTACATCATATATTTTTGTGCTCCCCCATTTCCTATGCTATAGTTTCTGTGCTACTACATAGAATTAGTCGTCAGCCTCACATATGCTATAACAAAAGAGTACATGAGTACACTAGAGTAACCTTCTGAGCCAGAATCTCCACTTTTCCTCTCAAACTATAATAAGGCCCAATATATTTATACACCTGGACTCAGCACTGATCAGCATATCCTCCGTAGGATACGCACACTGCAACTAGATGGACACACCCTCCTCCCCTTCCCTACATCTCTACTAACTGCTGGGCCCCTCTCCTTCCTTTCCCGTCGGTACTGGTTGCCTACGGGTCATACCCCTTTTCATTTTTCCCGCATCGTCTACAGCTGACATTTCCCCAGGAGAGGGGCTCACCCAATATAACGTATGACTCCGCCCTCCACCCTCACCTTTAGCTACTGTCCACCCTTATTTTAGGTGGCCAAATAAGCGGTATTTATCCGCTATTGATATTGTTCTGTTATAAGTTGCTCTTAGCTTTCTGTCTACAAAAAAAATGAGGCACTTTGCCCTCCACTTACGTGCATCTAGTAGGAGCAACTTGTTATGACTCCCTATAATTTGTAAATTTTCAGATAATAAATACACTTATTTTATAATTAACATATCACTCTATAAGAAGTATAAGTTTTTCGGGTTGTTTAAATTCTATCACTTTCTTATGTGTTTATATAGGAAACAAAAGGAAAAAAGAGGTAATGCTTGATTATATGTATTTGATTTTGTACTTGCATACAATGTCCTCTACATTCATTATGTTCTTTTGGTGAGATACATATATAATATCTGAAGTAAGATTTCTTTATTCTCTTCTATGTAAAGGTTTCATTGTCCAATAGATAAACAAAATTTACCAAAGTGACGCAAATTGTATATTATGTTCATGTTCTTTCTTTTTCTTGTATTGCCTCAATAAAAATCTTTGATTCAAAAGAATTAGCCAGCTTAAGGGCCTTAATTCTATCCTGTATTTCCTCCAAAGAAGTCTCAGTCCTAAGAGACTCTTCTAGAGCATTAAACCAAAAAGCAGCCGCAGTCGTGACTATTACAATGCAGGCCGCCGGTTGCTACAAGAAACCTTGATGAATATAGAGATTTTTGAGAAGACATTCCAACTTCTTATCCATGGGGTCTTTGAAAGCACAACTGTCCTCGATAGGGATAGTCTTACGCTTAGCCAGGGTAGAAATAGCTCCCTCCACCTTAGGGACCGTCTGCCAAGAATCCCGAACGGTGTCAGCTATAGGGTACATTTTATTAAAAATAGGGGAAGGGGAGAACGGGATACCCGGCCTCTACCATTCCCTTGCTATAATTTCTGAAATTCTCTTTGGAACCGGAAAAATATCGGAATAAGAAGGAACGTCTAAGTACCTGTCCATCTTACTCAATTTCTCTGGTGGGACCACAATAGAGAGTTAAACAAGGAAAAAAACATCTACGGTTTCTTCTAAAACCAATATTAATTCTTCACAACGTTAAAAGGAAAGATGGCATCAACTTGCACACAAAATAGGCGGTGTGGCACTAATGGCTTACGCGTTTCGGCAGTGAGCCGTAATCATAGCCTGTAGTTTCCAAGGTCACACCCATTTAAATAATCACACTAGCAATCTCAGTGGGTAAAAACAAATACAAAAACAACACCCCCTGTTGTGGTGCAAAGATTAACCCATACAATACCATTAGTATATTAAACAAAAAGTGCCCTAAATAATAATTATGCACTAAGATTTAATTATAGCACAAAGTATGTTATATTAACAGATATACTTTTAAAACATGAAATGTCAATATATCACACAGTAGATGATTGTAACAGTTATACTGACAAACAGTGAAATGCTTTCTATACGAATATGCAGCAATAGTCAGCATAAAGTCAGCACAGATATTCCTTAAACCTAAGTGACATTTAGAGCTAGGTGAATAAATGTGTAAATATGTATATATATATATATATATATATATATATATATATATATATAAAAGCATATGTATGTTCCTACCATAAAGGATTTACCCATGCTACACTATACGCGAACAGTAAACATGCTACTCTCCTATTTGAATGAGAAAAATATTACAAAATTACAGACATAGAAATAATGTTACCTATAACAATATGATACATGTAGAGATTTCCTTACAGGCATAACCAATATATAAATGAATTATTTCAATAATTCCAAAAATTCATAATGTCATACTTGGAATTGAGTCCATTAGGGATTCTAGTCCCTAATGTGAAAATCCAGAATGCTTCCCTCAATTCTAAGATACGATCCATGGAGCCACCCCTTTTAGGCTTTACAATTTTTTCAATTGCATACCATGAAAAGGTGGAAAGATTACCACCATGCAGTACCCAAAAATGTTGTACAACTGGGGTGGTAGACCTTGCCAACTTGAAAGAAGAGAGATGTTCTCTAATCCTAGTGTTCACATCCCTAGATGTGAGTCCATGATACTGTACTTTACATTGTGAGCACTCTAGCAGATAAATGACATATTTCAAAGTACAATTCAAACAGGATTTGATGTTATAGGTTTCCCCTGTGACGAAGCTGGAGAACATGTTAGTAATTTTTACAAACTCACAAGGCTTACATCTGGCATGACCACACTTATACATGCCCTGATGTCTGAGCCAAGAATTGGTAACTTTGTCTTTAGCAGGCAACATGGTAGGAGATAAAATGGATCCCAGTGTTGGACCCCTCTTATAGGAACACCTAAGTCCCTTCTCTACAGTCTCCACCAGTTTATCATCTGCTTTAAGGATTTGAAAATGCCTGCGAACAATAGAACATATCTGAGTATATTGGTTGCTATGTGTAGTCACAAAGGTAACTCCCTCAAAATTACTTCTATCTGTGCCTTTAGACACATTATTTTCTAGTAGACTCTCCCTTGATTTAGTTTGTACAGATTTTTTAGCCTTCTGAATGGCTTTATACAAATATTTCCTTTGTTTTAACCTGGTCTCTAGATCAGTGGCAAGCTTAATGAAATCACTCTGATCTGAACAATTACGTTTAAGTCTAATCAGTTCTCCCTTAGCTATAGCCTGGGAAAGGTGTCTGGGATGGCAACTTGTACCGTGCAATATTGAGTTCCCAGAAATAGGCTTCCTATATGCCTTGGTTTTCACTGTGCCATCTAATTGTCCTATTAGGGTCAAATCTAGATAATTGATCGATTCGACTTCAAACTCAAATGTAAATTGCAGGTTCATCTGGTTGTTATTCAAATACATACAAAAGTCTCTTGCTTCTGACTCTGAACCTTTCCATATAAACAACAAATCGTCTATGTACCTCTTGTATAGAGATACATAGCGATGAAAAGGATTCCTGTCTCCAAAAATGTGGAAAAATTCCCAATAATCAAGGAATACATTAGCATACGATGGGGCAAACTTTGCCCCCATCGCAGTTCCACACTTTTGGAGGTAGTAAATTCCTTCAAACATAAAAAGATTATGCGTAAGAAGGAAACCAACAACTTTGACAATATATATTTTGAAGTCTTCCGTATATTCAGAAATTTTTTCCAGAAAAAAGCAAACTGCTTCAAGGCCCTTGTTATGTGGTATACAGGAATAGAGAGAGACTGCATCCACAGTTAGCCACTTTGACTCCATTGTCCAATCAACCTCTCTAGTTAGTTGTAACACGTGTTTTGTATCCCTCAAATATCAGGGCAATGAAATCACAAGTGGCTGTAAGATGCAGTCAATCTATTCCGATAAGATACAGAGTAAGGACTCCACCCCACTCACTATGGGGCATCCCTTTACATTTACCAATGACTTCTGCACTTTGGGGAAGAAGTGGAACAGGGGAATCTTAGGATGTTCAGGTAGCAGATAAGACTCAGTAGCTGCATCTAAGAACCCATGTTCCACGCCGTCAACCAAAATATCTCTCACTTCAGAAGCAAAAATAGATGTAGGATCTCCTCTCAGAACACAATATTCATTCTCATTAGTCAATTGTCTAAGGGCCTCAGTGATATAATAATCACGATTCATGACTACAGTCATGCCTCCCTTATCAGCCTTCCGTATAGTTATAGACTGATTGTCCCTAAGCTCTTTGATGGCTGTCTTCTCTTTCAAGCTCATATTTTGTTTGTTAGGGGTATATTTGCCTTTCAGTGCAACTAAATCCCTTTCCACTCTGCTGTAAAATGTTTCAATAATATTGCCACGAACTTGAATAGGGTAGAAGGTAGACCTGTTTTTCAATACAGGGCCCCTGCCACAGTATCCCTCCTCCCCTTCCTTAGATTCAATCTGTAGTTGTTGTAGCGTAACAACATCACATGAATGTGCAAAATTAGTAAGTTCAGATTGAAGTAAGGATTGGGTGGAGGTACTGGGCACTTGCTCCGAGTGATGAGTAGGATCCGAATAGTATTTTTTCAAAGTCACATTCCTCACAAATCTATTTAAGTCTAATAACGTCTGGAAAATGTAAAAATGATTAGACAGAGAAAAATTTTGCCCTAGACTAAGAACTTTTAGCTGGTCTTCAGTTAGACTCACAGAGGAAAGATTAATGACATTATCATGTACTGCATTTATTTGTACTTCGATACTGGCTTCACTGTTCTCAATTGATATCTTGGCTGGCCCTGCGGTTTGCTGGTATTCTTCTGATTGATCAGTGTCCCCCCTCCCTTGTGATCTATCTGATCCTGGGGAAAAACCTGTTCCATCAAACTCTGATTGCCTGTATAATTACTGTGTGAAGGTGTGCTTTTAGTAAGATGATAAGCAGTATCTTTGGGTCTGACAACTAAATGTTGTGTGTTGTCATGCATCAATGAGTATGCTGAGTTACTAGAAGGAGGGGTACATGTGTTTGTTGCACTGTTAATTGGAATAGACTTGTGAATAGAGTTTTTTTTACATACTTGATATGTTATTAGAGCTAAGCATTGCCCCTTCCACTTGGCTATCGTCAGTACTGTATTCAGTGTCACTCCCTGAAAATGTAACGTTTTTACTGTTGGGATTATTATTCCTATTCCTCTGTCCTCGCCTCCTTCTCCCAAATCTAGGCTGGATTTGTCTATGTGCACCCCTTTGTTTCTTATTCCATACATAAACTGTGCTTGTGGAATAGTCACATTTATCTCTCAAAAATTTGTTATGTTTCCTTTCCATAATATCTGATCTGCTAGTAGCTAGAATACCTCTTAGAATACTATCATACTTGGCAAACTCAGTTACTGCACTACGTTTGTTCAATTCTGCCTGTAATTCTGATATTTCCCTCTTTACTTGATCTAGTTGCTTAGTTTTAAATTGAATTAAAAGCAACATAAGATTAAATGAGCATTCTGTCAACACATCATTCCAAAGTTCCACAAAGTCCTTGTCATTACAGTCTACATCAAAAGTAGGACATTTACAAATACGTAGACCTCTAGGGACCATTCTCAAAGATTTGTATTTTTCAAATGTCCAAATGTCCCATTGTAATTTAGATTCTTTGACAAGTAAGTTCTCCATATTTTCAAATAAAGTGCTTAATGCCAAAACACTCTTATCTTCAGAAAAGATGATGTCACAATCTATAGTATCTGCATTTTTTGCTGTATAGGGCATAAGTGAATAATATGTCTGAATGGATTATTCTAATGGTGGTTTTGCCATCTCTTCCATAATGCTTGGGGAATATAAATACAATACAATATAGTAATTGTATAGGTGTGTACAAAATAAATGTGTCCAAAGTGTCAGTACCTCCAGCAAAGTACTCAAATGTAAACACTCATACCCAAAAACTAAGAACCATGTATTAGTACTAGAGCCTTGTAACACAAATAGCAATAAATAGGGACATAAGCCAGAGAGTATACACTGTATCCACAATTCAAGTGACTGGGTGCTCTGTAGGATGTTGCCGCAGTGTGAACTGCCCACTCGCCCCTCGGCCACTCTTACCGGACTTGTATGAAGCAGATGATAAACTGGTGGAGACTGTAGAGAAGGGACTTAGGTGTTCCTATAAGAGGGATCCAACATTGGGATCCATTTTATCTCCTACCATGTTGCCTGCTAAAGACAAAGTTACCAGTTCTTGGCTCAGACATCAGGGCATGTATAAGTGTGGTCATGCCAGATGTAAGCCTTGTGAGTTTGTAAAAATTACTAACATATTCTCCAGCTTCGTCACAGGGAAAACCTATAACATCAAATCCTGTCTGAATTGTACTTTGAAATATGTAATTTATCTGCTAGAGTGCTCACAATGTAAAGTACAGTATGTTGGACTCACCTCTAGGGATGTGAACACTAGGATTAGAGAACATCTCTCTTCTTTCAGGTTGGCAAGGTCTACCACCCCAGTTGTACAACATTTTGGGGTACTGCATGGTGGTAATCTTTCCACCTTTTCATGGTATGCAATTGAAAAAATTGTAAAGCCTAAAAGGGGTGGCTCCATGGATCGTATCTTGGAATTGAGGGAAGCCTTCTGGATTTTCACATTGGGGACTAGAATCCCTAATGGACTCAATTCCAAGTATGACATTATGAATTTTTGGAATTATTGAAATAATTTATTTATATTTTGGTTATGCCTGTAAGGAAATCTCTACATGTATCATATTGTTATAGGTAACATTATTTCTATGTCTGTAATATTTTTTCTCATTCAAGTAGGAGAGTAGCATGTTTACTGTTCGCGTATAGTGTAGCATGTGTAAATCCTTTATGGTAGGAACACACATATGCTTATTTATATATATATATATATATATATATATATATATATATATATATATATATATATATATCTATCATAATATCTACACAGATTTATTCACCTAGCTCTAAATGTCACTTAGGTTTAAGGAATATCTGTGCTGACTTTATGCTGACTATTGCTGCATATTCGTATAGAAAGCATTTCACTGTTTGTCAGTATAACTGTTACAATCATCTACCGTGTGATATTTTGACATTTCATGTTTTGATAGTATATCTGTTAATATAACATACTTTGTGCTATAATGACATCTTAGTGCATAATTATTATTTAGGGCACTTTTTGTTTAATATACTAATGGTATTGTATGGGTTAATCTTTGCACCACAACAGGGGGTGTTGTTTTTGTATTTACCCAATGATATTGCTAGTGTGATTATTTAAATGAGTGTGACACTGGACACTACAGGCTATGATTATGGCTCACTGCCGAAACGCGTAAGTCATTAGTGCCACACCGCCTATTTTGTGTGCAAGTTGATGCCATCTTTCCTTTTAACGTTGTGAAGAATAAATATTTGTTTTAGAAGAAACCGTGGATTTTTTTCCTTGTTTAACTCACTGCTTTACCATCATAACCACAGACTTCGGCTGTGGGGAGGTGTTAGCCAATTTGGGATAGCCATTAGAGGAGCGGATTCCAAGACGAGGCACATGGGTGTGCCCAGGTGATGTCGGATGTATGCAGATGATCCACGAGGATGCTGAGCCACGCCGGTGAAGAGAGGGGAGCACTCGGAGAGGTATTGTACATACCCGTGCACGATCAGCCTCATACAAGTCCGGTAAGAGTGGCCGAGGGGCAAGTGGGCAGTTCACACTGCCTCAACATCCTACAGAGCACCCAGTCACTTGAATTGTGGATACAGTGTATACCCTCTGGCTTATGTGCCTATTTATTGCTATTTGTGCAACAAGGCTCTAGTACTAATACATGGTCCTTAGTTTTTGGGTATGAGGGACCACAATAGAGTCACAGTCGTCCAGAGTCACCAAAACCTCTTGTAGAAAAAGGCGGAGGTGTTCAAGCTTAAATCTGAAGAACATGACGTCCGAATCTGTCAGGGGCAATGCACTGCCTGAGTCAGACAGTTCCCCCTCAGATAGAGCCTGATAGAGCCGTACCCCCCACCACAGAGCCCTGGGAGGGTACATCGGAGATCGCCATCAAAGCATCAGAAGTCGCAGGGACCTCATGGGTCTCTTTCCAAGTACGTTTGCCTTGCAACGCTGGCAACTTAGATAAAACTTCTGTAAGGGTGGATGACATAACTGCAGCCATATCCTGCAGAGTGAAAGAAGCAGACGCAGTTGAAGAACAAGGCGTTGCCTAAGCGAGCGGTAATGGCTGTGACGCTTGGGGAGAAAGCTGCGGCATATTCTGAACCTCTTCAGCAGAATCCTGAGCAGCATCCGCTAAAGACAAACTTTTATTAAAGAAAATGTGTTCTTTAAACTGTAAAGTCCTTTCAGTACATGAAGGACAAAAAGTAACAGGGGGTTCCACATTGGCATTCAAACATAATGAACATGTGACACTTTGCAAATCCATATCCCACACAAGAATGAATATGGTACTATTAATATAAAAGATAAAAGCACAGCCTGTCTATGTAATTGTTTTTCTTATCTTTTGTATAAAAAAACAGAGAAAAATGTAAACGTTCTATGTTCAAAACTAAGGCAGCTATAAGCTTGTTTGATTATAAAGTGCTTGTAATTGCTGCCTAAACACTGTTATGCTTTACTCTAAAAGCGTTCTGTGCCTTAAAACTCATATTTACAAAAGGAACTAGTGTAAAAAGTTAAACAAATACACTCGTGCACCTCGCCACAGCTCCGCTGCGGCGCCTACCTGCCCCCACGACACAGTGACACAAACAGTCAAACACCCGGACTCTCAAAACCGCCTGCTTTAATTACTATAACCATGCGGTCTCGACAAGCGTCCAGGAAACACGTCCTCTGCAGATCTCAGCCAGAAGAAAGAGTGCGGCCTCAAGACGCATCCGGTCTGTAGCACGCAAAATCAGCCCCGCCCCTCATGGGCTGTAATCAGAGAGAGGGCCTCTTGCAAAGTAAAAAATGTCCGTAAAGAAAAATTATAAGCGACCACAAACCCTGAAGCTAAAATTGCTTAACCCAGTACTGCTCACAGCAGCTAACCATAGTAACAAACACGTACACATTCATCACGGTCATTCGACCGAAGTTAAGCCGCTTTCTCTGAATTATTCTTAGCAATCCCCAGCGTCAAACAACAGCCCTGATTAGAATAACGTCACTGTAGGAGCCAAATGAACATAGTTAGCCCCACTACGTGACACTGACAGCCAGCATTTCATATTGTCCCTTGAAATACACTGTACCACCAAGTTGAGTCAGGTTTAAGCCCCATACGATTGGCAACCCCTACAGCCCTTTTCTGAGTTAAGATTGTCCCAGAATAAAATAGCTGTACATACCTGAAAGCTGAGCAACAGCATGATCAGTCCCACATTCAAGAGGTTCTGCAGTTCCCTCCTGTAGAGCTGTGGAGACATACCGGGTCTTAGTTAAAATATGCTAAGACCATCATCTGAAGGGCAGCACACATCATGGGAGGCACAGTGAGAATAGAATCCCTCCAGTTCCATTGCTTTGAAGCCACCAGATGCTTCTTTTTTTTAACTGAAGAGACTGATCTGGTCTAGGCTACACCCTAAAACAAAGTAGCACACTTAGGCACTACAAAAAAAATAATAAACTCTTGATTGAAGAATCTAAACTAACACCTCACTTTACCTCTTCCTATCACTAACACAGGCAAAGAGAATGACTGGGGTGGGAGGGAAGGGAGGAGCTATATATACAGCTCTGCTGTGGTGCTCTTTGCCTCCTCCTGCTGACCAAGAGGTGATATCCCATAAGTAAAAGAAATATTGTTTGAATCATGGAGAAAGAACCGACAACTTCAAAACAGATCCAACTCAATGTTCAAAGTGCAAGGTATTTCAAGTCGCACTATCCATTGCTGTCTAAATGAAAATGGGCTCCTTGGTAGAAGACCTAGGAAGACCCTACTTCGAAGAATGAAACACAAAAAATTCTGACTAAAGTTTGCCAAATGCATGTTGACAAGCCACAGCCCTTCTGGGAGAATATCCTTTGGACAGATAAAACAAAAGTAAAGCTTTTTGTCAAATCACAATAATTCCATGTTTACAGAAGGAAAAAAAAAGAAAGAAAAGAAGAAATGAACACAATCCCTACCGTTAAACTTGAAGGAAAATGAACCCATCAAACCTGAAAAACTGGAGCAGTTTGCTCAAGAAGAGTAGACCAAAATCCAAGTTGAAAAGTGTAGAAATTTTTTTTTTTTTGCCATAGTCTGCTCTCTGCCGTTTCATAACTACAGATCAGGATTGTCAAACAAATAATGCAAACTGGAGTTCTCAGCTCTAGATTTTTTATAGCTGCTGCCCATACTAGTGGATCCCCAGACCTGCTGTAATAGATCATGGTCAGTTAACATGCAGAAAGGCTATATCTTGCTTGCACTATGAGAACTTTTGGACACTTATCTTAGCGATTTCTATGGTGACCCAGCTCTGACTACACTAGATGAACAAGAAATGGAAGAGATTGCTGTTCCTGTAGAAGCTCTGACATGATAGGATCCTCACTGTAGTTGTGGCATCTAGAGTTGAAGTGACAGTGGACATCAGCTGATTCTCCTCTGACAATAGTGTTAATGCATCCTTGCAGTTGTAGAAGATAAATTGCTTTAAGGTTGGATTTGTGTGTGCTTCAGAGCCAATAAATATTTCTGGATTCTACCTTTGATTGCTATCTTTTATGCTATTTTGCAAGACTGGTATAGGGTAAAAGACAGCCCTGTTGTATCAGCCTTCATGGCATCATAGGGTGTCTTGTTCTTGTGGAATTTCAATTGGTTATCCTTAATGGTAATCTTTTGATAAATGATTACTGAGATTTAATCTCTTTTAAGACTCTCCGCCATCCTTGAATGACACAACCATGACTACTTATTTGAGCATTAAATGCACATGAAATTCAACATGTTTCTTTCATGATTCAGATAAAGAATACAATTTTAAGCAACATTCCAATTTACTTATATTATTTAATTTGCTTCATTCTTCAGATATCCTTTGTTGAAGATATAGCAATGCACATAGGTGAGCCAATCACACGAGGGATCTGTGTGCAGCCACCAATCAGCAACTACTGGGTCTATTTAAATATGCTTTAAACAGATGGCATCAAAAGAATGAAAAAATTAGATAATAGAAGTAAATTGGAAAGTTGTTTAAAATGTAATTTTCTTTCTAAATCATGAAAGAAAGAAAACGGGTTAAATTTTTCTTTAAGGCTGACGTAGCAATAGCTAGATTTTGGGACAATTATTCAGAAAAGATGTCAATAAGTTTTGGATGGTACTATCAATCTTTTGAGGTAAAAACTATCGGCTAGATTACGAGTTGTGCGTTAGGGTAAAAAAGCAGCGTTAAGAGGTCCTAACGCTGCTTTTTTACGCCCGCAGGTATTACGAGTCTTGCAGGTTTAGGGGCACCGCATACTTCTTTGGCCTTACCGCAAAACGACTTACGTAAACTTCGTAAAGTCTTTTTTCTATGGGACTTCCATAGCACCGATATTACGAGTCTGTCCTGGGAGGCCAAAAAGTGAGCGGTACACCTTCTACCTCCAAGAGTCCTAACGCATTTAAAAGTCAGTAGTTAAGAGTTGTATGGTACAACGTCATAACATAAAACTCATAACTAAAGTGCTAAAAAGTACACTAACACCCATAAACTACCTGTTAACCCCTAAACCGAGGCCCTCCCGCATCGCAAACACTATAATAAAAATTTTAACCCCTAATCTGCCACTCCGGACACCGCCGCCACCTACATTATATTTATGAACCCTTAATCTGCTGCCCCCAACATCGCCGACACCTACATTATATTTATTAACCCCGAATCTGCAGCCCCAATGTCGCCGCATCCTACCTACACTTATTAACCTCTAATCTGCCGCCCCCAACGTCGCCACCACTATAATAAACATATTAACCCCTAAACCGCCGCACTCCCGCCTCGCAAACATTAGTTAAATATTATTAACCCCTAATCTGCTGTCCCTAACATCGCCGCCACCTACCTACATTTATTAACCCCTAATCTGCCACCCCCAACGTCGCAGCCACTATACTAAATGTATTAACCCCTAAATCTAAGTTTAACCCTAACCCTAACACCCCCTAACTTAAATATAATTAAAATAAATCTAAAAAAAATGTACTATCATTAACTACATTATTCCTATTTAAAACTAAATACTTACCTATACAATAAACCCTAAGCTAGCTACAATATAAGTAATAGTTACATTGTAGCTAGCTTAGGGTTTATTTTTATTTTACAGGCAAATTTGTATTTATTTTAACTAGGTAGAATAGTTATTAAATAGTTATTAACTATTTACTAACTACCTAGATAAAATAAATACAAAAGTACCTGTAAAATAAAACCAAACCTAAGTTACACTAACACCTAACACTACACTATAATTAAATAAATTAACTACATTAAATACAATTACCTAAATTAAATTAGCTAAAGTACAAAAAACCCCCACTAAATTACAGAAAATAATAAACAAATTACAGATATTTAAACTAATTACACCTAATCTAATAGCCCTATCAAAATAAAAAAGCCCCCCAAAATAAAAAAACCCTAGCCTAAACTAAACTACCAATAGCCCTTAAAAGGGCCTTTTGCAGGGCATTGCCCAAAAGTAATCTGCTCTTTTACCTGAAAAAAAAATACAAACACCCCCCCCCAACAGTAAAACCCACCACCCACACAACCAACCCCCCAAATAAAATACTAATAAAAAATCTAAAAAAACTAAGCTCCCCATTGCCCTGAAAAGGGCATTTGGATGGGCATTGCCCTTTAAAGGGCAGTTAGCTCTTTTGCAGGCCCAAACCCTAACCTAAAAATAAAACCCACCCAATACACCCTTAAAAAAACCTAACACTAACCTCCTGAAGATCGACTTACCGGGAGAAGTCTTCATCCAAGCCGGGCCGAAGTCCTCAACGAAGCCGGAAGAAGTCTTCATCCAAGCCGGGCGAAGTGGTCCTCCAGATGGGAAGAAGTCTTCATCCAGACGGCATCTTCTATCTTCATCCATCCGGCGCGGAGCGGGTCCATCTTCAAGACATCCGACGCGGAGCATCCTCTTCATCCGACGACTAAAGATGAATGAAGGTACCTTTAAGTGACGTCAGCCAAGATGGCGTCCCTTAGATTCCAATTGGCTGATAGAATTCCATTAGCCAATCGGAATTAAGGTAGAAAAAATTCTATTGGCTGATGCAATCAGCCAATAGGATTGAAGTTCAATCCTATTGGCTGAACCAGTCAGCCAATAGGATTGAGCTTGCATTCTATTGGCTGTTCCAATTAGAGGTTAATAAGAATAATGTAGGTGTTGGCGATGTAGGGGGTGGCAGATTAGGGGTTAATAAGTGTAAGATTAGGGGTGTTTAGACTCAGGGTTCATGTTAGGGTGCTAGGTGTAGACATAACTTTTCTTTCCCCATAGGAATCAATGGGGTTGCGTTACTGAGTTTTACGCTGCTTTTTTGCAGATGTTAGAGTTTTTCTCAGCTGGCTCTCCCTGTTGATTCCTATGGGGAAATCGTGCACGAGCACGTAAGACCAGCTCACCGCTGACTTAATCAGCGCTGGTATTGGAGTGCGATAATGAGCAAAATTTTGCTCATCGCTCACTTCTTGTTTTTTAACGCCGGGAATCTGAAAACTCGTAATACCAGCGCTGCATGTAAGTGAGGGGTGAGACAAAATTGCTCGTTAGCACCGCATAGCCTCTAACGCAAAACTCGTAATCTAGGCCTATATTTCCTTATCTATGCTACAAGTTATTTATCTTGAACCTGTCTTGACCTTAACTCTGGCTTGTATTTTATTTATATTGGCACAAGTTTAAGAATATATTTGCCAGTTGCAGCTAAAATAGGATCTCGCGATTTTCATCTAACCTTTATAATAATTGAACAAAGTCTTATTTTTTAAAATTGTTATATTTGTTAATATTACGTGTCCGGTGTTTTTAGTGTCAAATGTGCCATATTTAAGTGACCATTTGTGGTGCTCCTTTAGGACATGTTTCTAATGAATGACCTATAAGAGGCCTTTCATATAGGTAATTTAAAGGGCCATGCAGTGGAAATAAGATAATTTATGTAAGAACTTAACTGATAAATTTATTTATTTCATGGTGGCGAGAGTCCACCATTTGTTATATATGGGATATACATTCCTACCCCACCCACCTCACTCATATCTCAGTTTAACATATAGCCAAGAAGTGAGGTGTAAAAAAGGAGTAAGAAAAAAAACATAAAAAGGAACAGGAAAAAAGATGTGCTCTGTTAAAAAAACAACCCATAATAGGGAGAGGACCTTGTTGACTCTCGCCACCATTAAAGACATTTATTTATCAGGTAAGTTCTTACATAAATTATGTTTTCTTTCATATAGGTGGTGAGAGTCCACGATTTGTAGGATATAATACAGAAGATGTGAAAGACCACCAGTAACAAAATAAAAAGGGAGGTATAAAATATAAACAACTTTTTTCACTGAAAATAATATCTAAAATAAAGTTCTTTAATAACTAAAAAACCTGAAGAAATATTTATAGGCAACAGAATCAATGAGTGACCACTGCCTGAAGAACCTTTCTACCAAAAGCTGCTTCTGAAGAGGCAAAAACATCAAAATGGAAACATTTGGTAAAAGTATGCAAAGAAGACCAAGAGACTGCCTTGCAGATTTGATCAACTTGAGCCTCATTCTTGAAAGTCCAAGATGTGGCGACTGATCTTGTAGAATGAGTAGTAAATCTCTGAGGCGCAGACTGACCCCCTTCCAAATAAGCTTTGTGAATCAGAAGTTTTAACCAAGAGGCTAAAGAAATAGCAGAAGCTTTCTGACCCTTCTGAGAAACAGTAAAAATGACAAAGAAACTAGAAGTTTTTCTGAAATCTTTAGTGGCAGCGACATAATATTTCAAAGCTCTGACAACATCCAAAGAATGTAAAGATCTTTCTGCATAATTTTTAGGATTAGGACACAAAGAGGGAACAACAATTTCCCTGTTAATATTGTTATAATTAACAACCTTTGGCAAAAAAATTAAAGTAGTCGGCAAAACTGCTTTGTCTTGATGAAAAATCAAGTAAGAAGCTTCATAAGAAAGGGCGGATAATTCTGAAACTCTTCTAGCAGAAGAGATAGCTAAAAGAAACAGAACTTCCAAGAAAGTAGTTTAATGTCTAAAGAATGCACAGGCTCAAAAGGAGAAGTCTGTAAAGACTGTAACACTAGATTGAGACTCCATGGAGGAGAAATAGATTTAATTACAGGTTTTATTCTAGACAAAGCCTGAAAAAAACAATGAATGTGTGGATGAGGAGCAACCTTTCGGTGAAACATAACAGAAAGAGCAGAAATCTGTCCTTTTAAAGGACTGGCAGATAAGTCCTTATTTAAAGCATCTTGAAGAAACTGAAGAATTCTAGAAATTCTAAATGTATGCCAAGAAAAAATATGAGTGGAAAACAGGAAATATGTTTTCCAAACCTTATAATACATTTTCCTGGAAACAGGTTTACTTGGTTGAATCATAGTATTAATTACAGTCTGAAAAACCTCTGTGACTGAGAACTAGGCGTTCAATCTCCACTCCATTAAGTTCAGAGATTTTATGTCTGGTCTTAGAGGAAGATGCCATGGCAGGATCCTGATAAGCCACGCAGGGGCTATCAGAAGTACAGATGATTGTTCCTTCTTGATTTTTGAAATCACTCTGGAAAGCAGAACTACTGAAGGAAATATATAAGCATATTGGACTGAACAAGGAACTGCTAGAGCATCCGTCATTTCTGCCTAAGGATCCCGTGACTTTGCAAGGTATCTGGGAAGGTCCCTGTTCAAATGAGAGGCCATGATATCTATCTGGGGAAGACCCCAGATTTGAACAATTTGTAAGAATACATTCTGGTGAAGAGACCATTCTCCTGGGTGTAGTGACTGATGGCTGAGATAATCTGCCTCCCAGTCGCCCACACCTGGGATGTGAATCACAGTGATGAGACAGGAATTAGACTCTCCCCAAGAAAGTATCCGAGATACTTCTTTCATAGCTAGGTAACTATGAGTTCCCCCTTGATGATTGACATATGCAACTGTTGTGATATTGTCTGTCTGAAAACGAAGATAAGGTTTGTTCTTTAAGAGGCCAAGCTTGAGGAGCTTTGTAAAGAGCAAAGAGTTCTAAGATATTGATCAGAATTTTTGTTTGCTGAACATTCCAAGGGACCCAATCCCAATCAGGGACCCCCATACTGCTCCCCAACCTGTAAGACTTGCATCTGTAGTAATTACAGACCAGGTAGGACAAACAAAGGAAGCCCCTTGAAGATATTGATGGTGTAGCCACCATGTCAGAGGGAAACGAGTGTTGTTATCCAAGAATATTAGTTGTGATATTCGAGTATAATCCTTGCACCATTGGCGCAGCATGCAAAGTTGAAGAGGCCTCATATGATTGAAAATTATTTGGGTGAATAGGGATGTGAAGATAAGCACCCTGTAAGTCTATTGTGGACATATAATGACCTTGCTGAACAAAAGGCAGAATAGTCCTTATAGTTTGCATCTTGTAAGTTGGAATTCTTACAAATTTGTTTAATGTTTTCAGATCCAATATTGGTCTGAACTGAGACAATCACTTTCATAAATTCTAAATGTGAGACACGTTAGAAAGGCTTGAGCTTTTACTGGATGTTTTGGAACATGAGTTAGATGAAACCTTCCCCCTTGAGGGTTTGATTCTGAAACCAATTTGATAACCATGAAAGATTATATTTTCTGACCAAATCTTCTGAAAATGTTTTTATCTGCCCCCTACCAGAAGAACTGGGATGGGGGCTGCACCTTCATGCTGTTTTCTCGACAGGATTAGGTTTCTTGAATTGTTTAGATTTATTCTAGTTGGAAGAAGGTCTCCAGTTAGAGCACCGCGTCGCATCACTTCTGAAGTTCAAATATTTCAACTCTGAGCTTTCAGCTGCGCAACCTGACGCAGCAGAGTGCACGGAGATGAAAAGGCAGGACACACTGAGCGGGCACACCGCTTGCAGTGTGTCACAGCCTTTACTGAATTTAGGATTGCCAACTTTTTTTGAAGATAATAAGTAATCAACAAATTTCACATAGGAACAGTAGTTACTGATTTTTTTTTTATTTATTTCTTAGGACACAATCATCAATTACTGTTGGGAATATCACTCCTGGCCAGCAGGAGGAGGAAAAGAGCACCACAGCAAAGTTGTTAAGTATCACTTCCCTTCCCACAACCCCCAGTCATTCTCTTTGCCTCTCGTGCAAGGAGGAGGTGAAGTAATTTGGTGTCTTATAAAGATTCTTCTATCAAGATTTTTTTGTTTTGAGATCAGGGCAGGATTGCTCTGATCTTCCATCACAAGCTGGGTTTAGCCGTACCCCACGTTAGTCTCTTCAGTAGGGCAGTCGTGGCTTTAAAACAGTTAGGAACTTTTGAGGTGGGCCTTGCTGTGTTTTCCTAACATGTTGCTGCCCTGGTATTTTCTGCAGGTCTCTGTGAGGAGTGGCTTCCTCTCATACGGGGCGAGCTGTCCTCCTGCCAGACAGTTGGACGTGCAGGTAAGTGCCTTTTGACTTCTGGGGCTAAAAGGCAGGCACTGATGGGGTTAACAATCCTAATTAATAAGGTAATAAAAAACTGCACTTACTATGGGACAGTGGACACATTATCCTTTAAGAGGATTATTTTGGCAGTGGGCAGGCACTTTATTGCATGTGAGGGAGAGTTAGAGGTTAATCATTTTAAAAGAAGGGATTAACTCTCTATTGGGGGCTTCATTTTTATTCAGCCTTGCAGGGTGATAACTCGTTTTATGCATTTTCCTACTCTAGCTGTCTTATTACTTATAGGAGTAATGGTTGGATTAGACTGAATAGCGTGCTTTTGTAGCGCCATTCCTATGAAACTTGTTGATACATTTTTTCCTCTGCTCTTAGAATATGAGTGGCATCTTTTTTTTTGGGACCAATTGTGTTTGACATACAGGTCTGTCTTGTGTCTCAAGACTAAGCATCAGCGTGAGGCGCAAAGTAAAATCATCTGCGCTTCTTTTCCTTGCCGTCCTTATGGTCCCGCCTCCTCCTGCTTCTTTTGAAACAGAGCGCCGCCATTATTCTCTTGCTGAGGTACTTTTTCTGACTCCACCTCATTCTCGGTCTGAGAATGGAGCGGGTTGTTTCTGCCGGTATCGAGGTTGTAGTAGGCTGAGATGAATCAGCGATACAGCCCTTGGCAGTCTGTAAAAAAATGTTCACCTACAATACAGCCTAATTAATCTAGGTTTAAAGTAGCGTGTCTGTTGGAAGGGTCTCCATGTTATCTCAAACATCTTAATGCAATTACCCAAAAATGTTAGCAATTGATACCTATCCCTTTTTGATCCTTCAGTGAAGGTTTTATGAAAAGTTGGCCTGTAATTCAGGAGTTTCTTCTCTTAAAAAGACAGTACCTTTTACTCCTGTAAAGTTAAGGGATATTAAAATGTTTATATATAATTTTAATTATAAATAAAAAAAGTCATCTGTAATACAGATTTTCTTCTCTTAAAGAGACAGTACATTTTCTCCCTTGAAGTTAAGAATTATTAAAATATTATTTATTAATCTGTTTTTTTTTTTGTTTCTAGGAACAAATAATTTTGACTTTTGAGAAGATGTGTGTTTTTTTAAAGGAATAACACATTTGTTTCTCATATAACAGATATAAATGCAACACAATTTTTTCTGTATTGCATTTATAGCTATGGATATCACATGTGCAGACAGGTTTCTGCCTTTTGATTTTTTAAAGCGATCCCAGGATGATGCTGTTCAGGCTATGCTACAGTTTTCTCCATCATCGTCCCAAGCCTCTATGGCATCACATGCAGTGCCCTGCAGTTCCTCTCTATCTCCTGGAGGAGTGTATTTGCCTACAGATTTGTAGTTCAGGTATCCTCTGTGGTATATGCAACTTTATCTGTTTTTTTCCTTACCTACAGGGAAAATGCAAGAGGACATTTGAAGTTCAGATGTAAGGTTTCTGCTCCAATTTCTGCTACGCAGATCATCCTCTATCCTAAGTCTGGTGAGTAAGATTTGCTGGTAGTTTCTGAGGGTGAAATTTCAGGTTGGACAGTATAATTCCTTCATCTGATGTTGAAGTCATATTCTTCAGATGTATGCTTGCACACCTTGTGTACTATTATAGGAGGTTTTAGCTAATTGGATGTCATCGATATTCTTGTTGTTGTCAACCCATGGAAGTTTTTGTAAACTTGATCATTTCTATGTTTCTTCCTTTGAGGAAACGCTATATTAGTGTTATGGAAATTTTCAAAGGTGTAGGAGTAGCTAGGGATACCTTCTCACCGTCTCCCGTCCATTAAAGGATTTTGCTGTTGATGTCTCCATTAAGGTGCTCGGTGCCCTAGGTGGAAGGAAGTTTTTCTACTATGGCTCAGAGAACTTTGATCCCTATGAAGGGTAGCTGCTCTTTACAAATCCTTGGTTGAGAAGCTGGAGGTTTAATTATCCATTTTGAGCAATGCCTTGTCTTGTTGGACTTGCTGTACTGGCCACCGGGCGTTGAGGCTAAAGTCTATGGTCAGCTGAGAAGCCTACCTGTGGTTTAATGGTACATCCTAGGCTTATAGTTCTGCAGTTGCAGATTCAATACTTTGTTTCCTCCAAATCCACGCTTCTGGCATCTCCTTTTAAGGATGAGACTTTGTTTATATGGTCTAGCAGAATTCTCCTCTGACTTAACGGTGAAAAGAGTTTTTCTACCACTCATCAAGAGAGTAAGATTAAAGGAAAGCTTCTTTTTCTGCCTTCTGCAGGGTCAGTCATGCCTTTTTCAAGTGCAATCTGAGATTTCCTGCCAGGGGCAGATTTATTTTTCTACAGTATCTGCTATCCAAGCAGGACGAGAGGCCCCTTGAACTGGGTACAGGGTCTTTATCTCTGGGAAGTGACAGTTCCAGTTTTGGGAACGGAATCTAGGTTTTTACCCAAAGTAGCTCAGATCTGTCCTGCAAAGTAGATATTCTCTTTTGATTAAGGGAGCCTGTTCTTAAAGAACATAGGCCTGAGAGATTTATTGTTCCCTTGATCGGGATCTTCTCAATTTTCCTGAGTTTTCGTCATCCTAGACAGACTTCTAGGTCTTGGGTTTTGGCAAGGGTATTTTCTCTGAACAATATATGGTTCAGGTATCATTCTTTACTTTCAGCTAACTCTTTTTTTTAAGATATCTTGTCCAATCTTCTTTTCCAGGGAGGGAAAATGAATCTGGAGAGGAGTTCCCTTGTTCCATCCACGAGGGTGATTTTCTTGGGTCTACCACCACACTACCCTGATTGCACCAGATTCCTTCTGTTCTCAGAAGTTATGCAGGGTCTGGCATGGTCAGTACCTGAATGAGGGTCCTTGTTAGATTCTCTATCTAGGAGAAGATGTCTAACAGAGGTCAGATAATCAAGTATTTGTTCCTTTTCCCCTTTCTGCAGTCTGCTGGCCGGCCATCAGCAAGCTCTAGTGGCCGGTGGATAGCTTAGCCATCCTACAACCAGGAGGTTGGAATTTTGGATTCAGCTGTAGTTGATTTTTCTTCACTTTTCAGTGACTATGTGCATGGAGGGAATTGGTCTGATGGTTATCCATGGACATCTTCCCTTTTGCTATTTTCCATGACATGCAGAACTTTATGATTATGGACTCAGAAGTGTCTGCTCTCCTCTTTAACATATTGGAGTTGAGAGTGATTCGCATTGTGCTGATGGCTTGGCCTCAGTCGTCTCTAGCTTGTTCCAGTTGGACAACTCCCTTCAATGGGTTGTATCAAGAACTAGGAACTAGGGAAGAACTAGGGGTTCCTTAGTCATGAAGGAGGTGATAGGATTGTTCAGTGGGAGGAAGCTCTCAATAGTTATCGATCCATTTTCCAGGGGTGGTTCTGAACAGACCGATATTTCATCCAGGGGAATGAACTTTTACATTCGGAGGTGTTCTCTAGATATACTCTTTCATGGGAAGTTCCGTAGTTGGCTTCCGTTGACAGGATGCCAAGTTTCAAGGTAGGTGCACGGTCTTGTGATACACAGACTGTCCTGGTAGACGTTTCTGATGTCTTTATCTCAAATTTTTCAGTTTTGCATACTTGTTTCCTCTGTTTATTTCCTTCCACGAGTCATGCTGATATTCTCTGTATAGAACGACTGTATTTGTAATAGCCCCTGTGTGACATCGCAGGATCTGGTATGCAGAACTAGGGGATATGTTGTCTCTCTGCCTGGGAGACTGCCACTGAAGGACTTCTGATTCTTGAACCCTTTCTTCATCTAAAATCTTTGAAGCTGTTTGGAGACTGAACGCTTAGTTTTCTCTAGACGTGAGCTTTCTGAGTCGGCCTTTTGAGACTATGACTCAGGATCACTTGCCAGGTTCTGAAAGATTTGCCTTAGGTCATGGAGTAAACATCTTTATTGGCATGAGTCTAAGGGTCTCTCTTGAACTAGAGTCAGGATCCCCAGAACTTTTTTATCCTTTTCCCAGGGTGGCCTGGAAAAGGGTTTGCAGTCAGTACCCCGATGGGTTAGATTCTGCATTCTCTTTTTTCCTACATAAGCGTCTGGCAGATGTGTCAGATATGCAATCTTTTGGTCAGGTCCTGGGCAGTATCCGGCCTGTGTTACGTCGGGTGGTTCCCCCCTTGGAGTCTCACCCTTGTTCTTAAAGTTTTTTACAGCAGGCCCTGTTGAGCTTTGCATTCCATATAGGAGGGTTTCTGACTCTCAGCTTTGCAGTGGGATGTTCCTTATCTCATATTTCATCTGGAAAGGAACAGTAATCAGGAAATTGTTGTTCTTTCTCTCTGTCCTAATCCTTCTTCTCATAAGGAACGTTTATTACTCAACTTAGATGTTGTGCGTGCTCTTAAGTTTAATTTGCAGGCTACAAAGGACTTTCGTCAGTCTTCTGTTTTGTTTGTTGTTTTTTTCTGGAAAACGTATGGGTCAGATAGCTACGGCAACTTCTCTTTCTCTCTGGTTGAGAAGCATTATCGTTTGGCATATGAGACTGCTGGACAGCAGTCACCTCAGAGAATAATAGCTCTTTCCACCAGGGTGGTGTCTTCTTCTTGGGTCTTCAAGAATGAGACCCCTGTAGAACAAACCTGTAAGGCTGCGTCTTGGTTTTCTTGGCCCATTTTTTCCAAAATCTATAAATTTTTTATTTTTGCCTCAGCTGAGGTTCCTTTTGGGAGAAAGGTTCTACAAGCAGTGGTGCCTTCGTTTTAGGTTACCTTTCTTGTACCTTCCTTATCATCTGTGTCCTCTAGCTTGGGTATTGATTCCCAACAGTAATTGATGACCCGTGGACTCACTGTGTCATAAGAAAGAAAACAAAATTTATGCTTACCTGATAAATTTATTTATTTATTGACACAGTGAGTCCACGGCCCGCCCTTATTTTCAGACAGGATTTTTATATAAACCTCAAGCACCTCTGCACCTTGTGTTATTTCCTTTCTCTCCTTTTCTTGCGGTCGAATGACTGGAGGTTGTGGGAAGGGAAGTGATACTTAACAGCTTTGCGGTGGTGCTCTTTGCCTCCTCCTGCTGGCCAGGAGTGATATTCCCAATAATAATTGATGATCCCGTGGACTCACTGTGTTAAGAAAGAAAGAAAGAAATTTATCAGGTAAGCATAAATTTTGTTTTTACAATTTGATACAGTTTGGCACAACAATAATCCTCATTCACACAGTCTAGCTTACAGTGATGGTAAATTTGCCTCCAGAACTTCACATATTCTGAAAGCTCTTCTCCTAACTAGCATATCGATATCCTTATTTGGTTCCAAAGTCAAATGTACTTTTAATACTCAGCATTTTTGTCAGGCTATGTTACCTTGTTTAACGCAGCCTTTCTGAACAATTTTGCTTAGGCTTCTTTGACTGAAAGCTCTTTCAGCCAATCAGAGCCTCACCATGCGCCCCATGTAAATTAATCATAGCACGCTCCCGTGCTTGGAAGGCTGCCTAGAAGTTGAACTGCACATGCGTAACTCCCTACGCTATTTGCGCAACAGAAACATTGATTACTGTTTTCAGCATCACTGTTTCTGTAGGGAGTTGCACATGTGCAGTTCAACTTCTAAGCAGCGTTCCAAGCACGGGAGAGTGCTATGATTAATTTACATGGGGAGCATGGTGAGGCTCTGATTGGCTGAAAGAGCTGTCAGTCAAAGAAGCTTAAGCAAAATTGTTGAGAGAGGCTGCAATAAACAAGGTAACATAGCCTGACAAAAAACGCAGAGCATTAAAAGTACATTTGACTTTGGAACCAAATAAGGATATGGATATGCTAGTTAGGAGAAGAGCTTTCAGAATATGTGAAGTTCTGGAGGCAAATTTACCATCACTTTAATACATTTAACAACTTTCTGCAAATCTGTGAATTATATTTCTGATTTATGGCACAGTGAAAGAAAAAAACATTAAACAGTTGGATTCATCAAAAGTATTAACAAACTAAGAGAAGAATAATACAATATTAAATGTTTAAAATTAAGATTTTGAATTTTGGGAAAAAATGTTATAAGACTAGATAAATAAGGGAACCTGGGAGACTGTAAAAAAGTTTAGTCAAATAAGGGAGATCCCTTGATATGAGTGTTGGCAACCCTAACTGAATTACACAAATGCTTGGTGTGCACATTTTATTCCTTGTGTAGAGTGGGTGGTACCACTCTATATGCCTGTAAGCGCTATCCAATAACTTGCCTTAGTGGGCACCATGTTACCATGCTAGTAAGACTGGGAGTCATGACCATGCTAACTAGGCCAGGTGCACTGTCGCCTAAAGCCAGGCCCTACCACATTAAATTTGTGAGTTTTGTGCTATTTCCAGCAAGTCAAGGCTCGCTATCCTGTAAGTCGAGTATATCTGCCCTAATGACGAAGTAAGTATTGGCCGCACTAACCTCTGTCAGCTTTCTGGGCGCACTAGACTACAATCATGCAAACGAGACCTCACTATAATTTAAAGGTAAGCGCTCATACAAAAGTCTAACACCCAAACAAGTGATATCCATATGCGTCATAAAAAATGACATCCCACAATAACCTATAAATTCCTCTGAAACTTTCCCAAACTTTCTTGGTGATTCTAGTGACAAGTCATTAGTATTTCTGGCTCCCAGATATACCCTTGTAGGTATTCCTGGCTCTGCAGTACCTCTTACCTGCCTCCAGCCTTCTGTTTCCTGTTGTCACAAGGCTTACTGAACTCTGGATTTCCATTTTAGCTCCAAACTTGCTCCCCCCTTTTGTCTGACACCTGATTAGACTGATTTCTGGTTTGGCCTCGGCCTGGATTTTTATTATCCGTGTGCCTTACCCCTGCTGATTTAAAGTTTGGTGGATTGTCTTCTTGTTACTGACCTTGGCCTTCCTGTGATCTTTCCTCCTGGATCTGCCCTCCTTTGAATGATGGATCTTCTGGTTTGACATCAGCTGTCTCCTAACTCTGGCTTTGACTCTTCCCTGGCACTACTTATGAGCCCTTGTGCCTACTTCATCTCTAGCAGACCTGTTCCACTCCAGATCGTGATGTCATCAGCGGGCAGAGCTTGGCAGCCATTTCAAAGTGGCCAGAAACAATATTCATTTTAAAATCACGTTTTTACCATTCCTGTTGCAAAATATATAAAAAGGGGTGCAGAAAGCTATTTGCAGTTTAATCTTTTTTTTTTTTTTATAAACACATTAAAAATTCAATTAAAAAATCTCAGTAATAATATAGAGCATTGCAGCCACTGCAAAAACATACAGCTCCAGCTCTGTACTATGTATGGTATGGCTTGTCACAAAGACACCAATATTACTTAGATGTGAATGTGCACTGCTTCCATCACAGGGTGGGAGAATACTTAAACTGTGAAGATGTAGAGCTTTACTAACCAGTTCTTGTAAAGGGACGGAATAGGAAAACAGCTTAAAGAGAGCTGCAGTTGCAGGAGAAAACCACTGTATTATAGCTGTACCCAGCAGTTTCATGTTCCTTTAAAGATACATGGTCACAAAGGTAAGTAGATGCAGTGAATCGGCGCTATAATTGCAATTGACTCTTTAATGGGATTGTTGCCTGCATTTTAAAGACAGTTACAACCCCTTAGACAATAAAAAGAATAATAAAATGTAAGTCTGTTTTTCCCCCTAATATTGTAATCTACTATAAATACCATTATAAAACTACCTGAAAAGGGGTTATCACCAGGGGCATAAACTACAGTGGCCTCAAACCAGGGTCGGCTCTAAGGGGGGGCATTGGGGGGCAATGCCCCCCCAAATGGAATGCTGTGCCCCCCCAGGGCAAAAGAAGTGATTTAAAAAAAAATATATATATAATTTTTTTTTTACATTTTAAAAGTGATGGAACGTCCAGGGTCCCAAATGTCGCATCAACCATTTGCAGCCACTGGACCCTGGAGATCTGCCACTGGAGGGCCCAGATAATCTCTTTACTCTCCTCTATTTACAACCAGATAACAAATAAAGTTGCATTTCTCTGCTGGTGCTCTCACAGTTAACCTAGGTCTTGCAATGCCCCTCCTCCTGCTAGCCCACTTACTACAGAGCTGAAGTGAGATGATGACATCATCAGACCTCTGCAGGGAGTGCTGGGAGAAGCTAACAGTCAGTGAGAGGGAAGGCAGAAGTAATTTTGTGAAAACACAGCCGTATAACCAATGTGGGTGTGAGAGTAGTATCCCTTCCCTATTGTGCTTTATATCCTGGCAGCCACAGATAAAGAAGCAAATTGGGAATTCCTTGGTTTCCCCACTGCAGGTCACACAAAACAAGTGTGCATTGTGCCTGCTTTATCTGCAGTGATCAGTGTAAAATGTGTGTCAGATTATAGGTGCTCAAATACACACACTTCAAATGTAACTGTGGGACAATGAGTGAAATAGCCTTATGTTTATTATTTACATGTTTCAAAACATCTCCTATTTGTCCCCAAGGTTGTTTTATTATATATATATATATATATATATATATATATATATATATATATATATATATATATATATATATATATATATATATATATATATATATATTTATATGCACACACACACATACATACACACACTGTGTGTATAAATATATATTGTTTGTGTGTATGTGTATATATATATATATATATATATATACACACAAACAATATATGGTGTGTATGTTGTGTGTGTATATATATATATATATATATATGTGTGTGTGTATATACATATATACCGTGTGTATGTGTGTGTGTGTGTGTGTATATATATATATATATATATATATATATATATAATTTGTGTGTATATACATACTGTATATACTGTGTGTGTGCTGGTAAATATCATTAATAATATCTGTACTAGTATTGTACTGCTTGGCACTCAAACTTATTGTCACGTAAAAGCTTATTTGATCATTAGTAGGGTCATTGATAGAGCTACACATGTAAATAGTGTCCACTGGCTCTGTCATATGTGGGAGACATTCCTGAGATATGACAAATGTAACCCCTGCACTGCCATAAATCTGGTAAATGTAACTGCTGCGGCACTGCCAGACATCTTATAAATGTAACCCCTATACTCCTTGAGATATGACACATGTAACCGCTGCACTTCCAGAAATATAAACAAATCTAAATCCTGCACAGCCAGAGATCTGATAAATGTAACCCCTGGACTGCCACAGTAGGTTTGCTCTTATTTTGACTCTCATACATGCTTTTTAAATGCGTGCCCCCTCGTGAAAAAAAAATGCCCCCCATTTCATTTGTTCTGGAGCCGACCCTGTCTCAAACGTCTAAAATGACACTAGGCTCACACTCTAGGGGGCACATTTGGCCCTGTAATCACTTGTGCTGACGCTACAGATAAGTAGTGGGGTGGCACCATTTTCCACTCGCGTGCATTCCTGCCCCTGCCCACTCACACCACAATCACGTGTGGGCAGGAGCTGTCAATTTCCCTTAGGGGTCAATATATCAAACCTCGTCCGACCGTGGAGATTGACAGCTCCTGCCCGCATGTGATTGGCCGTGTGCGGGCAGTGTTGCACACAAGCGCAAAATAGCGCCTGTGCACAATGCTGAATTTTGGCAGCAGAATTGAGCCCGACAGTAATAACTAAATTATTAACCCCTAAACCGCCATAGCCCACAACGCAATTAACCTATTCAAGTATTAACCCCTAAACCGCCATAGCCCACATAGCCTATTAAATGTATTAACCCCTAATCGCCAACGTCGCTGCCACTATAATAAAGTTATTAGCCCCTAAACCTAAGTCTAACCCTAACCCTAACTTAAATATTATTTAAATAAATCTAAATAATATTACTATTATTAACTAAATTATTCCTATTTAAAACTAAATACTTACCTATAAAATAAACCCTAAGATAGCTACAATATAATTAATAATTACATTGTAGCTATTTTAGGATTTATATTTATTTTACAGGCAACTTTGTATTTATTTTAACTAGGTACAATAGCTATTAAATAGTTAATAACTATTTAATAGCTACCTAGTTAAAATAACTACAAATTTACCTGTAAAATAAATCCTAACCTAAGTTACAATTACACCTATCACTACACTATCATTAAATAAATTAAATTAATTAACTACAATTACCTAAAATTAAAAATACCTTTTAGAGTAAGGTTGGGTGTGTGGGTGTTGGGTTTTAATCTTGGAGGGGGGAATTGTATTTCTTTTTTTACAAGTAAAAGAGCTGATTACTTTGGGGCAATGCCCCGCAAAAAGCCCTTTTAAGGGCTATTTGTAATTTAGTATAGGGTAGGGAATTTTATTATTTTGGGGGGCTTTTTATTTTATTAGGGGGCTTAGATTAGGTGTAATTAGTTTAAACTTCTTGTATTTTTTTATTTTCTGTAATTTAGTGGGGGGTTTTTTGTACTATAGTTTATTTTATTTAATTGTATTTAATTTTAGGTAATTGTAGTTAATTAATTTAATTTATTTAATGACAGTGTAGTGTTAGGTGTAATTGTAACTTAGGTTAGGATTTATTTTACAGCTAAATTTGTATTTATTTTAATAGGTAGCTATTAGTTATTAACTATTTAATAGCTATTGTACCTAGTTAAAATAAATACAAAGTTGCCTGTAAAATAAAAATAAATCCTAAAATAGCTACAATGTAATTATTAATTATATTGTAGCTATCTTAGGGTTTATTTTATAGGTAAGTATTTAGTTTTAAATAGGAATAATTTAGTTAATAATAGTAATATTATTTAAATAATATTTAAGTTAGGGGGTGTTAGGGTTAGACTTAGGTTTGGGGGTTAATAAGTTTATTATAGTGGCGGCGACAGATTAGGGGTTAATACATTTAAAAGGCTATGTGGGCTATGGCGGTTTAGGGGTTAATACATTTATTATTAGTAGTGAGAGGGGGGATTGTGGATATAGGGGTTTTTACGTGTCTGGCTTATTTTTGGGAGGCAGGTTAGACTTTTACGGGAGATTTGTTATTTTCTTTACTTTTCTTAGGCGTAAGTCACTAGCGACTCCAGAAATTTGTAGTTACGCTCATTTCTGGACATCGCTAGTTTATCCGACTTACAGCACTTTATGAACTGCCGGCGCCATATATGTAATACCCCGATGTGCAAGGTGAAATTACGGGTGGTGCAGGTTCTCACGCTTGCGCCGAAACCTGCGCCGTATATGTGATTGCGCCCAATGTGTATTAAAATGTATAAATAAAACAGGTTAAAATATGATTTGCATGAATAATGGCTGTTAAAACTGTTTAAAATATATAAAAACTAAAACTAACAGGAAATGCTTGTTTGTGCACAACTGTTCATTATTGGCTGATATGAGCCAATGCTGTTTGACAGTAACTCAGCTATACAGAAATGAAAGTTTGTTTCATTCTTAAAAAGAAAAAAGTATTGTAATACATTTAAAAACGTCATTTTACACGAAGCAATAAATTAAAAAAAATAACTATGATCTCGGTCTCTGGATTATTAACTGTTATGCAATTGCCACCCTGATGCCACAATCATGTGTACTCCTTCCCATCAATTGAAATGCTGGTCATTTTATATCGTTTATTTTATATGATAACTTAGTAAAATGTATAAGAAATGCGCAGGCTTATCTACACTACTCGAACTAAACCCAATACAGAAGCACTAAAACTAAAGCCTATCGCTTCTTGATGTATTGTGGGATACAACAACAAGCAACGCAAAACCAACTGTAGACATAGGAGGAACTACCTTCCCCACCATGCCTCGGGAAACTTTAGTTAACAGTGACGTCAGATGGTGTCGCGTCCAACCAGTGGCAGCGAAGCCCCACCCGAGCTCCCTCACAGTGTTTTGTTGCTGTGGTCTCGGCGCCATTTTGTCCCGGAGACACAAACCGTCGCTGTCAACCCTTCGGTACCAATTGAGTCAAGATGCTGTACCTGGAGGATTACCTGGAGAGTGAGTGTATTAGCCATGTGCTTTAGCCGTGTAAATGGGCTCTCTGTGCATCTTGGCTTTGTGGGTTCCCTATGGTGCAGTGGCACCGCCTAATAACCGCCCTCTCTCCCCCCTCCTATCTCCTAACAGTGATAGAACAGCTTCCCATGGATCTCCGCGACAGATTCACGGAAATGAGGGAGATGGACTTGCAGGTGCAGAGTACGTGAATACTTCCCGGCTTACTATCATCACAGAACCCAATTGGAAAAGTTTTAACAAAGAAATAAAGCATTTAATGTGTGGCATGCAAGCCTAGGGACTGAGGGGATAGTAATATTGATGGGGGATAGTCGGCCATTGATGTAATACCAAATATTGTACAGCAGGTGGCATTTTCATTAGCGCTAACTGTGCATAGCATTATCTATTAATGAGGACAAGGTGTGCCCATCTGACGTGTGTATTGTAAACAATGAACAGTTTGTTGCAGAAAAAAAAGTTAATTTTGAGCAAACTATTGAAACTAGTTTTAAGAATACATTTTAAAATATTCTTAAAAGTCTTGCTGGTGTATTTAAATTGACACAAAAGTAAAGCTTGGAAGTCTAAAAGGATATACAATTGCATTCATGAAATGCTCTAATTCATAGATCATTTTATTTCACTACAGAGTGCTTAAAGGGATTAAAAATTTTTTATTATTATTTGGATAGAACTTACAATTCTAAACAACTTTTCAATTTACTTCTATTATAATATTTGCTTCATTATCTTATTATTCTTTGCTGAAGGATCAGCTTTGCACTGCTGGCAGCCAGCTGAACACATCTAGCTGGCCAATCACAAGAGACATATATGTGCAGGCACTGATCAGCAGCTAGCTCCCACTAGTGTATGATATGTGCGTATTCTTTTTTTTTTTTTAGCAAGGGATACAGAGATAACAAAGCACATTTAAAAATAGAAGTTAATTTAAAAGTGTCTTAAAATTATATGATCTACCTCAATCATGCAAGTTTAATTTTGACCTTCCTATCCCAAAAGTAGCCAGCGATTGGCAAGTATGCTCATGTGCACAAGCTAAACACACACGTTTGGTGCATACCCACTCTGCACTATGGAGATCATACATGAGGTGCAATGTTTGAGCTTAAACAAGGAGGCTAAAAGTAGCCTTCTAAAAACTAATTTCATAGCTTAACCCCTTGAGTGCTAACGATGGCTCAGAGCCGTCGCTAGCACTCTCCCACCTTGAGGGAGATCTGGGGGCTCCCTACCCCGGCGATCGAGCCTGCATAGTGACAGGCACCCCCGGGGCTTCACGTTATGCGTGATGACGTCACCGTGCAACTTTATACTTAAATGGACACTGAACCTAAATTTTTTCTTTTGTAATTCAGAAAGAGCATGCAATTTTAAGCAACTTTCTCATTTACTCCTATTATCAATTTTTCTTCGTTCTCTTGCTATCATTATTTGAAAAAGAAGGCATCTAAGCTTTTTTTTGGTTTTAGTACTCTGGACAGCACTTTTATTGGTGGATGAATTTATCCACCAATCAGCAAGGACAACCCAGGTTGTTCACCAAAAGTGGGCCGGCATCTAAACTTACATTCTTGCATTTCAAATAAAGATACCAAGAGAATGAAGTAAATTCGAAATTTGCTTAAAATTTCATGTTCAATCTGAATCACGAAATAAAATTTTTGGGTACAGTGTCCCATTAACAATGTTAAGTATAGGAGCAGGGGACATGCCTGTATCTCAGGCATCTAAGCAGCTACAGACCCCCAAGACCCACCGTTGGAAATGTAATCGCCTAACCTTTCCAACAGTATAAGTCTTATACTGTATAAGTCTTAAAATAAATAAAAAAAACCTTAAAAAAAAAAAAGCTTAGCACCCAGGTGGGAAAGTGCTGAGCACTCAAAAGTTTTAATTAAAATTGTATGCTGAGGAACCTAGATGTCCATTTAACATTGAAAAGATAAAAAAGGAAACTGGCAGTGTTCTCCCAGGGCCCTTTTAGTGGGCACACCACCTGGCTGATTTTATTGACCACCGGACTAAAAATGGCTTTACACAGATTTTAGTTTGTTGCACTTTTACATGAAGATATTTGGCTCTGAACATCTCTAGTATTTAATGATCCTTTAACCCCTTAATGACACGGACGTACTCTGTACTTTGCATGTCATAAGGATTTTTTGGGCCTGTAATAGCTCGGGTCTCTCCAAAAGATTTGAAACATGCTATTACAAAATGCTTCCCGGAGGCATTGTGCTGTTGACAATAGCCACACTATTTAACCTCTTCTATTGTAAACAATGTTAAAGGTTTAAAGATCTGCAATTTTCTGCTGCTGGCCCCAGTATACAAGATATAATCCAGAAGTTACCCATTTAGCAAATTATCTGTTTAACCCCTTAGTGGGGGGGGGGGGGGGCACACATAGATTGTGTGATCTTTAATAAGTAGAGCCCCATAATCCTCCTTTACCAATTTGCCTTCCCTTTATCATCTATTGCACACCACATATAATGCTGCAGACTTTGAAAATGCATTAGAGCATTTTACTATCACACTTCTATCCCTTTTAGTTTTGAGATTGATATTCTCTTATGAACAGATGTGGGATGCATTCATTTTGCAGATTTTAAATTCAGAGCACCCATTTTGAAATTAAAGGAACATACTAGTCAAAAACTTCTATGATTCAGATAGGGTATGTCATTTTAAACAACTTTCCAATTTACTTTTATCATCAATTTTACTTTTTTCTTTTGGTATTCTTAGTTGAAAGATAAACCTAGGTAGGCACATATGTTAATTTCTTAGCCCTTGAAGACCGCCTCTTATCTAAATGCATTTTGACAGTTTTTCACAACTAGAGGGTGTTAGTTCATGTGTACCATATAGTTAACATCATTCTCACGCATGTGGAGTTACCTGGGAGTCAGCACTGTTTGGCTAACATGCTAAGTCTGTCAAAATAATTGAAATAAGGAGGTAGTTTGCAGAGGCTTAGATACAGGTTATCACAGAGGTAAAAAGTGTATTAATATAACAGTGTTGGTTATGCAAAACTAGGGAATTTGTAATAAAGGAATTATCTCGGGTTTTTTTGCAATACAAATTCAGGTGTAGACTGTCCCTTTAACTTTACTAGTGGCACTTTACACTCGCCTAAAATGTACATCCGTGACTTACTGAAATATTGCTTTGGAATAAACTGCTGGCATAAATCCATCCTGCCAATACTCAAGTAAATCGCAGGTATCTGCATTTTATATTTATTTTAAATAAAAAACATCTTTGCAACCATATTTTGTGAACATGTTTGTATTGGGTGCTGCAGTGTATCACTGTGCCTTATAACATCCCCATTTAAAGGGGCACTGAACCCAAATTTTTTTCTTTCATGATTCAGATAGAGCATGCAATTTTAAGCAACTTTCTAATTTACACCTATTATCAAATTTTCTTCATTCTCTTGGTATCTTTATTAGAAATGCAAGAATGTAAGTTTAGATGCCGGCCTATTTTTGGTGAACAACCTGGGTTGTTCTTGCTGATTGGTGGATAAATTCATCCACCAATGAACAATTGCTTTCCAGAATTCTGAACCTAACAAATAGCTTAGATGCCTTCTTTTTCAAATAAAGATAACGAGAGAATGAAGAAAAATTAATAATAGGAGTAAATTAGAAAGTAGCTTAAAAGTGCATGCTCTATCTTAATCACGAAAGAAAAAAATTGGGTTCAGTGTCCCTTTTAAGTTTGTTAGTTTAAAATAAATGTTATCTAATGCTTTCACTTTTCCTCTATGCACGGAGTGTGCAGCAATGACCTGTCAAATCTGAAGCAGTCGGAAAGCTGACTTGTGACAGTGTAAAAGCTCATAGGCTGTGCTTTAACTGCATTGGCACGAGCAGGGGGCAGGAAATGGTCCTTTATTTTTTTTTTTAACTGGAACTATTTTTAAATGTATCACAGTTCAGTGTTCTCCACAGAAAAATGTGCCAGCTGGGTGGCATGAAGTAGCCGGGTGGGAGCAGTGCAATACTTTGTAATATAACATTTTATGTAATTTCTAAATGTTACTTTAAGGGACAGTCTAGTAAAAATAAAATTGTATGCCCTGCCGTATCTGAACAAACTTTCCACATTACTTTTATTATTAAATTTGCTTTCTTTTCTTGGTATTCTTTGTTGAAAGCTAAGCCTAGTAGGTAGGCTTATGCTATTTTTTAAGCCCTTGAAGGCTGCTTCTCATCTCTGTGCTTTTTGAGTTATTTTACAGCTATACAGTGCTAGTTCATGTTTGCTATATAGATAACATTGAGATCACCCCTTAATGAGTTAGTTAGGAGCCAGCACTGGCTAAAATGCATGTCTGTGAAATAAGAGCAGTCTGCAGAGGCCTAGATACAAGGTAATCACACAGGTAAAAAGTATATTAATATAACTGTTGGTTATGCAAAACTGGGGAATGGATAATATAGGGATTATCTAATTTTTTATTTTATTTTTAAACAATTCTGGAGTATACTGTCCCTTTTAAGCTATCCAATGCACAAGTGAATTGGATAATTTAACATAAATTGATTAAATGATAATTTGTGCAACAAACATTAAGAGCATTTTTATATGAACTAATTTTATCATATTAGCTTACTTTTTAGTCCGGTGGTCCATAAAATCAGCCGGGTGGCCACTAAAAAGGCCCTGGGGAGAACACTGGCTGTTTCCTTTTTTAATCTTTTCATTATTAAATGGACATTTTTAGGTTCCTCGGCACACAATTTTAATACATCAAAATATGAAGTTTTTTAAAGGCTTCTTTTAGCATCCTTGTTTAAAGGGACAGTCTACTCCCAGAATTTTTGTTTAAAAAGATAAGCCCTTTATTACCATTCCCCAGTTTTGCATAATCAATGCAGTTATATAAATATACTTTTTACCTCTGTGATTACCTTGTATCTAACCCTCTGCAGACTGCACCTTATCTCAGTGCTTTTGACAGATTTGCATTTTAGCCAATCAGTGCTGACTCAAATAGCATTGTGCACACTCCCCTGTAGTTATCTATATCAGTGATTTTCAACCTTTTTTTGCCGTGGCACACTTTTTTACATTGAAAAATCCTGCGGCACACCACTATCCTAACATTTTACAAAAGCACACATTGTAGTCTAATACAGTATATTATATATATATATATATATATATATATACACACACACTGTACTGTGTTGTCATGCCATGCCTCCTACAAACTATACATGACATATTGACATTCATTCACAAACAATCATAATGCGCTGCGCTGCTACCCTCAGTCATCATCTCACTCAAAATAAAAAAACGGCCCAGAATAAAAAACAAGCAAAATTTAAAAAATATGTCACACTGTTGTCAGTCTGCCGTGGCACACCTGAGGATCTCTCACGGCACACTAGTGTGCCACGGCACACTGGTTGAAAAACACTGATCTATATGACAGATGAACTAGCAGTGTCTTGAGCTTAGAAATTGGCATATAAGTCTACCTAGGTTTAGCTTTCAACAAAGAATACCAAAAGAGCAAAGCAAATTTGATGATACAAGTAAATTGGAAAGTTGTTTAAAATGGCATGCCCGATCTGAATCATGACAGTTTAATTTTGACTAGAATGTCCCTTTAAGCTCAGACACTGCACTTCATGTATTGTGTCCATAGTATAGAGTGAGTAATAGTATGCACCAAACTTGCATGTTAAGCTGGTGCACAAGAGCATAGTTACCTATTTCTGGCTAAGTATGCTCTCAGATCAGCAACCAGAGATGTTTAAAGGCTGTGACACACTGCAAGTGATGCGGCGTGAGGCGAAGCAGCTGATTCGCACTGCACACAGAGATGAAAAGGCTAGACACACTGAGCGCGCACGTCCGCATCTAAACATTGCGCGCCACTCTGCTTGCAGTGTGTAACAGCCTTTAGAGTTTCTGAAAACAGCATTTTTATGTGCGGGAAGGCTGCAAATCATCATTGTAACAGCCCTCTGTGCCAGCCAATGAATTAAATACTGAAAAATGGTTTGCGCTTCCTGTGATTCTGTTTAGTAAAAAACAAAGAACCCGTCAATGGTGATATAGTGAGACTCAACAGCAGTGCTGTGTGCATGAGTTGTTTTTATTGGTAGCTCTTTATTATTTATTCTCCACTTAATATGTTTGCAATGACCAGCTGCACAGTATAAATATTGGAAATGGCTTGTTTATGTTTATTCTTGGAATTGAAATAGTGCACATTGTTCAATTAAACAACCATCAATAATGGAATTTCAGTACATAAGTATTGGCCTTGTTTTTTTAAAGGGACAGTAAAGACCTTGAGATTTTTATACAAACGTTTAGTTAAGCGTAATGAAAATACTTTGCAATATATTTATACATTATTAATTGTGTCCCCTTTTCATGTAATTAAGCTCTGTAAATTGAGCAAATTCTAATACTCATAACTTGAAATGACTTTTCAAGACTAACTGCTAGATATATGCTATGCCCTTATTGGCTTTAACTGATAATGCAAATAAATGAACTAACTTTATGACCGTGGCTAGCCTGGTTGTCTGCTTACTAAAGCTCAGATTGGCTTCTCCAAATAATGCAAATGGGGGGCGGAGTTTGGCTATTTAGATAATAATTGCAGTAAAAAGGATAGTATTTTTTTTCTTTAAGAATGTTAAGATTGGCTGATATGTTATTACATAGGAACTTAAAGGGACGCTGAACCCAAATTTCTTCTTTCATGATTCAGATAGAGCAGCAACTTTCTAATTTACTACTATTATAATTTTTTTATTCGTTCTCTTGCTATCTTTATTTGAAAAAGAAGGCATCTAAGCTAAGGAGCCAGCCAATTATTGGTTCAGCGCCCCTGGACAGCACTTGTTTATTGGTGGGTGAATTTATCCACTAATCCGGCAAAAACAACCCAGGTTGTTCACAAAAAATGGACTGGCATCTAAACTTACATTCTTGCTTTTCAAATAAAGATACCAAGAGAATGAAAAACATTTGATAATAGGAGTAAATTAGAAAGTTACTTAAAAAAATGTATGCTCTATCTGAATCACAAAATAAAAAATTTGGGTTCAGTGTCCCTTTTAACAGAAATGTTTTGATTTAACCCCTTAATGACCACAATGTACCCTGTATGTCACTGGTCGTTAAGGGTTTTTTCAGGACATAATAGCACAAGTCTAGCAAGAACACGCTATTAATTCCCTCCCTCCAGCATGCTTTGTGGAATAGAGCAGTCTCAACGCTGGTGGCAAGACCACGCTATAAAACAATCAAGTCCCAAAAAAAGGCCAGCGACATACAGGGTACGTCGCTGGTCCTTAAGGGGTTAATTTACAGCCCTTTCACCTGTTGTGATTCTGTAGAATGAGAATGTTTGCCATCCGAGCTATACTAAGGCTGAACAGCAGAGGCAGAGGTGTTTTCTACAATATTCATTGGTTTATTCACATTTAGTGTATTTTAGTCCATAATGTTTTATGTATTTGTGCATTTTTCATCTATCTGGCATAATGCCTAAAATGGCACGGAATCTTACTACGCTCATGATGTATAATCCAAATATAAGATAATGCTTAAAGGGACAGTCTACTTGAAAATGTTTATTAAAAAAAAAATAGATAATCCTTTTGTTACTCATTCCCCAGTTTTGCATTTATAACAGTTATATTAATACTTTTTACCTCTGTTATTACCTTGTGTCTAAGCCTCTGCAGACTGACCCATTATCTCAGTGCTTTTGACAGACTTGTATTTTAGCCAATCAAAGCTAATGCAAATTATTCCACGGGAGTGAGCACAGTTATCTATATGACTATTTAACTAATGCCCTCTAGCTGTAAAAAAAAAAATAAAACTGTCAAAATGCACTGAGATAGGCTTTGAAATTAGCACGCTTCCTAGGTTTAGCTTTCAGCAAATTATAATAAGAGAACAAAGCAAATTTGATGATAAAAGTAAATTGGAAAGTTGTTTAAAAATTGCATGCCCTATCTGAATCATGAAAGTTAACTTTTGACTAGACTGTCCCTTAAATTTGATTCTGTTTTAAATTTCTTATGAATTGGCTTAATAAGTGTATTTATGTTCATCTATTTGCAGAGATGACTGCAACATGTTTTGGGCTATTACTTTGCATCTGTCTTTTTGTGGTCCAAGGTTAAACATGAAATAGTTACCTAGTTTTGAATTATCATTTAGAGGAATGGTATGCCGTTAAAACAAGAAAATACCAGAACTGAATATTGATAAACACTATTTTAGATGCATTAGATTCCATTTAGTCATTAATCTATTCCTTTTCTAAACCAATTAATTGCATATATGGTGAGCACAAAAGTTTACAAACTTAAAGTATTAGATCAATGAAATACCTTTTTTTTTGTTTGTTTTGTGCATAGAAACGGATTTTATTGACAGATAAAAAATAATAATAATATATATATATATATATATATATATATATATATATATATATATATATATATATATATATATATATACTGAAATCTGTTTTGCACTGCATATGTAGTTACATAACTTCTAAACATATAAAAATGTTCTGTATATTGTCTTGACACATAGAAGTGTTAGACAATTGTCAAACCTGTGTTACCAAAGATAATTACAGTTGTCATAATGCTCAAAGAGTAAACTACGCTAGGGCACATTTTCTCTTCTGCGCCTCAGTTTTGTAGCCGCATCCAAAGAAGTGCTGCTAGTTTAGGCTATACGTTGTGTATCTAAAACATTATTTAATTTTTCCTTATTTGTATGACATTTGTGAGTCAATACTGAAGATTTTTATTGATAATATTTTATACAGATGCCATGGACCAATTGGAGCAGAGAGTTGGGGAATTTTTTGTCAATGCAAAAAAGAATAAACCTGAATGGAGAGAGGAGCAAATGTCGTCAATCAAAAAAGTAACTTTTATTTATGTAATAATCACATAATGTAAATCGTAAAATAAAATGTACCACAAAGCTTTTGCATGACAAGTTGTCTGTCTGTGTGTGTATAATGAATAGCTTTAATTCTTTTGATTGCACTCTTTAATTCTTATGTGTGTATATAATTTATTGACTTTTTTTTTAACATAGGATTATTTCAAAGCTTTGGAAGATGCAGATGAGAAAGTTCAGTTGGCAAATCAAATTTATGATCTGGTAAGTTCTAGACTTCTCATTTGTGTGTATGTATGCTGCTAGTCAGGAGAGAGACTTCACAATCTACTTAAAGGGACATTATACACATTTTTTCTTTGCATAAATGTTTTGTAGATTATCTATTTATATAGCCCATAACGTTTTTTTTTTTTTTAAAATGTATAGTTTTGCTTATTTTTAAATAACATTGCTCTGTTTTTTAGACTTCTTACCAAGCCCCAAAATTTTATGAGAATACCGTCAGATACCTACTCCAGCTTGCTCCTGTCTGTGTAAAGGGTCTTTTCATATGCAAAAGAAGGGGGAGGGGGGAGTGTCTTATTTCCCACTTGCTGTGGGCTTTCCAGCTACCTTTTCAACAGAGCCAAACTGACAGCTTCTAAGTAATTTTTAAACAGTTTTAAACTGTATTGTCATATCAGTATCTGTGCATCATATTCTTTATAGTAGTGTCTATTGCATGCAGTTATATGAAAATGAGTGTATACTGTCCCTTTAATGCTAAATAGGTGTGGACAAGGTTTATTTCCCCTGCTTGACTTCTTACTTTTTTCTTTCTATTTTAAAGAGATATACCGGTAAAAATTGATATGCATATAGATGAATTACATTTTTAATAGAAACACATCTGTAATATACTTGTATTGGCAAAAATGCTATCACTGTTTTAGCATTTTCCTTTGCACGTGCATGTAAAGCATAGCTATATATTCTCAGTGAACCAGCATTTTAAATAATGCATCTGCTCAGAGCACCAGTGGGGCTTGATTCAATTTGTTAATTGCTAACATGATACATTAACAGATGGTACAAGCACCTTATGTTCTCTGATCATGTGCTCTATTTAAAATGCTGCTGCATGGTGCATGCTTAAATACATACACTTTTACAAAAGCCATAGCTTTTATTAGAAATTTTTTTGCTAATACATGTATATTACTAAAATTCTTCTATTCAATACTGAAATGCATCCATGTGGATTCCAATTTTGGCTGAAATGTCCTTTTAAATAGTTATACATTTAAACCTTTTATTCTCTCTTGGCATGCTTTGTTCACAATTGGTTATACATTTAAACTATTTTTTTATACCCTCACTTAAAGGGACATGAAACCCAATTTTTTTCTTTCATGATTTAGAAAGAGTATGCAGTTGTAAACAACTTTCTAATTTACTTCTATTATCTAATTTGCTTCATTCTCTTTATATACTTTGCTGAAAAGCATATCTAGATAGGCTCAGTAGCTGCTGATTGGTTGCTGCACATAGATTCCTCATGTGATTGGCTCACACATGTGCATTTCTATTTCTTCAACAAAGGATATCTAAAGAATGAAGTAAATTAGATAATAGAAGTAAATTGGAATAATGTTTAAAATTGCATGCTCTGCCTGAATCATGAAAGAAAATGTTTGGGTTTAGAAGTATATTTGGGGTGGCTGCTTTAATTAACCCTTTTTTTCTATTAAATTCCAATGAAAATCTTCACGTTAGGGGGGGAAAAAAGGCTGCTTTATCTGTTTGTAAACACTTCTTAGCAAATAGCTGTTACATATGCTGTAGATGTGTAGCAAGAACATACTTAACCTTTTTATGTCCCTTTAAGAATATGCTTAATTGCCATGACGAGAATATTGTAGAAAGTAATTATACAAACCCCCCCCCCCTTTTTTCTAACTTCTAAATGTGTTTGCTTTTTTTTTTTTTTTTTTTAGGTAGATCGTCATTTAAGGAAGTTAGACCAAGAACTGGCTAAGTTTAAGATGGAGCTGGAGGCTGACAATGCAGGAATTACTGAAATACTAGAAAGAAGTAGGTATAGGATTGTCTTCAGAAATGGTACAGTTTGTTATGCATCCTAACCATAATCTATTTTGTCTTACAGCAATAGAATAAATGCAAAACACTTAAAATAACTATTATTAGTCTTGTTTAGCACCATATTGGAAACTTCAAATTAAAAATGATTTTATTATGCACATTAGTGCTTCTAAAAATAAAAAGTGATTTATTATGCAAAAAAAGTTTGTTTCTCCTGTTAAGTGTAGTCAGTCCACGGGTCATCCATTACTTATGGGATATTAACTCCTCCCCAACAGGAAGTGCAAGAGGATCACCCAAGCAGAGCTGCTATATAGCTCCTCCCCTCTACGTCACACCCAGTCATTCTCTTGCACCCAACTAATAGATAGGATGTGTGAGAGGACTGTGGTGATTAAACTTAGTTTTTATATCTTCAATCAAAAGTTTGTTATTTTAAACGGCACCGGAGTGTGTTGTTTTCTTCTCAGGCAGAATTTGAAGAAGAATCTACCTGAGTTTTGTGTATGATCTTAGCGGACGTAACTAAGATCCATTTGCTGTTCTCGGCCATTCTGAGGAGTAAGGTAACTTCAGATCAGGGGACAGCGGGCAGGTTCACCTGCAAAGAGGTATGTTGCAGTATATTATTTTCTAAGGAATGGAATTGACTGAGAAAATACTGCTAATACCGATATAATGTAAGTACAGCCTTAAATGCAGTAGTAGCAACTGGTATCAGGCTGATATGTATGTATGTTTACACTTAAGTATTTCTGGGGAATGGCACTTCACTGGGAAAATACTGTAGGCATATAACTTTTAGCCTAACTTGCAGTGTGAGCGACTAGCAGCAGGCTTTTAATGACATTTCATAAATTAGATTTTAAACGTTTGCTGGCATGTTAAATCGTTTAATTATCTGAGGTACTTGGTGAAAAATTGGTTTGGGCATTATTTTCCACATGGCTGTCGTTTGTTTTAAATTAAAACAGTTTACTGAGCTTCCCTCACTGTTGTATTGTGATTGGGAGGGGCCTATTTTGGCGCTTTTACTACGCATCAGAAATTCAGTCACAGTCTGCCTTTTTCTCCCTGCATGATCCAGGACGTCTCCACAGAGCTCAGGGGTCTTCAAAACTAGTTTTGAGGGAGGTAATCACTCACAGCAGACCTGTGAGACTGTGCTTTGACTGTGATAAAAACGCTTATATTTTCAATTGTTATCCGTTTTTTCTGGTATTAAGGGTTAATCATCCATTGCTAATGAGTGCAATCCTTTGCTAAATTTATGCTTTTACTGTGAAAATTTGGTTTCTATAACTAATCCGGTTCATTGTTATTCAACTGTGACAGTTTTTGTGTGCTTCTTAAAGGCACAGTAACGTTTTGCATATTGCTTGTAAATTTAGTTGAAAAGTATTTCCAAGCTTGCTAGTCTAATTGCTAGTTTGTTTAAACATGTCTGACACAGAGGAATCTCTTTGTGCAATATGTTCAAAAGCCAAGGTGGAGCCCAATAGAAATTTATGTACTAATTGCATTGATGCTACTTTAAATAAAAGTCAATCTGTACATGTTAAGCAACATTCACCAGACAACGAGGGGGAAGTTATGCCGACTAACTTGCCTCACGTGTCAGTACCTGCATCTCCCGCTCAGGAGGTGCGTGATATTGTAACGCCAAGTACATCAGGGCGGCCATTACAAATCACTCTACAAGACATGGCTAATGTTATGACTGAAGTTTTGTCTAAATTGCCAGAACTTAGGGGTAAACGAGATCACTCTGGGGTGAGAACAGAGTGCGCTGATAATGCTAGGGCCATGTCTGATACTGCGTCACAATTTGCAGAGCATGAGGACGGAGAGCTTCATTCTGCGGGTGACGGATCTGATCCAAATAAACTGGATTCAGACATTTCAAATTTTAAGTTTAAGCTGGAAAACCTCCGTGTATTACTAGGGGAGGTGTTAGCGGCTCTGAATGATTGTAACACAGTTGCAATCCCAGAGAAAATGTGTAGGTTGGATAAATATTTTGCGGTACCGACGAGTACTGACGTTTTTCCTATACCTAAGAGACTTACTGAAATTGTTACTAAGGAGGATAGACCCGGTGTGCCTTTCTCACCCCCTCCTATATTCAGAAAAATGTTTCAAATAGACGCCACCACACGGGACTTATGGCAAACGGTCCCTAAGGTGGAGGGAGCAGTTTCTACTTTAGCTAAGCGTACCACTATCCCGGTGGAGGATAGTTGTGCCTTTTCAGATCCAATGGATAAAAAGTTAGAGGGTTACCTTAAGAAAATGTTTGTTCAACAAGGTTTTATATTGCAACCCCTTGCATGCATTGCGCCTGTCACGGCTGCGGCAGCATTTTGGTTTGAGTCTCTGGAAGAGACCCTTGACTCAGCGCCATTAGATGAGATTACACACACGCTTAAAACCCTTAAGCTAGCTAATTCATTTATTTCTGATGCCGTAGTACATTTAACTAAACTTACGGCTAAGAATTCCGGATTCGCCATTCAGGCACGCAGAGCGCTGTGGCTAAAATCCTGGTCAGCTGATGTAACTTCTAAATCTAAATTACTTAACATACCTTTCAAGGGGCAGACTTTATTCGGGCCCGGTTTGAAAGAAATTATCGCTGATATTACGGGAGGTAAAGGCCATGCCCTGCCTCAAGACAGAGCCAAACCTAGGGCTAGACAGTCTAATTTTCGTGCCTTTCGTAACTTCAAGGCAGGAGCAGCATCAACTTCCTCTGCTCCAAAACAGGAAGGAGCTGTTGCTCGCTACAGACAAGGCTGGAGACCTAACCAGACCTGGAACAAGGGCAAGCAGGCCAGAAAACCTGCTGCTGCCCCTAAGACAGCATGAAGTGAGGGCCCCCGATCCGGAAACGGATCTAGTGGGGGGCAGACTCTCTCTCTTCGCCCAGGCTTGGGCAAGAGATGTCCAGGATCCCTGGGCGTTGGAGATCATATCTCAGGGATATCTTCTGGACTTCAAAGCTTCTCCTCCACAAGGAAGATTTCACCTTTCAAGGTTGTCAACAAACCAGATAAAGAAAGAGGCGTTTCTACGCTGTGTACAAGACCTTTTACTAATGGGAGTGATCCACCCAGTTCCGCGGTCGGAACACGGACAAGGGTTTTACTCAAATCTGTTTGTGGTTCCCAAAAAAGAGGGAACCTTCAGACCAATATTGGATTTAAAGATCCTAAACAAATTCCTAAGAGTTCCATCGTTCAAAATGGAAACTATTCGGACAATCTTACCCATGATCCAAAGAGGTCAGTACATGACCACAGTGGATTTAAAGGATGCTTACCTTCACATACCGATTCACAAAGAACATTACCGGTATCTAAGGTTTGCCTTCCTAGACAGGCATTACCAGTTTGTAGCTCTTCCCTTCGGGTTGGCTACGGCTCCAAGAATCTTTACAAAGGTTCTGGGCTCTCTTCTGGCGGTACTAAGACCGCGAGGAATTTCGGTAGCTCCGTACCTAGACGACATTCTGATACAAGCGTCAAGCTTCCAAACTGCCAAGTCTCATACAGAGTTAGTACTGGCATTTCTAAGGTCGCATGGGTGGAAAGTGAACGAGGAGAAGAGTTCTCTCTTACCACTCACAAGAGTTCCCTTCTTGGGGACTCTTATAGATTCTGTAGAAATGAAAATTTACCTGACAGAGGACAGGTTAACAAAGCTTCTAAATGCTTGCCGTGTCCTTCATTCCATTCAACACCCGTCAGTGGCTCAGTGCATGGAGGTAATCTGCTTAATGGTAGCGGCAATGGACATAGTTCCTTTTGCATGCCTGCACCTCAGACCGCTGCAATTGTGCATGCTAAGTCAGTGGAATGGGGATAACTCAGATTTGTCCCCTACGCTGAATCTGGATCAGGAGACCAGAGATTCTCTTCTATGGTGGCTTTCTCGGCCACATCTGTCCAGGGGGATGCCCTTCAGCAGGCCAGACTGGACAATTGTAACAACAGACGCCAGCCTACTAGGTTGGGGCGCTGTCTGGAATTCCCTGAAGGCTCAGGGATCATGGACTCAAGAGGAGAGTCTCCTTCCAATAAACATTCTGGAATTGAGAGCAGTTCTCAATGCCCTTCTGGCTTGGCCTCAGTTAGCAACTCTGAGGTTCATCAGGTTTCAGTCGGACAACATCACGACTGTGGCTTACACCAACCATCAGGGAGGGACAAGGAGTTCCCTAGCGATGATGGAAGTATCAAAGATAATTCGCTGGGCAGAGTCTCACTCTTGCCACCTGTCAGCGATCCACATCCCAGGAGTGGAGAACTGGGAGGCGGATTTCCTAAGTCGCCAGACTTTTCATCCGGGGGAGTGGGAACTTCATCCGGAGGTCTTTGCCCAAATACTTCGACGTTGGGGCAAACCAGATATGGATCTCATGGCGTCTCGCCAGAACGCCAAGCTTCCTTGTTACGGGTCCAGGTCCAGGGACCCGGGAGCGGTCCTGATAGATGCCTTGACAGCACCTTGGACCTTCAGGATGGCTTATGTGTTTCCACCCTTCCCGATGCTTCCTCGTTTGATTGCCAGGATCAAACAGGAGAAAGCATCGGTGATTCTAATAGCGCCTGCGTGGCCACGCAGGACCTGGTATGCAGATCTAGTGGACATGTCATCCTGTCCACCTTGGTCTCTGCCTCTGAGACAGGACCTTCTAATTCAGGGTCCTTTCAAACATCAAAATCTAATTTCTCTGAAGCTGACTGCATGGAAATTGAACGCTTGATTTTATCAAAGCGTGGATTTTCGGAGTCAGTAATTGATACCTTAATACAGGCTAGGAAACCTGTTACCAGGAAAATTTACCATAAGATATGGCGTAAATACTTACACTGGTGCGAATCCAAGAGTTACTCATGGAGTAAGGTTAGGATTCCTAGGATATTGTCTTTTCTACAAGAAGGTTTAGAAAAGGGTTTATCTGCAAGTTCTTTAAAGGGACAGATCTCAGCTCTGTCCATCCTTTTACACAAACGTCTGTCAGAAGTTCCAGACGTTCAGGCTTTTTGTCAGGCTTTGGCTAGGATTAAGCCTGTGTTTAAGACTGTAGCTCCACCGTGGAGCTTAAATTTAGTTCTTAACGTTTTACAGGGTGTTCCGTTTGAACCCCTTCATTCCATTGATATCAAGCTGTTATCTTGGAAAGTTCTGTTTTTAATGGCTATTTCCTCGGCTCGTAGAGTCTCTGAGTTATCAGCCTTACATTGTGATTCTCCTTATCTGATTTTTCATTCAGATAAGGTAGTTCTGCGTACTAAACCTGGGTTCTTACCTAAGGTAGTCACTAACAAGAATATCAATCAAGAGATTGTTGTTCCATCATTGTGCCCTAACCCTTCAAAGAAGGAACGACTTCTGCACAATCTAGACGTAGTCCGTGCCCTGAAATTTTATTTACAGGCAACTAAAGATTTTCGCCAAACTTCTTCCCTGTTTGTCGTTTATTCTGGACAGAGGAGAGGTCAAAAAGCATCTGCTACCTCTCTATCCTTTTGGCTTCGTAGCATAATACGTTTAGCCTATGAGACTGCTGGACAGCAACCTCCTGAAAGGATTACAGCTCATTCTACTAGAGCTGTGGCTTCCACTTGGGCCTTTAAGAATGAGGCCTCTGTTGAACAGATTTGCAAGGCTGCAACTTGGTCTTCTCTTCATACTTTTTCCAAATTTGACACTTTTGCTTCTTCGGAGGCTGTTTTTGGGAGAGGTTCTTCAGGCAGTGGTTCCTTCCGTATAAAGATCCTGCCTGTCCCTCCCGTCATCCGTGTACTTTAGCTTTGGTATTGGTATCCCATAAGTAATGGATGACCCGTGGACTGACTACACTTAACAGGAGAAAACATAATTTATGCTTACCTGATAAATTCCTTTCTCCTGTAGTGTAGTCAGTCCACGGCCCGCCCTGTTTTTTATGGCAGGTCTAAATTTTAAATTATACTCCAGTCACCACTGCACCCTATAGTTTCTCCTTTCTCGTTTGGTTTTCGGTCGAATGACTGGGTGTGACGTAGAGGGGAGGAGCTATATAGCAGCTCTGCTTGGGTGATCCTCTTGCACTTCCTGTTGGGGAGGAGTTAATATCCCATAAGTAATGGATGACCCGTGGACTGACTACACTACAGGAGAAAGGAATTTATCAGGTAAGCATAAATTATGTTTTTATTATACAGAGCATGTGATGTGTCTTACAATTTGTTTTTCATTAATTTAATGGAACTTGATCATTTTAAATTTGCGGAATTCAGAGAACAATTGTTACTTGATGATTTCTCAAATGGCAAAGAACCTAAGCCTCTGAAATGTGATGACTTTTTCTTCTTTATCTAATAAAGGAAGGCTATAAACATAATTTAATTCTTGTCTTATTTCTCAGGGTCACTAGAGATGGACACCCCATCTCAACCTGTAAATAATCACCATGCTCATTCACATTCCTCTGGGGAGAGTAAGTTTAGTTTTTATAAATGATGTGTTGTTTAACTTTGCAAAAGTTGTATATAAAACTGTAGTAGAGCTACTGTGTATATTTGTTACAGAAAGGAAACATAACCCATCAACTCATCATTCTACAACAGAACATGCACCTGAGAAGAAGTTTAAATCTGAAGCATTATTATCAACTCTTACTTCAGATTCTTCGAAAGAGAATACATCAGGTATTTGTTACTGGACAATGCTTCTTTTGTTAGAAATGTTTCATGTTAGTCATCTTTAAATACTGTACTGTAGTTTTTTGTTTGTTTTTATTTTCCAAGTTAAAAAGTATAGGATATCTCATATCTCCAAAACGCTTCCTTTTGTTATGAAACTTTGTGTGTGTTGGTTATAGTTATTCTATCAATACTGATAGCAGATGTCTGTCAGGTGTATTTCTTTGTGCCTAGTGAATAAACAAACCACCCTTATGTTTCCCGAAGCAACAACAAAATATATATATTTTATTTTTATTTTTTTTTATATATTTTTTTTAAATAACCCTTATAAAAACATTGTCATGTACATGAAATAGTGATATCAGCACATTGCAATTGAGCTGGTGCTTTAGTGTAGCTGCCTAATCTAAATTAAATTTCATTTCAAAATCACCTACAAAATATTTTTCACCAAAAGAAATCTCATTGCAGAAAGTGAAAAACAGTTCTGCCTCTGGGGATACTGATGTTTCATATGGATGACAGAAAATTAGAGCAGTGTCCCTTTTAAGTTATCTTTGTTTTTTTTTCACATGAAATGGATTACGTATTGACAAAATCTTTATTTTATTTTTTTAGGGTGTAGAAATAATGTGTCTTCTTCTTCTACAAACAACGTTTACAATGTAAATTCTTCCCAGCCACTGACGACATATAACTTGAGTTCTCTCTCCACTGGAGCTGGGGCAGGGGCCATTACCATGGCAGCTGCCCAAGCTGTTCAGGCAACAGCACAGGTATTATTATTATTATCATTATCAACAGCACAGGTATTATTATTATTAATTTTATTTTACCTTATAACAAGTAGTTGAATTACTTCTTCTAATCTAGGTTTTTGTTGTCAGTTTTTTGTTTTTTTTCCCATAATTTATTTTTTTAAATTGTCAATTGTGTATAAAGATATCTAAAGTATATGTGTTTGTTAGATGAAAGAAGGCAGAAGAACATCGAGTTTAAAAGCCAGCTATGAAGCTTTTAAAAACAATGACTTCCAGCTTGGAAGAGAGTTTTCATTGACGAGAGATTCAACTAGTTACTCCTCTTCAGCCCTGGCTTCCACATTAACACAAACATTAACATCCTCTGCAGCTGTTGAATCAAAAAGTGGGCGGAAAAGCAAGTGAGTGAAATAGAAATATTGTAACATGTGAACTTATTTATGCATTTAAATGTGCAATGTTGTGTTTGTCATCCTTTGTTTTATTTAAAATTATATCTGTTAAAGTCTTAGTTTAGTTCACTTTATATATCAAATATTTGCACATTTAAAAATAATGTATTCTATACAGTAATTGCATTACATTATAATTTGCAGTTTTATCCTCAATTTTAAACTAATCTTAAATGAAATTTAAAGGGACATGAAACAAAAATTTTCTTTCCAGATTCAAATTAGAGTTGCAACAACTAATCATTAAAGTCGATACTAATCGATTATGAAAGTAGTTGTCTTGCTCACAGCATGAGCTGTTTTACTCTGATAAACTCCTGCACATGGCGTGTTTTATGGTTATGTCCTTCGCCTAAAGGATGTCTACAGAAATCTACTTTTCACTTTTTCAGGACAGTATGTTTGTTTTAATTTACAACTACTCCTGGCTTATGTGGATTAGATCACCTGTACTACCCAGAAATAATAGTAGTCATTATGTGGATCAGATTATATTAAATCTGATTTGTGATAATGTTTTACATGATATAGTGCCAAGCTTATTATTTACCCTTAGCCCGAGATCGATGGAAGTTTATTTGAATTGGTGTGTATTATCTGTTTGCACAATTATTAGCTAATTGCTTGCTATTGCTGATTATATGTACTGTGTAGATAACTGTGTAGAGCCTTGTCCTGTTATTGATATATAGTCCTCAGTGCTTTGGACCTTTTTTTTTTTTTTTTTTAATTTTTAATAAATTGTGATATATACCAGATTCAACCTCTCTAGGTATATATCTATTTTAAGAATGGTCTATATATTTTTTCCATAACCTTCTAGCTGGTTATTTACTACTGCATGTAGCTATTTTAAAGGTACTGTATACTGTAAAATTGTTTTTCCCTTAATGTGTTGACAACTACTTTTTTTTACCAGCTGCAGAGTATAAAATGTATGAGAATTTGCTTTTTAAGGTTTATTTGTGTATATGAATTAGCTAATTTTTGTATTTTGAAGCCTCAACCTAATAAAATGGGTTAAGCTTGTAGGTATACTCAGATCTCATTACTTTATCACATTGTGTACATATACATGCTTCTTTATCTTATATCTGTCCATAAACCAAATACCAATACTTGGAGAGGACAATGGAAAATTAACATAATTGAATACACCCCAGCAGGTAAAGTGGATCATTGGAAGCAAATTTAACTCTGAGTGATAATGACGGCTCTGAGCCGTCACAGAGTTTCCCACTCTGGTGCTAATGACGGCTCAGAGCCGTCACTAGCACTCTACCACCTTGAGGGAGATCTGGGGGCTCCTACCCCGGCGATCTTGCCTGTAGAGTGACGGGCATCACGTTTTACGCAGTGACATCACGCGCCATGACGTGATGACATCACCGCGCAACTTTATTAACAATTTTTCAATACATAGTATAGGGAAATGGGGCATGCTGCTTAGAAGCCTGTATTTCAGGCATTTAAGCAGCTACAGACCCCCAAGAACCATTGGAAAGGTAATCGCCTAACCTGTCCAATGGTGTAAGTCTTGGGGAAAAATATCTTGGGAAAACAAAATAAAAAAAAATAAATTAAATCAGCTAAGCACCCAGGTGGGAAAGTGCTTAGCACTCTTAAACTGCCCCTTTAAGTATAATTTGGGTGTTGTACATTTTTACAGATAAGCTAAATTGGAGCTCAACACCATCTGTGCGCCTCTCCTCTGCTTCAGGCAACATAGCTTGCAAAAAGAGAGCCATCCTCAGTGAGGAACATGTGGACATGCTGTCATTTTTTGCATTTTATTGTAGTTTCTGGAAGAGTGAATAACAATGTTATAGACCATGATAGTTTTACCTCTTTCTAGTTCTACCTCCTTTTTAAACCTTTCATGGTTTTGTTTTGCTTGATTATAAAGTGTTCTGCTGCTTAAAAATTGGTTGTGTTAATCTAAAGTTTTTTAGCCTGACATTTATATTTGTAACACTGTTTGTGGATTTTATTTGAAATATACAAAAAGAATGGTATTGAATTTTTTTTATACGGTTTTTATCTAAAAAAAAAAATAAAATAAAAAATCGGTTGATTAATTGATTGTGAAAATAGTTGCAGCCCTAATTCAGATAGAGAATGCAGTTTTAAACAAGTTTCCATTTTCTTCGTTCTCTTGGTTTTTTTTTTTTTCTTTAGCATCAAAATTTACATTCACTTTAAAGTGCCCGGTTTTTAAAACTTTGATTAAAAACATGGGCACTTTAATTCATCAAAATTTACATTTCACTCCTGTTGTGTAAAAAATTTACCTTTTATTCTTCACAGCAGCTCCAGCTTCCTCCACCCATCGCAAAGCCTCTTCCTAGGTCTAAAATGAGGCATCTGGCTTCCTCCAATCACAGCGTTGAATCAGACACTGATTCCCCCGGGGGGGAAGCTGTGATTGGAGGATGACCTATCCATCATTTCTGACATCAGAAATGGCTTGTGAGACCGGAGGAAGCTGGAGCTGCTGTGAAGATTAAAAGGTAAGTTTTTTTTTTTTGTTTTTTTTCACAACAGGAGTGAAATGTAAATTTTGATGAATTAAAGTGCCCCTGTTTTTAATCGAAGTTTTAAAAAACGGGCACTTTAGCATCAAAATTTACATTCACTTTAAAGTCAGGAACATTATTAGCTCAGGAGTGTACATGTTTCTGGAGCACTATATGGCAGCTGTTTTACAGGAAAAAGTAAGAACTATGGGGTTCATCTTGGGGTCGCAACTGAGAAGGGGAGAGACTATTCCCTCAAGTACACTCTCTTCTGTATGAGCATACTGTAGAAACCAATTTATCATGCGCTGCCAGAACTTTAAAATGCTTATGAACTATCTTACAAATATGATGATATTGAGCACTATAGCTGGTGACAAAATTAACTTCATCAAAAGTACTAGCAATATTTCCTCCAGATAGTGCTCCAGACAGCGAATCTAGGTGTGTCTTCAACAAAGAATAATATAAGAACAAAGCAAATGCAATAGAAGTAAATTGGAAACTTTTTTTAAAGGGCAGTACCGTGTTAGCCAGTGTATTAAAAAAAAAAAAAAAAGCAAATATCCTTTTTTTTTAAAGAAAATAACAAAAGCAATATACAGGTGATACAAGGCAATTTTTTTATGGCATGATGAGTCCACGGATCATCTTAATTACTAATAGGATATTCACCTCCTGGTCAGCAGGAGGCAGCAAAGAGCACCACAGCAAAGCTGTTAAATAGCTCCTCCCCTCCCACCCCAGTCATTCTCTTTGCCTACGTTAGTGATAGGATGTTGTAAAGTTAGGTGTTAGAAAAGATTCTTCAATCAAGAGTTATTATTTTTAAAGTAGTACAAGATTGTGCTGCTTTATCCTAGGGTGTAGCCTAGTCCATATCAGTCTCTTCAGTAGAGCAGTGGTGACTTTAAAGCAATGGGAACTTGTGGGACGTAATTCTCACTGCGCCTCCCATATACTGTTGCTGCCCTAACCTTGAAAACCTGAGGGATATTTACTCAGGACTTTATTTACAGGTCCATGTGAGGGAGAAGACCTCGCAAACCTAGGAACTGCCTTGCTGCCAGGCAGAATATGAGGCAAGTGCTAACTTTATTTCTGGGGTAGAAGGATCGCAGAATAAGTTTGGGCACTTTATTATTTTTATTATATTTATTTAGACCTCATTGAACTTGGGCTCTTATTTAAGGGTTACTCAGTTTCTCCTAATGTTTAGGGGACATTATGGCAGTTAGGACGCAGGCACTGGGGCTGAGTTATATTGACCATATGTGAGTCATGAGATTAGAAATTTTGACAGTGTGTGAGCTCTAAGGGGGTTTCTCTGTTAAGTAGAGCTACCGAACTAGGCAGCTGTTTAAATTGAAGCTGTGCATTCGGTTCTCTGACTCCTGGTGGCTGTAGCCGGGAGATGGCTATTGAACCGCCCATGAGGGGCGGAGCTTATAAAGGGCGCCAACGTGGTTGCATTTCTCCTTCCTAACATAGAATTGGCGCTTAGCTGAAAGCACTTCCTTCTTAACACCTCCGGTTATCGGAGGAATTTATCTCTGAGTGCTTGCATTTAAGATAACTTTATAGCAAGGTCAAGATTTGAGAGAGACTGTTAGACACCTCAGCTGGGGTGGAGAATAGGGTTTAGCAGTTCTCTAGTTCTATTTCTGTCTTTAGAGGAATAAAGAAGTTACTCTTTACCATTTAAAGAGCCAGTCACGTTTGTTATATGTTAAGTTTTATTAACAAAAGAGTTAATCATTTATTTAATTATCTTCCATATGTGAGTCAGATTGATTAAGGAAGGTGCCCATAGAATTTTATATCGCACATGCAGTGCTCTGCGGTTCCTCGCAAACTCCATCTGGAGTTGCTGCGCAAGACATTGTTTCTTCAATGTCATGGCGATATCTGTGAACAAAGATGTAACGTTTTATTTCAAGTACGTTTAAAAAAAAAAAAAAAAGTTGTATTAGGTTTCTGATGGCCAGATGACACCTCAGCAAGTTTAAGCTGAGGTGTATATAGTTTCTACAATGTTTGCGTGCTAATTTAGCTTCTGCACACAAAAATGGAAAGTTATTTTTTAAAATTTAAAGAGACATTAACGTTTTTTAGGTGTTAATGTTTGTTAAAGAATTCCAACTGTTTATTTGTGTAATTCATCCTTTGTGACTCAGGATGATCTAAGAGGCCCTGCTAGGGATCTCTTGTTTTAGGCTTGGATATACCAATGTGGTACTACCAATCCACTTCTATTTCTCATTTATTGAGAGGTCTTTAATGATAAAGACAGACTTGTTCTGAACCTACTCCTTCTCAGGCGCATGCTGCTTAGTAGTCTATTGACAAGGGTCAAGATATGACACAGATTCTTCTAAGGTGTCCCAAAAATGTGTATAGCCCACATACAGCGCGCTGCATTTCTTCTCTCACTCCACCTGGAGTTACATTGCATTTAATGATTTGTCTGTTTTTTTTCCCCTCACTGTAGGGAAAAATGTGCAAGAGGTCATATTCACTCAGAATAGTGTGATAGACTCAGTTATAGCTATTCCGAATATTTCTTCCCTATAACTGAAGGAGGAAGATATTTCGGTAGTAATGAATAAGGAATTCTCAGTCTTGAGATGATGTAATACCTTTATCTGATTATGAGCTTGTTTTCCTTCTGTTTTTAGCTTGAATACCTCCATTTGCTCTTGAGGAGGTTTTGGCTATTCTGGATGACTCCGTCACCAGTAGGTTATACTATTTTTGTGATGTGCCCTTCATGGTAGAAGTATTCCTTTACCAGATAGGGCTACAGAGTTTCCCCCTTTTTTTCTCCTATTCTTAAAAGTAAGGAGATTCCCAAGGGGCAGACTTTCCTTCTTCGCTCAGGCTTAGCTTTGAGATGTTCAGGATCCCTGGGCAATAGAAATAGTGTCCCAGGGATACAGATTTGAGTTCAAAAGTTTTCCTCCCAGAGGCAGGTTTCTGCTTTCAATATCATCTGCAGACCAGACAGGAGGAGAGGTGTTCTTACACTGTGTAAGAGACCTCTCTGACCTGGGAGTGATTGTTCCAGCTCCAATACAGGAACAGGGTCTGTGTTTTTATTCCAATCTGTTCATGGTTCCCAAAAAGGAAGGAATCTTCAGACCAATTTTAGATCTCAAGAGTCTAAACAAATTTCTCAGCGTACCGTCCTTCAAGATGGAACCTATTCGTTCCATTCTTCCTTTGATCCAAGAGGGTCAATTTATGACAACAGTGTATTTAAAGGACGCATACCTGCATGTTCCCTTTCTCAAGAATCATCACAAATTCGTAAGGTTTTCCTTTCTTGACAAACACTTCCAGTTTGTGGCTCTTTCTTTCGGTCTTGCCACAGCTCCCAAATTTTTCACAAAGGTTCTGGGATCACTGTTAGCAGTACTTCGGTCACGGGGCATTGCAGTGGCACCCTATCTGGCACCATCCTTACAACAAGCAAGATCCGACACGAACATGGTGTTATCCTTCCTGTGATCTCACAGGTGGAAGCTAAATTTGGAGAAGGGTTCTTTAGTCCCAAATACAAGGGTAACTTTCTTGGGAACCATAATAGATTCCCTATCTGTGAAGATTTTTCTGACAGAAGTCAGGAAATCAAGGATTATCGATACTTTTCTAGTCCTTCAGTCCACTCCTCGTCCATCAGTGGCCCAGTGATGGACATCTTCCAGTTTGCTCGGTTCCACCTCAGACCTCTGCAGTTAAGCATGCTCAGGCAATGGAACGGAGATTATGTGGATTTGTCTCCTCGATTACTACTGGAGCAGGAGACAAGGGATTCTCTTCAATGGTGGTTATCTCTGGATCATCTCTCCCAGGGAATCTGCTTCCGCAGACCTTCGTGGGCGATGGTGACTATAGACGCCAGCCTTCTAGTGTGGGGAGCAGTCTGGGGCTCCCTTAGGGCTCGGAGTTTTGGACTCATTCAGAGTCTGTTCTTCCTATAAACATTGTGGGGCTGAGAGCGATTTTAAATGCTCTTCTGGCTGGCCACAGTTAGCCTTGGTTCTGTTTATCAGGCCCCTGTCGAACAACATAACTTCAGTGGTTTACGTCAATCATCAGGGAGGAACAAGGAGTTCCTTAGCGATGTCAGAGGCCCAGAGGCAGAACTTTTCTTCACTTTCTGCGATGAGATTTTTTTAATGAAAATTTTTCTGCAGGTCATTTTTAAATAAAATGCAACTTTAAATTAGAGAGTTACTCTAAGGCACCAGTTCAATTGCAATGTGTTGGTTAACATAAAAAAATAATTTTTAATGTTTTATAATATAATTGCATTGCAAATTAGCTGCATACAAAAAATAAATTTTAAAATATCTATTGAATAAATCTGTTTCCTTTTCTATTGGTCTAACATAGAAATGTAGTAATAAAAAAGATGCAATGCTCATACTAACGTCTTACATTCAGAATAAACAGCTTTGCAGACTGGGAAAGGCTAGGGGGCGGGTTTGAGAAAAATCTCAGAGACAGTCGACAAGCATATATGCTCACTTCAAACAGCACTTTGCTCTGGATGCACTTTAAAGGGACAGTATACTGTAAAATAGTTTTTCCCTTAATGTGTTTACAATTGCTTTTTTTTACCAACTGCAGAGTAAAAAATGTATGAAAATTAGCTTTTTAAGGTTTATTTCTGTATATTAAAGCTCTGATTTTGTGTTTTGAAGCCACAGCCTAATAAAATAGGTTGAGCTTGTAGGTATAATCAGATCTCATTACTGTATCACATTGTGCACATATACCTGCTTCTTTATCTTATATCTGTCCTTAAAACAATCACCAATACTTTGAGAGAACAATGGAAAATCAACATTTTATTACCTTATCTCTGCTTTATCACACTGGGAGTGTAATTTCTTCTGCTGGCTGTGTTTACAAAGCTTATCTATAACTGGTACGCGCGGCCACAAACTTTCAGAATAGGTTGGGATACTACATGCTAAATTAACAATTTCAAATGCCAATATAAGGGTAAAGGAGCTACTTGTAAACAATTTAATACACTCCAGCAGGTAAAGTGGATCATTGGAAACAAATTAAAGGGGAGAAATGTTTTGAGTAAACTGTCCCTTTAAAGAAAACTTACACAGTGTAGCCAGAGCACAGCTCTGTTTAAAGAGAACAGCCTAATGTGGAGCAGCACTACAAAGTTCAAGTGCTAACTGTTCCTGCTTGTGTTCTGTTCTTTCTGCAGACATGCTGCATTTTCTGCGATGACATCTCAGATCACTGTATGTTCTGCCTTGGGGGTCAGAGGTATCCAAAATAATTCAGTGGACGGAGGCCCATTTTTGCTGCCTGTCGGCGATCCACATCCCAGGGGTGGACAACTGGGAGGCAGACTTCCTGAGGTGACAGACCTTTCTTCCGGGGGAGTGGGAACTCCATCCGAAAGTGTTTTCCAGTCTGATTCTCAGGTGCGGTCAGCCGGAATTAGATCTCATGGCATCTCGACAGAACGCCAAGCTCCCGAGATACGGATTGAGGTCCAGGGACCCCAAGGCGGAACTGATAGATGCTTTAGCGGTTCCTTGGATCTTCGGTCTAGCATACCTATTTCCTCCGTTTGCGTTTTTTCCTTGTGTCATTGCTCGAATCAAGCAGGAGAAGGCATCAGTGATTCTCATTTTTCCTGCTTGGCCTTGCAGGATTTGCTATGCAGATCTGGTGGACATGCAATCTCTGCCACCTTGGAGACTTCAGTTGAGGAAGGACCCTTTAGTTCAAGGGCCCTTCCTTCACCCAAATCTAGTTTCTCTGAAGCTGACTACTTGGAGATTGAATGCTTAATTTTGTCCAAGCGGGGTTTTTCTGACTCTGTCATAGAGACCATGATTCAGGCTCACAAGCCTGTAATTAGTGAGAATTTTCCATAAGATATGGGGTTACTATCTTTATTGGTGTGAATCCAAGGGCTACTCCATGGAGTAGAACGTCTTCTCCACAATTTGGACGTGGTCTGTTATTTAAAGTTTTACCTGCAGGCGACTAAGGACTTTCGTCAGTCTTCTTCTTTATTTGTGGTTTTCTCAGGAAACGTAAGGGACGGAAAGCTACGGCTTCTTCTCTTTCTTTTTGGCTGAAGAGTATCATACGTTTTGCATATGAGACTGCTGGACAACAGCCTCCAGAGAGAGTTACGGCTCATTCCACAAGGGCTGTTGCTTCCTCATGGGCATTCAAATATGATGCTTCTGTGGAACAGATTTGCAAGGCTGCAACTTGGTCCTCTCTTCACACTTGTTCAAAGCTCTACAAATTTGATCGGCTGAGGCAGTTTTTTTGGGAGAAAGGGTTTTTCAAGCAGTGGTGCCTTACTTTTAGGTTCCCTGTCTTGTTCTTCCCGTATCATCTTTGTACTCTAGCTTGGTCATTGAATCCCATTAGTAATTAAGATGATCCGTGGACTCATCGTGTCATTTAAAAGAAAATAAATTTTATGCTTAGCTGATAAATGTATTTCTTTTTTGACACAATGAGTCCACGGCCCGCCCTGTTCTTGTAAGACAGGTTGTTGGTTATGATAAACTTCAGGCACCTGCATCTTGTTTTTTTCCTTTCTATCCTTAACTTCAGTCGAATGACTGGAGTGGGATTGAAGGGAGGAGCTATTTAACAGCTTTGCTGTGGTGCTCTTTGCCGCCTCCTGCTGACAAGGAGGTGAATATCCCATTAGTAATTAAGATGATCCGTGGACTCATCGTGTCAAAAAAGAAATACATTTATCAGGTAAGCATACATTTTCTTTAATAGCTATCACTTTTGTTTTCTTACAAAATAATTTTTTATGCTGTCTGAATTGCAAAAGAGAATTTTTGAGTTTCTTATCCCTTTTTAAATGTATTATAAATATGGCTGAAATTATTTTTTTCTTTTATCACTTTGTCAGTTTTTTTTTCTGGTTTATTTAAAAATTGGCTCTTTCACCCAACAAAATGAAAGCTAAAGGGACATAATACTCCTATGCTAAATCACTTGAAACTGATGCAGTATAACTGTAAAAAGCTGACAGGAAAATATCACCTTAGCATCTCTATGTAAAAAAGGAAGATTTTTTACCTCACAATTTCCTCAGCTCGTCAGTTATACTCAGCTGCTGTCCAGCTGCAGGTAAAAAAAAAAATATATGAAGAAATGAACTGCAGCCAATCAGCATAAACAGTGCTGAGGTCATGAACTCTTACTGTGATCTCATGAGATTTCATAGTAAACGTCCTTAAACTGAATAGGGAAATAACATGATTGTGCATGGCTCACTACCTTGTGGGTCCCAGCACAGACATACTGATTTGCTGCTTAAACCTTTCAGTGCTAACGACGACTCTTAACCGTCGCAGAGTTTCCCATTCAGGTGCTAACGACGGTTAAGAGCCGTCGCTAGCACTCTCCCAACTTGAGGGAGATCTGGGGGCTCCCACCCACTCCTACCCCGGCAATCGGGCCTTTATAGTGACAGGCATAGCCTGGGCTTCACGTTTTGCGTGGTGATGTCACTCGCAATGACGTGATGATGTCACCACGCAACTTTATTAACAAAATACAATAACAAGTATAGGGAAAGGGGGCATGCTGCTTAGAAGCCCGTATCTCAGAAGCCTAACCTTTCCAACGGTATAAGTCTTGGGGATCTGGGGTAAAAAAAAAATATTTAAAAAATTAAAAACCCCTCAAATCAGCTCTGCACCCAGGTGGGAAAGTGCTTAGCACTCAAAGGGTTAACACCCTTTACAATGGGTGTAAATACTTAGGACATTTTGAGGTAAAATATATTCCTTTTTACATAGAGATGTTCAGATGATATTTTCTAGTCCGCTTTTTACAGCTATGCTGCTTCACTTTCAAGTGTTTCGACATTTGAGTATCATGGCTCTTTAAGGGTCTGAAACAGTTCTACTGTTTAGCTTTCCTTTTCAGCTTATTACTATTGCAATTAATGGGTTTGCCTTTTTGTTGTTAAAAAAAAATAATAGCAAACAGTCTATCCCTTCAGTATCTACAGTACCTGTTTCATATATTTTATGGTTGAGGATACAAAAGTATAAATACATTCTCAGACTTTTAGCTAGTTGCCTTAATCCCTTGGTGGTTTTTAAATTATGTAATAATTATGCATATTTTGCCTTTTGAGAAGTTGTGCACCCACTCCCATGCACATGCATTTTTTGGGTATCCTGTCAGCTTTAGAATTTTATATTTCCACAGCAAGTTGAATTTTTTTTTGAAACCAAATGTTCCTATTTACATTTGTGCTCTTTTTATGAACTTGAAAATATGCAAACATTGTTTTGTCATTTTTAAGGCTAACCACATTATTTATTTTTAGGAGCAAAAATACTTCAAGCCAGCAGTCTTCCTCTTCATCATCCTCTTCCTCTCTGTCGTCTTGCTCTTCAGCTTCTGCTTTAGCACATGAATTGTCACATCAACAAACAGCAGCTATTCCAGAATCTGATTCCAATAGTCAAGTTGATTGGACTTATGATCCAAATGAACCCCGATACTGTATTTGTAATCAGGTTAGTGTTACATTTCTAATTTTGTGGAAAGTGTCAGAACAAAAACAGTTGCAAATTTTACTATACAGTGTGTTTAGTAAGAAAGAAATTTAGATAAAGCCATCAAACACACACATGTTTGGAAATGCAAGTTTATGTTCTTACAGAACATTCTAAAAATGCATCATTTTAAACTGGTGTGTGTGTGTGTATATAGTATGATCACTTTACACATGTATCCAATTAAAAAAAAAAACAACAAAAAAAACAGTATGGGTTCATGCAAAAATAAATGCTTTTGTTCTCATTTAAAATTTGGTAACATTGTTTTAAAGGGACACTAAAAGCAATATTTCCACTTCTATTGAAATACTGCTGCAGTGCTTTTGTATGGCTGACATATAACAGTTATCAATATTATAATTTGTATTCTTAAACTTTTTACACATTAGGTTTCTTATGGCGAAATGGTTGGATGTGATAACCAAGATGTAAGTATCCTTAGAGATTAATAGCTGTTAACTATTTTTTTTAATAAGTTTTTATGTTTATGATCTAATTTTAAAGTCTATTCTTACCAATTTGTTTCCAGCTTTACATTCCTTTTGTTGGTGAATTTGAACGTAGTTGCATTTTTTTCACTTTTTTTTTTTTGTTTTGTTTTATTGAGGTTGTTAGCAAGTACAGTAATATATTCATGTATTACAAATAAAGGTAGTGACATATAGCTGATTAGTACATTGTTATAGGTATCTTAATAATAAAAATACAGAACAGCATTAATGTAATAGTACGAATTTGAGTTGGAACCTCTTTTTAACAAGTATAATTATAATTTCCTCCAATAACACAAGGGGACACTCATGGACCTTGATAAATTTGAACACTATAGAGGAGGAAATCTGATGGTATAGATGGCCTATCATGGACCATTGAAATATAGAACGTTGCAACTTTTGGACAACATGTGGCAGTATTTAAAACAGTGTAGAGGGATCTAAAAGATAGTCACAAACAAATATGAATCAATTTTTGGACTTCAATGTATGATGATATATAAAACAGTATAAGGAGAACAATAGCATAGGGTCCCAAGTATACACCAATATATAGCCTGTGGAAAGAATATAGCACTAGGGTAAATGTTCAGAAGGAAGATGCGCCATATACCCATACTGGATGATCTAAGGGGGGTTCCATATGTCCTATATAGGTTCTACTAGCAAAGAGAATTGTGAGTTAACCAGAGAATTAATGACTGAGATGCACCTCTTAGTCTTGATATTGCATTCTCATTGTTATTCTCAAAAAGAGAGATTTTATATATGTGTAATATCTAATTGGGAACATTTAAAGGAGAACCAAGCCAAGAGCGAATGACACAGCAGAGGGACATAAATCTACCAATTGATTATTATGAGACCCAATATATAAAGGCATATTGTACTATATATAAGTAATAAAGAGTGAGGTCTGCTCTAAATCCATATTAAATTGGGCAGCCCTGAATTAGTTTATACATGTGTTAAGTTGGTTGTAGTATCGGTATTTAATCCACTATGTAGCCACAAAATAAAAATAGACACAATGGTAGTTCCATTTCCACAAATTACAATTCAATAATGAGACATATAATCCAGCTTATTTAAAAAATACTCTAAAATATGTGTGCACGCACAGCACCTTTCTGGTGTCATTATTGAAATGCACAAATTAGGAACAATTAGATGCGAGCCTGTTAAAGCTATAAAGAGCATTTCTGGCATAATAGTAATAATAAAACATTATACACTCTAATTTGGTATAAAAAGGTTAGAGTTAGCTGACAGAATAGTATGTAGGTGAATGAGACATCTATAAATGCAGGGTTGTTTTTTGATATTCAGTACCACTATAGTATGCTTTTAGTTGACAAGACATCTGTCCGTCCAGTGTGGGAAAGTTATAGTCTGTTAATGTGCATCCAGATGAGAAAAAGTTAATTATAGGTTGCAATGGAGAGGACTTGAGCAGAGAAACAAAATGTAGGTGCATGAAGGTAGAGTACCTTATCATAGCAACACCCCAGAAAGTTGCAGATGCTATATAGCAAGTATCTGCATATTATTCTTTATAGTAGTGTCTATTCCATGCAGTTATATGAAACAGTGTATACTGTCCGTTTAATTGAAACCACAACCCATATAAAGGGTTGTTTGTAGACAGAGCACACCTCATTAGCTCATATCTCTATATTAACATAAAAACATCCTTATCTCCATATACCCAGTAAGACTAATACTTAGGAAAATTTTAGTACCCCTGTCTAATTCCCCACTATGACCGTGATTTTTTTTTGTTTGTTAATCTTGCTTACATACGGCCAGATTATGAGTTTTGCGTTAGAGGCTGTGTGGTGCTAACGAGCAGTTTTGTCTCACCGCTCACTTACCTACAGCGCTGGTATTACGGGTTTTTACAAACCCGGCGTTAAAAGGCAAGAAGTGAGCGTTGAGCAAAATTTTGCTCCTTACCGCTCTCCAATACCAGCGCTGCTTAAGTCAGCGGTGAGCTGGTTGTACGTGCTCATGCACGATTTCCCCATAGGAATCAACGGGGAGAGTCGGCTGAGAAAAAGTCTTAACGCCTGCAAAAAAGCAGCGTAAAGCTCCTTAACGCAGCCCCATTGATTCCTATGGGGAAATAAAATTTATGTCTACACCTAACACCCTAACATGAACCCCGAGTCTAAACACCCCTAATCTGCCGCCCCCAATGTCACTGCATCCTACCTACACTTATTAACCCCTAATCTGCTGCCCCAACGTCGCAGCCACTATAATAAACCTATTAACCCCTAAACCACCGCACTCCCGTCTCGCAAACAAATGTTATTAACCCCCTAATCTGCCGCCCCTAACATCGCCACCACCTACCTACATTTATTAACCCCTAATCTGCCGCCCCTAACATCGCCGCCACCTACCTACATTTATTAACCCCTAATCTGCCGCCCTTAACATCGCCGCCACCTACCTACATTTATTAACCCCTAATCTGCCGCCCTTAACATCGCCGCCACCTACCTACATTTATTAACCCCTAATCTGCCGCCCTTAACATCGCCGCCACCTACCTACTTTATTTAACCCCTAATCTGCCACCCCTAACATCGCCACCACCTACCTATATTTATTAACCCCTAATCTGCGGCCCCTAACATCGCCGCCACCTACCTACATTTATTAACCCCTAATCTGCCGCCCCTAACATCGCCGCCACCTACCTACATTTATTAACTCCTAATCTGCCGCCCCAACGTCGCCGCCACTATACTAAATGTATTAACCCCTAAACCTAAGTCTAACCCTAACACCCCCTAACTTAAATATAATTACAATAAATCTTAATAAAAATTACTATCATTACCTAAATAATTCCTATTTAAAACTAAATACTTACCTATAAAATAAACCTTAAGCTAGCTACAACATACCTAATAGTTACATTGTAGCTAGCTTAGGGTTTATTTTTATTTGACAGACAAGTTTGTATTTATTTTAACTAGGTAGAATAGTTATTAAATAGTTAACTATTTAATAACTACCTAGCTAAAATAAATACAAAAGTACCTGTAAAATAAAACCTAACCTAAGTTACAATAACACCTAACCCTGCAATTAACTAAATTAACAACAATTAAATCAAATTAAATTGGCTAAAGTACAAAAACAAACACTAAATTACAGAAAATAATAAACAAATTACAAGATATTTAAACTAATTACCCCTAATCTAATAGCCCTATCAAAATAAAAAAGCCCGCCCAAAATAAAAAAAAACCCTAGCCTTTGGCATTGTCCCAAAGTAATAAGCTCTTTTACCTGTAAAAGAAAATACAAACCCCCCAACAGTAAAACCCACCACCCACACAACCAACCCCCCCAAATAAAATACTAGCTAAAAAAACCTAAGCTCCCCTTTGCCCTGAAAAGGGCATTTGGATGGGCATTGCCCTTAAAAGGGCAGTTAGCTCTTTTTCCGCACAAACCCTAATCTAAAAAATAAAACCCACCCAATACACCCTTAAATTTTCTATCTTTATCCATCCGGCGCGGAGCGGGTCCATCTTCAAGACATCCGACGCGGAGCATCCTCTTCATCAGACGACTAAAACAAAGGGCATTTGGATGGGCATTGCCCTTAAAAGGGCAGTTAGCTCTTTTGCGGCCCAAACCCTAATCTAAAAAATAAAACCCACCCAATACACCCTTAAAAAACCTAACACTAACCCCCTGAAGATCAACTTACTTTCTTCTGTTATGTGTGATCAGTCCACGGGTCATCATTACTTCTGGGATATTATCTGCTCCCCTACAGGAAGTGCAAGAGGATTCACCCAGCAGAGTTGCTATATAGCTCCTCCCCTCTACGTCACCTCCAGTCATTCTCTTGCACCCAAAGACTAGATAGGAGGTGTGAGAGGACTATGGTGATTATACTTAGTTTTTATAACTTCAATCAAAAGTTTGTTATTTTACAATAGCACCGGAGCGTGTTATTACTTCTCTGGCAGAGTTTGAAGAAGAATCTACCAGAGTTTTTTATTATGATTTTAACCGGAGTAGTTAAGATCATATTGCTGTTTCTCGGCCATCTGAGGGAGGTAAAAGCTTCAGATCAGGGGACAGCGGGCAGTTGAATCTGCATTGAGGTATGTAGCAGTTTTTATTTTCTGAATGGAATTGATGAGAAAATCCTGCTATACCGATATAATGACATGTATGTATACTCTACACTTCAGTATTCTGGGGATGGTATTTCACCGGAATTACTCTGTAAAAGTACATTAAACCTTTTAATAGGTATTTAATTCATGTTAAACGTTTTTGCTGGAATGTAGAATCGTTTGCATTTCTGAGGTACTGAGTGAATAAATATTTGGGCATTATTTTTTCCACTTGGCAGTCTGCTTGTTTTGATTATGACAGTTTCGTTTCTCTCTCACTGCTGTGTGTGAGGGGGAGGGGCCGTTTTTTGGCGCTCTTTGCTACGCATCAAAAAATTTTCAGTCAGTTACACTTATATTTTCTGCATGATCCGGTTCATCTTTGACAGAACTCTGGGGTCTTCAAACTTCTTTGAAGGGAAGTAGATTCTCTCAGCAGAGCTGTGAGATTTAATAGTGACTGTGATTTAAAACGTTGCTCTGTAATTTTTATGTTTAAAATTTAATTAGTGTTATTTTACTAATGGGAACAAACCTTTGCTAAAAAGTTGTGTTGTTTGTTAAGAGTGATGCTATAACTGTTTTTCAGTTCATTATTTCAACTGTCATTTAATCGTTTAGTGTTTTTGAGGCACAATACGTTTTTATTAAATAAACTTGTAACCGAGTTGCATGTTTCTTGCTAGTGTGTTAAACATGTCTGATTCAGAGGAAGATACCTGTGTCATTTGTTCCAATGCCAAGGTGGAGCCCAATAGAAATTTATGTACTAGCTGTATTGATGCTACCTTAAATAAAAGCCAATCTGTACAAATTGAACAAATTTCACCAAACAGCGAGGGGAGAGTTATGCCGACTAACTCGCCTCACGTGTCAGTACCTGCATCTCCCGCCCGGGAGGTGCGTGATGTTATGGCGCCTAGTACATCTGGGCAGCCATTACAGATAACATTACAAGATATGGCTACTGTTATGACTGAAGTTTTGGCTAAATTACCAGAACTAAGAGGCAAGCGTGATCACTCTGGGGTGAGAACAGAGTGCGCTGATAATTCTAGGGCCATGTCTGATACTGCGTCACAGCTTGCAGAGCATGAGGACGGAGAGCTTCATTCTGTAGGTGACGGTTCTGATCCAAACAGATTGGATTCAGATATTTCAAATTTTAAGTTTAAATTGGAAAACCTCCGTGTATTACTAGGGGAGGTCTTAGCAGCTCTCAACGATTGTAACGCTGTTGCAATACCAGAGAAAATGTGTAGGTTGGATAAATACTTTGCGGTACCGGCGAGTACTGACGTTTTTCCTATACCTAAGAGATTAACTGAAATTGTTACTAAGGAGTGGGACAGACCCGGTGTGCCGTTCTCACCCCCTCCAATATTTAGAAAGATGTTTCCTATAGACGCCACCACACGGGACTTATGGCAAACGGTCCCTAAGGTGGAGGGAGCAGTTTCTACTTTAGCTAAGCGTACCACTATCCCGGTGGAGGATAGCTGTGCTTTTTCAGATCCTATGGATAAAAAATTAGAGGGTTACCTTAAGAAAATGTTTGTTCAACAAGGTTTTATATTGCAACCCCTTGCATGCATCGCGCCGATCTCGGCTGCGGCAGCATTTTGGATTGAGTCTCTAGAAGAGAACCTCAGTTCAGCTACGCTGGACGACATTACGGACAGGCTTAGAGTCCTTAAACTAGCTAATTCATTCATTTCGGAGGCCGTAGTACATTTAACCAAACTTACGGCTAAGAATTCAGGATTCGCCATTCAGGCACGCAGGGCGCTGTGGCTAAAATCCTGGTCGGCTGATGTAACTTCTAAGTCCAAATTACTTAATATACCTTTCAAGGGGCAAACTTTATTTGGGCCCGGTTTGAAAGAAATTATTGCTGACATTACAGGAGGTAAGGGCCACGCTCTACCTCAAGACAAAGCCAAAGCTAAGGCTAGACAGTCTAATTTTCGTCCCTTTCGGAATTTCAAAGCAGGAGCAGCGCCACCCTCCACTGCTCCAAAACAGGGAGGAACTGTTGCTCGTTACAGACAAGGCTGGAAGCCTAACCAGTCCTGGAACAAGGGCAAGCAGGCCAGTAAACCTGCTGCTGCCTCAAAGACAGCATGAACCGAGGGCCCCCGATCCGGGACCGGATCTAGTGGGGGGCAGACTCTCTCTCTTCGCCCAGGCTTGGGCAAGAGATGTCCAGGATCCCTGGGCGCTAGAGATCATATCTCAGGGATACCTTCTAGACTTCAAATTATCTCCTCCAAGAGGGAGATTTCATCTGTCAAGGTTGTCAACAAACCAAATAAAGAAAGACGCGTTTCTACGCTGTGTACAAGATCTATTATTAATGGGAGTGATCCATCCGGTTCCGCGGTCGGAACAGGGACAAGGGTTTTACTCAAACCTGTTTGTGGTTCCCAAAAAAGAGGGAACTTTCAGGCCAATCTTGGATTTAAAGATCCTAAACAAATTCCTAAGAGTTCCATCGTTCAAAATGGAAACTATTCGGACAATCTTACCCATGATCCAAAAGGGTCAGTACATGACCACAGTGGATTTAAAGGATGCTTACCTTCACATACCGATTCACAAAGATCATTACCGGTATCTAAGGTTTGCCTTCTTAGACAGGCATTACCAGTTTGTAGCCCTTCCATTCGGATTGGCTACGGCTCCAAGAATCTTCACAAAGGTTCTGGGTGCCCTTCTAGCGGTTCTGAGACCGCGAGGAATTTCGGTAGCTCCGTACCTAGACGACATTCTGATACAAGCTTCAAGCTTTCAAACTGCCAAGTCTCATACAGAGTTAGTTCTGGCATTTCTAAGGTCGCATGGATGGAAAGTGAACGAAAAGAAGAGTTCTCTCTTGCCTCTCACAAGAGTTCCATTCTTGGGGACTCTTATAGATTCTGTAGAAATGAAGATTTATCTGACAGAGGACAGATTAACAAAGCTTCTAAATGCATGCCGTGTCCTTCATTCCATTCAACTCCCGTCAGTAGCTCAATGCATGGAGGTGATCGGCTTAATGGTAGCAGCAATGGACATAGTACCCTTTGCACGTCTACATCTCAGACCGCTGCAATTGTGCATGCTGAGTCAGTGGAATGGGGATTACTCAGATTTGTCCCCCACTCTGAATCTGGATCAAGAGACCAGAAACTCTCTTCTATGGTGGCTTTCTCGGCCACATCTGTCCAGGGGGATGCCGTTCAGCAGGCCGGACTGGACAATTGTAACAACAGACGCCAGCCTTCTAGGTTGGGGCGCTGTCTGGAATTCTCTGAAGGCTCAGGGACAATGGAGTCAGGAGGAAAGTCTCCTGCCAATAAACATTCTGGAATTGAGAGCAGTTCTCAATGCCCTTCTAGCTTGGCCCCAGTTAAAGACTCGGGGGTTCATCAGGTTTCAGTCGGACAACATCACGACTGTAGCTTACATCAACCATCAGGGAGGGACAAGAAGCTCCCTAGCAATGATAGAAGTATCAAAGATAATTCGCTGGGCAGAGTCTCACTCTTGCCACCTGTCAGCAATCCACATCCCGGGAGTGGAGAACTGGGAGGCGGATTTCCTGAGTCGCCAGACTCTTCATCCGGGGGAGTGGGAACTTCATCCGGAGGTCTTTGCCCAAATACTTCGACGTTGGGGCAAACCAGAGATAGATCTCATGGCGTCTCGCCAGAACGCCAAACTTCCTCGCTACGGATCCAGATCCAGGGATCCGGGAGCGGTTCTGATAGATGCTTTGACAGCACCTTGGAACTTCAGGATGGCTTATGTGTTTCCACCCTTCCCGCTGCTTCCTCGATTGATTGCCAAGATCAAACAGGAGAGAGCATCAGTGATTCTAATAGCGCCTGCATGGCCGCGCAGGACTTGGTATGCAGATCTAGTGGACATGTCATCCTGTCCGCCTTGGTCTCTACCTCTAAGACAGGACCTTCTGATTCAGGGTCCATTCAAACATCAAAGTCTAACTTCTCTGAAGCTGACTGCTTGGAAATTGAACGCTTGATTTTATCAAAACGTGGTTTTTCTGAGTCGGTTATTGATACCCTGATACAGGCTAGGAAGCCTGTTACCAGAAAGATTTACCATAAAATATGGCGTAAATACCTATACTGGTGTGAATCCAAAGATTACTCCTGGAGTAAGGTTAGGATTCCTAGGATATTGTCTTTTCTACAAGAAGGTTTAGAAAAGGGTTTATCGGCTAGCTCATTAAAGGGACAGATCTCAGCTCTGTCCATCTTGTTACACAGGCGTCTGTCAGAAAATTCAGACATCCAGGCCTTTTGTCAGGCTTTAGCTAGGATCAAGCCTGTGTTTAAAACTGTTGCTCCGCCATGGAGTTTAAACTTAGTTCTTAACGTTTTACAGGGTGTTCCGTTTGAACCCCTTCATTCCATTGATATAAAATTGTTATCTTGGAAAGTTCTATTTTTAATGGCTATTTCCTCGGCTCGAAGAGTCTCTGAGTTATCAGCCCTACATTGTGATTCTCCTTATCTGATCTTTCACTCAGACAAGGTAGTTCTGCGTACTAAACCTGGGTTCTTACCTAAGGTTGTCTCTAACAGGAATATCAATCAAGAGATTGTTGTTCCATCCTTGTGTCCAAATCCTTCTTCAAAGAAGGAACGTCTTCTACACAATCTGGATGTAGTTCGTGCCCTCAAGTTCTACTTGCAGGCAACTAAAGATTTTCGCCAAACTTCTTCCCTGTTTGTCGTTTATTCTGGACAGAGGAGAGGTCAAAAAGCTTCTGCTACCTCTCTCTCTTTTTGGCTTCGTAGCATAATACGTTTAGCCTATGAGACTGCTGGACAGCAGCCTCCTGAAAGAATTACAGCTCATTCCACTAGAGCTGTGGCTTCCACTTGGGCCTTTAAGAATGAGGCCTCTGTTGAACAGATTTGCAAGGCTGCAACTTGGTCTTCGCTTCATACTTTTTCCAAATTTTACAAATTTGACACTTTTGCTTCTTCGGAGGCTATTTTTGGGAGAAAGGTTCTTCAGGCAGTGGTTCCTTCTGTATAATGAGCCTGCCTATCCCTCCCGTCATCCGTGTACTTTTGCTTTGGTATTGGTATCCCAGAAGTAATGATGACCCGTGGACTGATCACACATAACAGAAGAAAACATAATTTATGCTTACCTGATAAATTCCTTTCTTCTGTTGTGTGATCAGTCCACGGCCCGCCCTGTTTTTTTAAGGCAGGTAAATATTTTTTAAATTATAATTCAGTCACCACTTCACCCTTGGCTTCTCCTTTCTCGTTGGTCTTTGGTCGAATGACTGGAGGTGACGTAGAGGGGAGGAGCTATATAGCAACTCTGCTGGGTGAATCCTCTTGCACTTCCTGTAGGGGAGCAGATAATATCCCAGAAGTAATGATGACCCGTGGACTGATCACACAACAGAAGAAAGGAATTTATCAGGTAAGCATAAATTATGTTTTTCTGAAGACCGGACATCCATCCTCAAGGAAGCGGCAGAAGTCTTCATCCAAGCCGGGCTAAGTGGTCCTCCAGACGAGCAGAAGTCTTCATCCAGACGGCATCTTCTATCTTCATCCGACGCGGAGCATCCTCTTCAAACAAAGTCTTCTTACTGAATGACGGTTCCAAGATGGCGTCCCTTAGATTACGATTGGCTGATAGGATATTTTTTATACCTTAATTCCGATTGGCTGATAGAATTCTATCTTCAGAACAGTCTTCAGAACAGTAAGTCGATCTTCAGGGGGTTAGTGTTAGATTTTTTTAAGGGTGTATTGGGTGGGTTTTATATTTTAGATTAGGGTTTGGGCCGCAAAAGAGCTAACTGCCCTTTTAAGGGCAATGGGGAGTTTAGGTTTTTTTAGATAGTATTTTATTTGGGGGGTTGGTTGTGTGGGTGGTGGGTTTTACTGTTGGGGGGGGGGGGTTGTTTGTATTTTCTTTTACAGGTAAAAGAGCTGATTTCTTTGGGGCAATGCCCCGCAAAAGGCCCTTTAGTTTAGGCTAGGGTTTTTTTTTTATTTTGGGGGGCTTTTTTTATTTTGATAGGGCTATTAGATTAGGTGTAATTAGTTTAAATATCTTGTAATTTATTATTTTCTGTAATTTAGTGGGTTTTTTTTGTACTTTTAGCTAATTTATTTAATTGTTGTTTATTTAATTGTAGGATTAGGTTAGATGTTATTGTAACTAGGGTTGCACCGATACCGATACCAAGTATTTGCATGAGTACTTGTACTCGTGCAAATGCACCGATACTTAAACCGATACCTCCACTTCCTAACCATATGCTATCTTGTGGTGTTTTTTCAAACTGCATGTTCTCATTTCATTTTAAACTGGAGTGGAGACTAAACTAAAAATTGTTTACTACTGTTCTGCCAATACAAATTGCTGTTATTTGTATTATTGTAGGAGAGATCACTGTACCTCGTTCAGACAAACCCCTGAAGTACTGGCCAGTTAATAAACAGATTTCCAGCTCTGGCTAAAATGGCCCAAAAATATCTTTCTGCACCATGCAGTAGTGTGGAAAGTGAAAGACTGTTCAGCTTAGCGTCGAACCTCCATACAAATGTCAGATTGATGTTTGATAACAGCCCTACAACCTAATTGCATCACCCCTTTAAATTTAATATTTTATTGTAATATTTTTTATTTATAAACATGTTCAGTGAACTTTGTGACAGATAAAAATTTTATTATTTCATGTCTTTTGAATTACAGCCCTTTATAATTATAAAGAAGGAATCTTAAATAATTAGTCTGTATTGTGCTTGGAAAACTGTCACATGACATTAAAAAAAAAAAAAGTATTGGTAATTGGTATCGGCGAGTATTTGAAAACAAGTATCGGTACTTGTACTCGGTCATAAAAAAAAGGTATCGGTGCAACCCTAATTGTAACTTAGGTTAGGTTTTATTTTACAGGTACTTTTGTATTTATTTTATCTAGGTAGTTATTAAATAGTTAATAACTATTTAATAACTATTCTACCTAGTTAAAATAAATAGAAACTTGCCTTTAAATTAAAATTATATAACTTAGTTATATTGTAGCTAGCTTAGGGTTTATTTTATAGGTAAGTATTTAGTTTTAAATAGGAATTATTTAGGTAATAGTAATTTTTATTTAGATTTATTTAAATTATATTTAAGTTAGGGGGTGTTAGGGTTAGGGTTAGACTTAGGTTTAGAGGCTAATACATTTAGTTTAGTGGCGGCGACGTTGGGGTGGCAGATTAGGGGTTAATAAATGTAGGTAGGTGGTGGCGATGTTAGGGACGGCAGATTAGGGGTTAATAATTAATGTTTGCGAGGCGGTTTAGGGGTTAATGTTTATTATAGTTGCGGCGATGTCTGGAGCGGCAGATTAGGGGGTTAAACATTTTATTATAGTGTTTGGGATGCGGGAGGGCCTCGGTTTAGGGGTTAATAAGTAGTTTATGGGTGTTAGTGTACTTTTTAGCCCTTTAGTTATGAGTTTTATGCTACGGCGTTGTAGTGTAAAACTCTTAACTACTGACTGACTCTTGGAGGTAGAGGGTGCACCGCTCACTTTTTGACCTCCCAGGACAGACTCGTAATACCAGCGCAATGGAAGTTCCATAGAAAAAAGACTTTACTAAGTTTACATAAGTCGTTTTGCGTTAAGGCCAAAGAAGTGTGCGGTGCCCCCAAACCTGCAAGACTCGTAATACCAGCGGGCGTAAAAAAGCAGCATTAGGACCTCTTAACGCTGCTTTTTTACCTTAACGCACAACTCGTAATCTAGCCGATAGCTTTTTAACAGTCTACTTAAGTACTGAGATTTTCAGTACGAGGTGTGGGAGGGGGGGTACAACAGGCAAAAACTGATATTTCATGTGAAAAAATCAAGGTAAAGGAGCTATCTGCAAACCATTTAATATGGATGATTGGGAACATATTAAATGAGAGAGAACAATCACTGTAGTCTGTATATTTTAAGAAGAGAATTGATAGTCAATTTAGTAGCAAAGCCAACAGAAAATAGTAAGAAACTATTTGGATTTTTTTGAAAGTTATAAATACGTAACATTTGACAGTGTTTTTAGATCATCATGAGCCATTATATATAGGGAGAAATCAATTTAACCATTTGTATTTTTCTTTTTTTTTCTTTCAGTGTCCCATTGAGTGGTTTCATTATGGATGTGTTGGGTTATCAGAAGCTCCTAAAGGAAAATGGTATTGTCCACAGTGTACCGCTGCCATGAAAAGAAGAGGCAGCAGGCATAAATAAAGTTGTGTATATATATATAAAGGAAATAGACTTTAAAATACATGCCTTCTCTTGCTAGGCATGCATTCTATATCTAATTAGCCATTCATGTTCCAATTGCCATTTTGCTGTTTGTGGTTGTAATATTGCAGGTATCATGCAACAAATAACTTTCAATTGCACATCAAAATACGCTGTATACTTAATCATTCTTAATAACTTGATAAACACTGGGCATTGTTTAACATTTTTTTGTCCTTATAGGATTTCAACAGAAGTGATTTTTTTTATGTTGTATATTAAATATTGAATATCTTTTGCACGGAATTTCAAGATGTTATTGAACACTGTATATAAAAATATGGTGCTTAAATCTGCAAATTAGGAACATGGCCATTTGCAGAACTTCCTTTATTAACTTTTTTGTTTCTTTGTGGAACAATTTTTCAGCTGGCTGAAGAGCTGTATTGGGCTGGTGTCCATAAAGTATGTGGAAACAATAACTTAATCTTCTGTTAACGAAGGAAGCATTGTAATGTTACCATTTGCTTACTACAGTCAGTGTAGTATATGTGTTAATCTGATTAATTTTATACAAGATATGTACTTTGTGTAAGTAGTACATTAAATAGTAGTAACAGTAGAAAATAAAGTAATTTAAGTAATTTTTCCATTTTTACATGCTTTGTCATAAAAATGTAAATGTTATTTGCAAAACTAAGTTCACAATATTTCAAGTCATTTTCTTTGACACAAATTAAAGCAGTTCAAATCTTTAAAAACCTTTGTCATGTTTAGTTTTTTTTATGGAATCTGCCGTTTAAAAATGAAAGATTTAAATAAAGTTTTGCAAAATGTGACTGTCTTGTCCTTTTTTTTATTATTTCATATTGTGCTTTGCCATGGATTTCATACAAACTGCTCCTTGATTTCTCCCTTTAGATAGAATAATGCATTCTATGCAAGTATAGTTTTCAGAGTTACTAGAGGATGCAACCAATGAATGTGTGGAAATCTGCAATTCTACTTTTAACTGGAATTGGAAAGCCCAGAATTACAGGAAAAGGGGACAACAAAGTATATTTACAAAGTTGGTTTACTACATATAATATAACTTTTTATATTACAATCTGAAACTGTTTTCTCTTATAAAAGGACAGTCAAGTCAAAATTAAACTTTCTTTCCAATGGCAGGGAGAGTCCACAAATTCATTCTGTTCTGAGTGGAACCTCTCCTGTGAAACCGCTGTATGGTCTTGCTCACCGTGCTGCAGCTCAGTTTCAGGGTCTTGGCAATCTTCTTATAGCCTAGGCCATCTTTATGTAGAGCAACAGTTCTTTTCTCTTGTAAGGTGTATCCAGTCCACGGATCATCCATTACTTGTGGGATATTCTCCTTCCCAACAGGAAGTTGCAAGAGGATCACCCACAGCAGAGCTGCTATATAGCTCCTCCCCTAACTGCCATATCCAGTCATTCTCTTGCAACTCTCAACAAGCATGGAGGTAGTAAGAGGAAAGTGGTGTAACATAGTTTGTTTTTTACTTCAATCAAAAGTTTATTTTAAATGGTACCGGAGTTGTACTATTTTGTCCCAGGCAGAAAATAGAAGAAGAATCTGCCTGTGATTTTCTATGATCCAGTGCTGTTCTCACATATGACTGAAGAGAGAGGTAACTTCAGCGGGGGAATGGCCTGCAGGTTATCCTGCTAAGAGGTATGTGCAGTTAAATTTTTTTCTAGAAGATGTGTATGCTAGAAAATGCTGCTGATACCAGATTTATGTAAGGTAAGCCTGAATACAGTGCTTTATTAGCGACTGGTATCATGCTTACTTTCTGAGGTAATACTCTTATAGATTTGCAATATAAAACGTTTGCTGGCATGTTTAAATGTTTCTATATATACTTTGGTGATAAAACTTTATTGGGGCCTAGTTTCTCCAACATTGGTGTGTCCGGTCCACGGCGTCATCCTTACTTGTGGGATATCTCTTCCCCAACAGGAAATGGCAAAGAGTCCCAGCAAAGCTGGCCATATAGTCCCTCCTAGGCTCCGCCCACCCCAGTCATTCTCTTTGCCGTTGCACAGGCAACATCTCCACGGAGATGGTTAAGAGTTTTTTGGTGTTTAAATGTAGTTTTTATTCTTCTATCAAGTGTTTGTTATTTTAAAATAGTGCTGGTATGTACTATTTACTCTGAAACAGAAAAGGATGAAGATTTCTGTTTGTGAGAGGAAGATGATTTTAGCAGACAGTAACTAAAATCGATTGCTGTTTCCACATAGGACTGTTGAGATGAAGTAACTTCAGTTGGGGGAAACAGTTAGCAGACTTTTCTGCTTAAGGTATGACTAGCCATATTTCTAACAAGACCATGTAATGCTGGAAGGCTGTCATTTCCCCTCATGGGGACCGGTAAGCCATTTTCTTAGTCAAACAAACAGAATAAAGGGCTTAATATGGGCTAAATCGATTGCTTTATTTGGGCATTTTATTCATATTTATGCTGACAATTCGCATTTATAAACTTGGGGAACGTTTATTAAACGGCAGGCACTATGTTAGACACCTTTTCCAGTCAGGGGGACTTCCTAGTTGTAGACTGAGCCTCATTTTCGCGCCATTACTGCGCAGTTGTTTTTTGAGAGCAGGGCATGCAGATGCATGTGTGAGGATCTGAAATTTGCTGGAAAAGCTTCTAAAAGGCGTCAATTGGTATCGTATTCCCCTCTGGGCTTGGTTGGGTCTCAGCAAAGGCTATAGCTGGGACTGTATAGGGGTTAAATTTGTAAACGGCTCCGGTTCCGTTATTTTAAGGGTTAAAGCTCTGAAATTTGGTGTGCAATACTCTTAATGCTTTAAGACACTGTGGTGAAATTTTGGTAATTTTGAACAATTCCTTCATACTTTTTCACATATTAAGTAATAAAGTGTTTTCTGTTTAAAATTTAAAGAGACAGTAACGGTTTTGTTTTAAAACGTTTTTTGTGCTTTGTTGACAAGTTTAAGCCTGTTTAACATGTCTGTGCCTTCGGATAAGCTATGTTCTATATGTATGAAAGCCAATGTGTCTCCCCATTTAAATTTATGTGATAATTGTGCCATAGCGTCCAAACAAAGTAAGGACAGTACTGCCACAGATAATGAAATTGCCCAAGATGATTCCTCAGATGAGGGGAGTAAACATGATACTACATCATCTCCTACTGTGTCTACACCAGTTTTGCCCACACAGGAGGCCCCTAGTACATCTAGTGCCCCAATGCTTATTACCATGCAACAATTAACGGCTGTAATGGATAACTCCATAGCAAATATTTTATCCAAAATGCCTACTTATCAGAGAGAGCGCGATTGCTCTGTTTTAAACACTGAAGAGCAGGAGGGCGCTGATGATAATTGTTCTGTCATACCCTCACACCAATCTGAAGGGGCCATGAGGTAGGTTTTGTCAGATGGGGAAATTTCAGATTCAGGAAAAATTTCTCAACAAGCTGAACCTGATGTTGTGACATTTAAATTAAAATTAGAACATCTCCGCGCACTGCTTAAGGAGGTGTTATCTACTCTGGATGATTGTGACAACTTGGTCATTCCAGAGAAATTATGCAAGATGGACAAGTTCCTAGAGGTTCCGGTGCACCCCAACGCTTTTCCTATACCCAAGCGGGTGGCGGACATAGTAAATAAGGAGTGGGAAAAGCCCGGCATACCTTTTGTTCCCCCCCTATATTTAAGAAATTATTTCCTATGGTCGACCCCAGAAAGGACTTATGGCAGACAGTCCCTAAGGTCGAGGGGGCAGTTTCTACTCTAAACAAACGCACTACTATTCCTATCGAAGATAGTTGTGCTTTCAAAGATCCTATGGATAAAAAATTGGAGGGTTTGCTTAAAAAGATTTTTGTACAGCAAGGTTACCTTCTACAACCCATTTCGTGCATTGTTCCTGTCACTACAGCAGCGTGGTTCTGGTTCGAGGAACTAGAAAACTCGCTTAGTAGAGAGACTCCATATGAGGAGGTTATGGACAGAGTTCACGCACTTAAGTTGGCTAACTCTTTTATTTTAGATGCCGCTTTGCAATTAGCTAGATTAGCGGCGAAAAATTCAGGGTTTGCTATCGTGGCGCGCAGAGCGCTTTGGCTAAAGTCTTGGTCAGCGGATGTGTCATCCAAGACAAAATTGCTTAACATCCCTTTCAAAGGTAAAACTCTATTTGGACCAGAATTGAAAGAGATTATTTCAGACATCACTGGGGGAAAGGGCCACGCCCTTCCACAAGATTGGCCTTTCAAGGCCAAAAATAAGTCTAATTTTAGTTCCTTTCGCAATTTCAGGAACGGACCGGCCTCTAATTCTGCATCCTCTAAGCAAGAGGGTAATGCCTCACAACCCAAACCAGCCTGGAAACCGATGCAAGGCTGGAACAAGGGTAAGCAGGCCAAGAAGCCTGCCGCTGCTAACAAAACAGCATGAAGGAGTAGCCCCCGATCCGGGACCGGATCTAGTGGGGGGCAGACTCTCTCTCTTTGCTCAGGCTTGGGCAAGAGATGTTCAGGATCCCTGGGCGCTAGAAATAGTTTCTCAGGGTTATCTCCTGGAATTCAGGGAACTACCCCCAAGGGGAAGGTTCCACATGTCTCACTTATCCTCAAACCAAATAAAGAGACAGCCGTTCTTACATTGTGTAGAAGACCTGTTAAAGATGGGAGTGATACACCCAGTTCCAATAAAGGAACAAGGAATGGGATTTTATTCCAATCTGTTCGTAGTTCCCAAAAAAGAGGGGACTTTCAGACCAATTTTGGATTTGAAGATCCTAAACAAATTTCTCAGGGTACCATCGTTCAAGATGGAAACCATTCGAACGATTCTACCCACTATCCAGGAAAGTCAATTTATGACTACCGTGGATCTAAAGAATGCGTACCTACATATTCCTATCCACAAAGAACATCATCCGTTCCTAAGGTTCGCTTTTCTGGACAAGCATTACCAGTTTGTGGCCCTCCCATTCGGGTTAGCCACTGCTCCAAGGATTTTCACAAAGGTACTAGGGTCCCTTCTAGCGGTTCTAAGACCGAGGGGCATTGCAGTAGTACCTTACTTGGACGACATTCTAATACAAGCGTCGTCCCTGTCAAAAGCAAAGGCTCATACAGACATCGTTCTGGCCTTTCTCAGATCACACGGATGGAAGGTGAACATAGAAAAAAGTTCTCTGTCTCCGTCGACAAGAGTTCCCTTCTTGGGAACAATAATAGATTCCTTAGAAATGAGGATTTTTCTGACAGAGGTCAGAAAGTCAAAACTTCTAAGCACTTGTCAAGTTCTTCATTCTATTCCTCGTCCTTCCATAGCACAGTTCATGGAAGTAGTAGGGTTGATGGTTGCAGCAATGGACATAGTTCCTTTTGCACGAATTCATCTAAGACCATTACAACTGTGCATGCTCAAACAGTGGAATGGGGACTATACAGACTTGTCTCCAATGATTCAAGTAGATCAGAAGACCAGAGATTCACTCCGTTGGTGGCTGACCCTGGACCATCTGTCCCAGGGAATGAGCGTCCGCAGACCAGAGTGGGTCATTGTTACGACCGACGCCAGTCTAGTGGGCTGGGGCGCGGTCTGGGAATCCCTGAAAGCTCAGGGTCTATGGTCTCGGGAAGAGTCTCTTCTCCCGATAAACATTCTGGAACTGAGAGCGATATTCAATGCTCTCAGGGCTTGGCCTCAACTAGCAAAGGCCAGATTCATAAGGTTCCAATCAGACAACATGACGACCGTTGCGTATATCAATCATCAGGGGGGAACAAGGAGTTCCCTGGCGATGAAAGAAGTGACAAAAATAATTCAATGGGCGGAGGATCACTCCTGCCACCTGTCTGCGATCCACATCCCAGGTGTGGAAAACTGGGAGGCGGATTTTCTGAGTCAGACATTCCATCCGGGGGAGTGGGAACTCCATCCGGAGATCTTTTGCCCAAATAACTCAATTATGGGGCATTCCAGACATGGATCTGATGGCGTCTCGTCAGAACTTCAAGGTTCCTTGCTACGGGTCCAGATCCAGGGATCCCAAGGCGACTCTAGTAGATGCACTAGTAGCACCTTGGACCTTCAACCTAGCTTATGTATTTCCACCGTTTCCTCTCATTCCCAGGCTGGTAGCCAGGATCAATCAGGAGAGGGCCTCGGTGATCTTGATAGCTCCTGCGTGGCCACGCAGGACTTGGTATGCAGACCTGTTGAATATGTCATCGGTTCCACCATGGAAGCTACCTTTGAGACAGGACCTTCTTGTTCAGGGTCCATTCGAACATCCAAATCTGGTTTCCCTCCAGCTGACGGCTTGGAGATTGAACGCTTGATTCTATCGAAGCGTGGGTTTTTAGATTCTGTGATAGATACTCTGGTTCAGGCCAGAAAACCGGTAACTAGAAAGATTTACCATAAAATATGGAAAAGATATATCTGTTGGTGTGAATCCAAAGGATTACCATGGAATAAGATAAAAATTCTTAAGATTCTCTCCTTTCTACAAGAAGGTTTGGAGAAAGGATTATCTGCAAGTTCTCTAAAGGGACAGATCTCTGCTTTATCTGTCTTACTACACAAAAGACTGGCAGATGTTCAAGCATTTGTTCAGGCTCTGGTTAGGATCAAGCCTGTTTACAGACCTTTGACTCCTCCCTGGAGTCTAAATCTAGTTCTTTCAGTTCTTCAAGGGGTTCCGTTTGAACCTTTACATTCCATAGATATTAAGTTACTATCTTGGAAAGTTTTGTTTTTGGTTGCAATTTCTTCTGCTAGAAGAGTTTCAGAGTTATCTGCTCTGCAGTGTTCTCCGCCCTATCTGGTGTTCCATGCAGATAAGGTGGTTTTGCGTACTAAGCCTGGTTTTCTTCCTAAGGTTGTTTCTAACAAAAATATTAACCAGGAGATAGTTGTACCTTCTTTATGTCCGAATCCAGTTTCAAAGAAGGAACGTTTGTTACACAATTTGGACGTAGTCCGTGCTCTAAAATTCTATTTAGAGGCTACAAAAGATTTTAGACAAACATCTTCCTTGTTTGTTGTTTATTCTGGTAAAAGGAGAGGTCAAAAAGCGACTTCTACCTCTTTCCTTTTGGCTTAAAAGCATCATCCGATTGGCTTATGAGACTGCCGGACGGCAGCCTCCTGAAAGAATCACAGCTCACTCCACTAGGGCTGTGGCTTCCACATGGGCCTTCAAGAACGAGGCTTCTGTTGACCAGATATGTAAGGCAGCGACTTGGTCTTCACTGCACACTTTTGCCAAATTTTACAAATTTGATACTTTTGCTTCTTCAGAGGCTATTTTTGGGAGAAAGGTTTTGCAAGCTGTGGTGCCTTCCGTTTAGGTAACCTGATTTGCTCCCTCCCTTCATCCGTGTCCTAAAGCTTTGGTATTGGTTCCCACAAGTAAGGATGACGCCGTGGACCGGACACACCAATGTTGGAGAAAACAGAATTTATGCTTACCTGATAAATTACTTTCTCCAACGGTGTGTCCGGTCCACGGCCCGCCCTGGTTTTTTAATCAGGTCTGATGAATTATTTTCTCTAACTACAGTCACCACGGTACCATATGGTTTCTCCTATATATATTTCCTCCTGTCCGTCGGTCGAATGACTGGGGTGGGCGGAGCCTAGGAGGGACTATATGGCCAGCTTTGCTGGGACTCTTTGCCATTTCCTGTTGGGGAAGAGATATCCCACAAGTAAGGATGACGCCGTGGACCGGACACACCGTTGGAGAAAGTAATTTATCAGGTAAGCATAAATTCTGTTTTTTTTCCACATGGCTGGCTTAAATTTGCCTAGAAACAGTTTCCTGCGGCATTCCACTGTGTTACTATGAGTGGGAGGGGCCTAATTTAGCGCTTTTTTTGCGCAGTAACTTTTACAGACTGAGACATCCAGCTTCCTCCAGGAGTACCCTGAATGCTATAGGACCTCTCTCAAGGGATTTTAGGCTTTCCAAAATAGTTTGTTGGGGAAGGTAGGCCCACAGCAAGGCTGTGGCAGTTTGGTGTGCTGTTAAAAAAACGTCTATCGTGACAATATATCTTATATATCCCCAGCACACCTACTAAGGGAGCGGTACGACTTTAAGAGACCTTATTTTGTTGCAGCTCCTTACTACATGCTTTTATTAAGATCCTTCTTACTCTCATATTCCATATAGCTCTGCAGATTTGAAATTTTTATACATTTATGGTGTCATATCATACAGCTTATATATATATATATGAGGAAATATAAGGTTATAATTTCAGAGGGATCTATGCCCTTAGCTAGAAGAATACGCTAGGGTATTTACCCCATATAGCTCTTTTAAGACTAGAATATAACTTAGTCCACTTCTACGCCTTAATTTATCTTTATATAAGAGTAGTTTTGGCCAGCTGTACCTATTTAACTTATACCTCAGCTAGCAATTTAATTTAATAATTATTTGCCCTAATATTATAAGGTACTATAACCCATTCATATTGTGCTTTATCAGCGACTGTATATATAGCCAATCCAGTAGTTTATTATCTGGTCATGAGATGTTTGTGTCAATGCTCTTAGATATCATTACTGTCTGTTTATTTTTATCTAGCTCCTGAGTACATTTTACATGTTTACCTTATCCTTATCTACTCTGTCTCTAAGACGGGTGAGACCTGAGAAAGCCCTTAGATGATTTAGGAGAAAGGCCTCATAGAAAATATTGCAAAATCGAGGGCCAAGTAACCACCCTACTATACATTATATTGCTAGTTAAGTTTTTTAGTCTTATTGCGACACGCCCCCCCCCCCCCTTTTTTAGCGGTGCTTACCCGCTGAATATCCCCCACCCCCTCATATCTTGAAGCTCATAAAAAAGCTGTTTATCTGTCCACCAGTTTTCTTCTATTTTCAGAGGCCGTATGGCCTGAGAGTCGGTTCCTAACTGGTCAGTCATTTACGCTACCTACCGTAAAATCGAGGTTTCATTAGCCTACTTATTGTATATGTTACAATTTTTGGAATAACTTACGCAATTTTAATTGCACTTTTCATTTATGTTGTTAACAGGCGATTTCTGTCATATGTTTGTTCTGTAAAACCTCAATAAAAAATATATTTAAAAAAAAAAAAAGTCTATCGTTTTTTGATTCGTTTTTTGAACTAAGGGGTTAATCATCCATTTGCAAGTGGGTGCAATGCTCTGTTAGCTTATTATACACACTGTAAACATTTCGTTTGATTTACTGCTTTTTTTCACTGTTTTTCAAATTCTGACAAATAGTTTTTCTTAAAGGCACAGTACAGTTTTTATTTTTTGCTTGTTAACTTGATTTAAAGTGTTTTCCAAGCTTGCTGGTCTCATTGCTAGTCTGTTTAAACATGTCTGACATAGAGGAAACTCCTTGTTCATTATGTTTAGAAGCCATGGTGGAACCCCCTCTTAGAATGTGTACCAAATGTACTGATTTCACTTTAAGCAATAAAGATCATATTCAGTCTTTAAAAAATTTATCACCAGAGGAATCTGACGAGGGGGAAGTTATGCGGACTTACTCGCCCCACGTGTCAGACCCTTTGACTCAAGGGGCTCACGCTCTAATGGCGCCAAGTACATCTAGTGCCCCCATAGCGTTTACTTTACAAGACATGGCGGTGGTCATGGATAATACGCTGTCAGCGGTATTATCCAGACTGCCTGGGTTTAGAAGAAAGCGAGATAGCTCTGGAGTTAGAAGAAATACAGAGCATACTGACGCTTTAAGAGCTATGTCTGATACTCCCTCACAATATACAGAAGCTGAGGAAGGAGAGCTTCTTTCTGTGGGTGATGTTTCTGACTCAGGGAAAAAGATTCAACCTGATTCTACATGTCTACATTTAAATTTAAGCTTGAACACCTCCGCATGCTGCTCAGGGAGGTTTTAGCTGCTCTGAATGACTGATACAATTGCAGTGCCAGAAAAATTGTGTAGATTGGACAAATACTATGCAGTGCCAGTGTGCACTGATGTCTTTCCAATACCTAAAAGGTTTACAGAAATTATTACTAAGGAATGGGATAGACCAGGTGTGCCGTTCTCTCCCCCTCCTATTTTTAAGAAAATGTTTCCAATATATGCCACCACACGGGACTTATGGCACACAGTCCCTAAGGTGGAGGGAGCAGTTTCTACCCTAGCTAAGCGTACTACTATCCCTGTCGAGGACAGTTGTGCTTTCTCAAATCCAATGGATAAAAAGTTAGAGGGTTACCTTAAGAAAATGTTTATTCAACAAGGTTTTATTCTACAGCCCCTTGCATGCATTGCCCCAGTCACTGCTGCTGCGGCTTTCTGGTTTGAGTCTCTGGAAGAGGCTTTACAGGTAGAGACTCCATTGGATGACATACTTGACAAGCTTAGAGCACTTAAGCTAGCCAATTCTTTTGTTTCTGATGCCATTGTTCATTTGACTAAACTAACGGCTAAGAATTCTGGTTTTGCTATTCAAGCGCGCAGGGCGCTATGGCTTAAATCATGGCCAGCTGACGTTACTTCAAAGTCTAAGCTGCTTAACATTCCCTTCAAGGGGCAGACCTTATTCGGGCCTGGTTTGAAGGAGATCATTTCTGATATCACTGGAGGAAAAGGTCATGCCCTTCCTCACGATAGGTCCAAATCAAGGGCCAAACAGTCTAATTTTCGTGCCTTTCGAAACTTCAAGGCGAGTGCGGCATCAACTTCCTCTGATGCAATACAAGAGGGAACTTTTGCCCAGTCCAAGTCGGTCTGGAAACCTAACCAGACCTGGAACAAAGGGAAGCAGGCCAAAAAGCCTGCTGCTGCCCCTAAGACAGCATGAAGTATCAGCCCCCTATCCGGTAACGGATCTAGTAGGGGGCAGGCTTTCACTCTTTGCCCAGGCTTGGGCAAGAGATGTCCAGGATTCCTGGGCGTTGGAAATTGTATCCCAGGGGTATCTTCTGGACTTCAAAGCTTCTCCTCCAAAGGGGAGATTTCACCTTTCACAATTATCTACAAATCGGATAAAGAGAGAGGCATTTATACACTGTGTTCAAGACCTCCTAGTTATGGGAATGATCCACCCAGTTCCAAAGGAGGAACAGGGACAAGGATTCTATTCAAATCTGTTTGTGGTTCCCAAAACAGAGGGAACCTTCAGACCAATCTTAGATCTCAAGATCTTAAACAAATTTCTCAGGGTTCCATCATTCAATAGACTATTCGTACCATCCTGCCTATGATCCAGGAGGGTCAGTACATGAGTACAGTGGATTTAAAGGATGCGTATCTTCACATTCCGATACACAAAGATCATCATTGGTTTCTCAGGTTTGCCTTCCTAGACAGGCATTTCCAGTTTGTATCTCTTCCATTTGGGTTAGCTACAGCCCCAAGAATCTTTACGAAGGTTCTAGGGTCACTTCTGGCAGTCCTAAGGCCACGGGGCATAGCAGTGGCCCCTTATTTAGATGACATTCTGATACAGGCGTCAAATTTCAAAATTGCCAAGTCTCATACGGACATAGTTCTGGCATTTCTGAGGTCGCATGGGTGGAAAGTGAACGAAGAAAAGAGTTCTCTATCCCCTCTCACAAGAGTATCCTTTCTGGGAACTCTAATAGATTCTGTAGAAATGAGGATTTACCTGACAGAGACCAGGTTATCAAAACTTCGAAATTCCTGCCGTGTTCTTTATTCCACTCCTCGCCCTTCGGTGGCTCAGTGTATGGAAGTAATCGGCTTAATGGTAGCGGCAATGGACATAGTGCCGTTCGCCCGCCTACATCTCAGACCGCTGCAACTCTGCATGCTCAGCCAGTGGAATGGGGATTACACAGATTTGTCCCCTCTACTAAATCTGGATCAAGAGACCAGGGATTCTCTTCTCTGGTGGCTATCTCGGGTCCATCTGTCCAAAGGTATGACCTTTCGCAGGCCAGATTGGACAATTGTAACGAAAGATGCCAGCCTTCTAGGCTGGGGAGCAGTCTGGAACTTCCTGAAGGCTCAGGGATCATGGACTCAGGAGGAGACACTCCTTCCGATAAACATTCTGGAACTAAGAGCGATATTCAATGCTCTTCAGGCTTGGCCTCAGCTAGCGACAATGAGGTTCATAAGATTTCAGTCGGAAAACATCACGACTGTGGCTTACATCAACCATCAAGGGGGAACAAGGAGTTCCCTAGCGATGTTAGAAGTCTCAAAGATAATTCGCTGGACAGAGATTCACTCTTGCCACCTATCAGCTATCCATATCCCAGGTGTAGAGAACTGGGAGGCTGATTTTCTAAGTCGACAGACTTTTCACCCGGGGGAGTGGGAACTCCATCCGGAGGTGTTTGCACAATTGATTCATCGTTGGGGCAAACCAGAACTGGATCTCATGGCGTCTCGCCAGAACGCCAAACTTCTTTGTTACGGATCCAGGCCCAGGGACCCCAAGGCAACGCTGATAGATGCTCTAGCAGCACCTTGGTCCTTCAACCTGGCTTATGTGTTTCCACCGTTTCCTCTGCTCCCTCGTCTGATTGTCAAAATCAAGCAGGAGAGAGCATCGGTGATCTTGATAGCGCCTGCGTGGCCACGCAGGACTTGGTATGCAGATCTGGTGGACATGTCATCTTTTCCACCATGGACTCTGCCGCTGAGACAGGACCTTCTACTTCAAGGTCCTTTCAACCATCCAAATCTAATTTCTCTGAGGCTGACTGCCTGGAGATTGAACGCTTGATTTTATCAAAGCATGGTTTCTCCGAGTCAGTCATTGACACCTTAATTCAGGCTTGAAAGCCTGTCACCAGGAAAATCTATCATAAGATAGGGGACAGATTTCTGCTCTGTCTATTCTTTTTCACAAGCGTCTGGTGGATGTTCCAGACGTTCAGGCATTTTGTCAGGCTTTAGTTAGAATCAAGCCTGTGTTTAAACCTGTTGCTCCACCTTGGAGCTTAAATTTGGTTCTTAAGTTCTTCAGGGGGTTCCGTTTGAACCTCTTCATTCCATAGATATCAAACGTTTATCTTGGAAAGTTCTTTTTTTGGTAGCTATTTCCTCGGCTCATAGAGTTTCCAAGTTATCTGCCTTACAATGTGATTCTCCTTATCTGATCTTCCATGCAGATAAGGTAGTTCTGCTTGCCAAACCTGGGTTTTTACCTAAGGTGGTATCTAATTAGAATATCAATCAGGAGATTTTTTGTTGTCTACTCTGGACAGAGGAGAGGCCAAAAAGCTTCGGCAACTTCTCTTTCTTTTTGGCTAAGGAGTATAATACGCTTAGCTTATGAGACTGCTGGCCAGCAGCCTTCTGAAAGGATTACAGCTCATTCTACTAGAGCTGTGGCTTCCACATGGGCCTTTAAAAATGAGGCTTCTGTTGAACAGATTTGCAAGGCGGCGACTTGGTCTTCGCTTCATACCTTTTCAAAATTCTATAAATTTGATACTTTTGCTTCTTCGGAGGCTATTTTTGGGAGAAAGGTTTTTACAGGCAGTGGTACCTTCCGTTTAAGTACCTGCCTTGTCCCTCCCTTCATCCGTGTACTTTAGCTTTGGTATTGGTATCCCACAAGTAATGGATGATCCGTGGACTGGATACACCTTACAAGAGAAAACATAATTTATGCTTACCTGATAAATGTATTTCTCTTGTGGTGTATCCAGTCCATGGCCCGCCCTGTCATTTTAAGGCAGGTATTTTTTAATTTTAAACTACAGTCACCACTGCACCCTATGGTTTCTCCTTTCTCTGCTTGTCTTCGGTCGAATGACTGGATATGGCAGTTAGGGGAGCAGCTATATAGCAGCTCTGCTGTGGGTGATCCTCTTGCAACTTCCTGTTGGGAAGGAGAATATCCCACAAGTAATGGATGATCTGTGGACTGGATACACGACAAGAGAAATACATTTATCAGGTAAGCATAAATTATGTTTTTTGAGATCCTCAGAGTTCTTTGCCATGAGGTGCCATGTTGAACTTCCAGTGACCAGTATGAGAGTGTGAGAGTGATAACACCAAATTGAACACACCTGCTCCCCATTCACACCTGAGACCTTGTAACACTGAGTCACATGACACCAGGGAGGGAAAATGGCTAATTGGGCCCCATTTGGACATTTAGGTGTGTACTCGCTTTTGTTGTCAACAGTTTTACATTAATGGCTGTGTGTTGAGTTAGTTTTAAAGGGACCCTGAACCCAATTTTTTCTTTCTGTATTCAGATAGAGCATGCAATTTTAAGCAAATTTCTAATTTACTCCTATTATCAAATTTTCTTCATTCTCTTGGTATCTTTATTTGGAATGCAAGAATGTAAGTTTAGATGCCGGCCCATTTCTGGTTAATAACCTGGGTTATTCTTGCTGATTGGTGGATAAATTCATCCACCAATAAAAAGTGCTCTCCAGAGTTCTGAACCAAAAAAGCTTAGATGCCTTCTTTTTCAAATAAAGATAGCAAGTGAACGAAGAAAAATTGATAATAGGAGTAAATTAGAAAGTTGCTTAAATTTGCATACTCTATCTGAATACAGAAAGAAAAAAATTGGGTTCAGTGTCCCTTTAAGGAGACAGCAAATTTATATTGTTATACAGGCTGTACACCCACTACATTGTAGCAAAGTGTCATTTCTTCAGTGAAAAGATATAAAATATTTACAAAAATCTGAGGGGTGTACTCATTTTTGTGAGATACTGTAGATCCTTGGGTTTTTTTCCAAGCCTGTCTAACCCAAGGGTTCCTGGAATACTATGGACCTTGTTATCCTAGTAGGTAGCGTGTCAATCTCATAATCTGAGGGTTGTGAGTTCAGATCTCATACAAGATCCAATCTTGGAACTCGATCTAGCGGCTCAAGATGCCCTCTGATAAGTTGCATGAGGAATTCAGCTCTGATGTTCCGAGGACCTGTTCCTTCTGTCAAGGCTATCTTCTGATCCAAGCCGGCTATAGTAGCCTGATGATTAGCTTTGTTGCCTAGAAGGTTTGCAGTTTGATTCCAGCTACTTGCACCATGTGTTTGCAAGCTGTTTTAATCCATACTGTTATTTCCCAGGGTCGACCTGAAGGATGCATTCCTTCACGTTCTGTTTTCAGGGACCATTTTCTGTTCCATTGTTTGTCTTTCTGGTCAACTATTTCCAAATAGTCTAGCTGCCCTTTGGTTTAGCTACTGCCCTGAGGATCTTCCAGAGGGTGTTTGGGGCTGTCTCTTTTCTTTGAGGTGGCTCCTTACCTGGACTATGTATGGTTCAAGCTTTTAGCATGATTTTTCTTGTATGTCCTTCTGGGTCTTCTCTGGATCTTGGGCGGGATGTCATTCTTGACTAAGGCTTGCTTTCTCCAACTTCAGGGTGTGCTTCTGGGAACAATTATTGGTTTTCCTGTCATGCTGTTATTCCTCTCGATTTTGCATTTAGACTGGTTCCTGTCCGCCTGCCTATTTCTGCTGTCAATTGCTGGTCCCATTGTAACTTAGTGCACGGAGCTGATGGGTATCTTGATGTCTGCCATAAAGATTGTTCTTTGATTGCTTCCATCGGCGTCATTTTCACCTATATATGCTCGGACTATGGTTCGGTGATCCTTCTTACCTGTCCAACTGTTGGTCCTGGACAGCTTTCGTGTGACCATTGTTCTGATGGATCTGTCAGGATCTCCTGTCTCAGGGCTTGTTCTTCTAAAAAAAAATTTGAGAGTTGACTGTAGTGCGGTTTAGGGTTCCTTAAATGGTGCAGGGACTCTATTTTGGTATTGAGAACTGTCTTCATGCTCTGAAGGTGTGGCCTCTACTCTAGCGGTGTCTCCTAGGATGGGGAGTAAAGATTTTGCTTCTCTCCGGGAGGAACAAGGTAATCCTTGGTTCTTCTCCAGATGGTATTCCAAGTCAACCCTCAGGTGGGGTGTTCCAGAGATAGCTCTCTTGGTATCTTGTCTTAATCTGTTTCGGGTAGATATCAGGGATCTCCCAGCAGTGTTGGTGGACGCTTTTGCGTTTCCATTGATCAAGCTCATTTAGCGGTTTCCTCTGTTTTGCTCTTTTTCCCTCAAGAGCAGGACTCTAATATTGTTTGCTTCAGTGTGGTCTTGCGGGATTTAGTAGTGATGCTATTTTCTTTCATGTAATTAGCAAGAGTCCATGAGCTAGTGACGTATGGGATATACATTCCTACCAGGAGGGGCAAAGTTTCCCAAACCTTAAAATGCCTATAAATACACCCCTCACCACACCCACAATTCAGTTTTACAAACTTTGCCTCCCAGGGAGGTGGTGAAGTAAGTTTGTGCTAGATTCTACGTTGATATGCGCTTCGCAGCAGGCTGGAGCCCGGTTTTCCTCTCAGAGTGCAGTGAATGTCAGAGGGATGTGAAGAGAGTATTGCCTATTTGAATTCAATGGTCTCCTTCTACGGGATCTATTTCATAGGTTCTCTGTTATCGGTCGTAGAGATTCATCTCTTACCTCCCTTTTCAGATCGACGATATACTCTTATATACCATTACCTCTACTGATTCTCGTTTCAGTACTGGTTTGGCTATCTATTATATGCAGATGAGTGTCCTGGGGTAAGTATATGTAAATATATGTAAAGTTATATGTAAAGTTATAAATATATGTCTTTAAGCTTATATTTGCCATGATTCAGGATAATCAGTATTCCTTCATTCAGACTGTCAGTTTCATTATTTGGGATAATGCATATGAATAAATATTTTTTTCTTACCTTGAAAATTTTCAATTGACTTTTTTCCCTGCGGGCTGTTAGGCTCGCGGGGCAGAAAATGCTTCAATTTATTGCGTCATTCTTGGCGCAAACTTTTTTGGCGCAAAATTTTGTCATTTCCGGCGCCGTAGTTGTCGCCGGAAGTTGTTCGTTGTTAAGTTATTTTTCGACGCATGTGTGTTCAGACGTTTTTTGCGGCAAAAAATGTGGGCGTCGTTTTCGGCGTCAGAGGATGTGGCGTCATACTTGGCGCCAAAAAATATGGGCGTTGTACTTGGCGCCAATAATGTGGGCTTCATACTTGGCGCCAAAAATGTGGGCATCATTCTTGTTTCACTTTTTCTCACATTATTTAAGTCTCACTTTTTTGTTGCTTCTGGTTGCTAGAGGCTTGTTTGTTTTGCATTGTTTCCCATTCCTGACACTGTCATTTAAGGAATTTGATAATTTTTGCTTTATATGTTGTTTTTTTCTATTACATATTGCAAGATTTTCCATAAACTGTTCCTGGATCAGAACATACTGAGGGATTCCTGTTGACTGAGATAAGTCCTACCAAAGCTAAGTTCATTTATTTTAAATGTTATGAATGTTTATCTTTAGCTATGGTTTGTAATTAGTTATCATGATAAACTTTTACATGCAGAATCCATTAGTATTTATGCTTTATGTATTGCTATTCTTTTTACATCTTATGTACAAGATATACTTAGAAAATTTATAAGAATATTTTTCTGATTCTATGTTAAAGGCTTTGTCTGACTTTGCGCCTTCTATTAAAATTTTTAGGTCTTTTTCAAACTTCTTTTTTAATTGATGAAGTTTCAAATGACCAACAACATACTGAATTATCCTTCTCTGATGATGTTTTTTCTCATTCAGAATTTTCTTCATCAGATATTGACACTAACAAATCTACTTTTTTATTTTTTATTAGAGTACATTTGTTTTTTGTTGAAAAGGTGTTGATTATTTTGGATATTGAGGTAACTAGTTATTTTTCAAGACTAGCTAACATTTTATTTCTGCTTATTTTATCTTCTGTGTTTTCAGAGGTTTTTTTCCAGTTCTTCATACTAGGGAATGGAATAGGCTGAGAATTTTCTTCCTTCTTCAAAGGTTTTAAATTATATTCTTTGCCGGCAGTTAATTTTCAATTTTGAGGGTTCTCCAATTTAATGGGGCTATCTCTACTCCTGCTAAAATATGCTATTGTTTCTATAGCAAAATAGTATTTATTTTCCTTTTAGATGGTTGTATCTTATTTAAGGAAAATTATTTATTTTCAGGTACTTTTCTTGGACCTGTGATTTATTTGGATGATGTTGCATTTGCTTAATTTTTTTGTTTACTTTAAGATCAAGTATCAGATTATGTTTTATTTAGCATTGTTAAGGGACAAAGTCTACTGCTCATTTGAGGTTCAGACTGGGTGCTGTTGCATTTGTCTTGTTGTGTTGCATTTGTTAATGCAAGTCCGGTGTGTTGACTGGTCCTTTAACTGGATTAACATGCTAATTCATTTGTATCTTCATTTTATTGAATATTTTCACAAATGAGGTTTAATCTATGTCTTTAGCTGTTTTAGCTAGAAGAATTTTGTGATTTCTAAAAAATCCTTATTTCTTTTTTTCCAAGATAATCAATTATTTGATTAATATTGTATTCAATTCTTAACTGTTACTCTGGGCTTCAAGATTGAGTTCTAAGACTAAAACTTTAAGCTTATTTTAGTTTGGTTGTTCTTACTAAGGATCAAAATTCTAAATTCTTACCCAAGTAACATGTTTTTAATTGGAAGTTTTTTAGTTCAAAATCAGCTCCTTAAATTTGCATGTTTGTGCCGTATTCCAGCTTGGCTGGTAAGGGGCAGGTTAAGATTTTTTTTAGAAATTTGTTTGGTTCTATTCGGTCCAAATTTCTTAGATTTTGGGTACAGAATAAAATTTAGAGTAAAACCGTCTATGAGAAGTCTTTTTCTCTCTATTATATTCCAGCTATTCCAGTAAAGGCTAACACTTTCCTTAATGTGTTTCAGTCCTATATATTTTGGGTAATGTTGAAGTGCGGCTGATCACCTGTTGGGGCTCAAGCGCTGCTCAGATCTGGAATCTTCTGGGGTATTTATTCCAGTTCCATTTTTAGGAACTGGGTTTTGGGGTTTTATTCAAAACTATTCATTGTTCCAAAGACAGTAAATCTTTTTATTATATAAATGTACCATCTTTTAGATTGGTATTTATATGGTCTATTCTGCCTTTTTTTGGTCAGTGATAGCATTATTTGTTTTCATTAGATACAATAGATGCATATCTTCATTTTCTGTTTTCATTCAGATTATTTTTATTTTCTGAGACTACGGAATCTCATATGATTCAACTTTGTTTTTTCAAGACATGGTTAGAGGATCTTTTTATCAAAAGCTCTTGATTCCTCTCACAAGGGTCACCTTTTTTAGGTTTCCAGATAGATTGTGTCACTGTCTTTGTCTCTAACAGACAAGTGACATTTTTATTGGGTTCCGTCTGTCGGTACCTTCAGTCTCTATTATTTCCTTCAATTGCTATATATGCATGGAAATTTAGGTCTTATGGCTGCAGCATTGGATTCAATTCCCTTTGCTCATTTTCATAGAAAACCTTTCCAGTTTTTTATGCTGAATAATGGTGCATGGATTCTAGGATTTCACTTTTTAAATCTTCGAATTCTATGTTTATCTATCTTTGATTCGGTGGTTAAGATCACCATCATTTAGTTCTACAGGTCTCTTCGATTCTTTCAACCTGGACCATGATCTCTACAGATGCAAGTCTTTTAGGTTGGGAGGCTGTCTGAGGTTCTCTGTCAGCACAAGGGGTTTGGAAATCTCAGGAGGCGAGATTACCATTTGATATTTTGGAACTCTGTGCATTCCCAGAGTTCTTCAGTTGGTTTCTTTTGAAGAAGAGACGTTTATTGTATTTTTCAGACAATATCACATCTGTGGTGTATGTCAATCATCAGGGTGGGACTATCAGTCCTTAGACTGTGACAAAAGTATCTTGGATATTTGCTCGGGCTAAACCCAGCTCCTATCTAAATTCTGTGGTCCTTTTCCCAGGTATAGGCATTTGGGAAGCGGATTATCTCTGTTAATCAAGCTTTACATCCGGGAGAATGGTCTCTTTACCCAGATATGTTTTTCAATTTTTCAGATGTGAGGGCTTCCAGAAATAGATCTGTTGGCATCTTGTCTTAACAAGGAACTTCCCAGGGGCCTATTTCAGGTCCGGGGATCCTCAGGCGGAAGTAGCGTATGCATTGACACTTCCTTGGAATTATCATTCTACCTATATCTTCCGCCTCTAGTTCTTCCAAAATTCTAATGGAGCGTTCGTTTGTACTGCTGGTGGTTCCAGCATGGCCTCACAGGTTTTGGTATGCGGATCTCATTCGGATGGCCAGTTGCCAACCTTGGACACTTCCATTAAGACCAGACCTTCTATCTCAAAGCCCATTTTTTCCATCAGGATCTCAAATCATTAAATTTGAATGTATGGAGATTGAACGTTTGATTCTTAGTCATAGAGGTTTCTCTGACTCAGTGATTAATACTATGTTACAGGTTTGTAAATCTGTCTCTAGAAAGATTTATTATCGAGTTTGGAAGACTTACATTTTTTGGTGTTCTCATAAATTCTTTTGGCATTCTTTTAGAATTCCTAGAATTTTACAATTTTTCAGGTTGGTTTAGATAAGGTTTTGTCTGCAAGTTTTTTGAAAGGACAAATCTCTACTCTTTCTGTTCTTTTTCACAGAAAGATTGCTATTCATTTTGATATTCATTGTTTTGTACAGGCTTTGGTTTGTATCAAGCCTGTCATTAAGTCAATCTCTCCTCCTTGGAGTCTCAATTTGGTACTGAGGGCTTTACAAGCTCCTCCGTTTGAACCTTTGCGTTCTCTGGACATTAAAATTACTTTCTTGGAAAGTATTGTTCCTTTTGGCTATCTCTTCTGCTAGAAGAGTTTCTGAGTTTTCTGCTCTTTCTTGTGGATCTCCTTTTCTGATTTTTTCATCAGGATAAGGCAGTGTTCTTTCCTGTTATTCATTATTTTGTTCAGGCTTTGGTTCTTATCAAACCTGTCATTAAGCCAATTTCTCCTCCTTGGAGTTTTAATTTGGTTCTGAAGGCTTTACAGGCTCTTCTATTTGCGCATATGCTTTCTCTAGACATTATTTACTTTCATGGAAAGTATTGTTCTTTTTAGACATCTCTTCAGCTAGAACAGTTTTTGAATTATCTGTTCTTTCTTGTCAGTCTCCTTTTTCTGAATTTTTCATCAGGATAAGGTGGTTTTTGCTATCCTCATTTCAATTCTTACCTAAAGTTGTGATTTCTATCAACATTAGGGAGGAATTATTGTCTTTTCCTAAGACTTCTTTGGTAAGATTCTTACATTCTTTGGATATGGTAAGAGTTTTGAAATCCTATGTTGAAGCTATTCAGATTTCACAGATTTCTAGTCTATTTGTTATCTTTTCTGGTTTTAGGAAGGTCAAAAGGCTTCTGCCATTTCTTTGGCATCTTGGTTAAACTTTTGATTCATCATGCTTATTTAGAGTCGGGTTGATTCCCGCCTCAGTGGATTACAGCTCATTCTACTAGGTAAGTTTCTACTTCCTGGGCTTTTAAGAATGAAGCTTCTGTTGATCAGATTTGCAAAGCAATGACTTGGTCTTCTTTGCATATTTTTTACTAAATTCTACCATTTTGATGTTTTCTCTTCTTTAGAAGCAGTTTTGGTAGAATGGTACTTTAGGCAGCTGTTTCAGTTTGATTCTTCTGCTTATAATTTCAGTTTTTTTCATTATAAAAATTGAAACTTTTTGATTTGGGTAGTGGATTTATTTTTCAGCGGAATTGGCTGTCTTTATTTTTTCCCTCCCTCTCTAGTGACTCTTGCGTGGAAGTTCCACATCTTAGGTATCTACTATCCCATACGTCACTAGCTCATGGACTCTTGCTAATTACATGAAAGAAAACATAATTTATGTAAGAAATTACCTGATAAATTCATTTCTTTCATATTAGCAAGAGTCCATGAGGCCCACCCTTTTTGTGGTGGTTATGATTTTTTGTATAAAGCACAATTATTCCAATTCCTTATTTTTTGATGCTTTCGCTCCTTTCTTATCACCCCACTTCTTGGCTATTCCTTAAACTGAATTGTGGGTGTGGTGAGGGGTGTATTTATAGGCATTTTAAGGTTTGGGAAACTTTGCCCCTCCTGGTAGGAATGTATATCCCATACGTCACTAGCTCATGGACTCTTGCTAATATGAAAGAAATGAATTTATCAGGTAAGTTCTTACATAAATTATGTTTTTTTCTTCTCCTCTGAGGTTGCCTCTGTTCACGGACCTTCTATTCCAAACCAGTCCCCTTTCCATACTCTGGATTCTCTGATGCTGTCTGCATGGAGATTATCCCCTTGATGCTGTTATCTGAGGTTTTCTTGACAGGGTCTAGTTTCTTTGATACAGGCTAGTAGCTGGTGTTCAAGGTGGGTCGCTCCTATCTGACTTGGTGCACAGATCGCATTTTCCCTTAGTTCAGGGTTAGAGTTCCTTGAATTCTTTGGCTTCTCCATGCGTTTTGGAGAAATGGGTTATCAGTTCTTCAAGAACTGTTTTCAGTTTTGTCTGTGTGATACTAGACATTGGCTAATCTTTCCGATGTTCTGTTCTTTGTTCAGATCCTGGTTACCATCGGGCTTGTGTTTAAAACCGGTTCATTTTGTGTCCTCTCTAGCTTGGGTATTAGGTTCCTAACAGTAGTGAATGAATTTGTGGACTCTCCCTGCCATTGGAAGAAAAAAACATTTATGCTTACCTAATTATTTTCTTTCCTGGCAAGAAGATTCCATGAGCCCGCCCTAGGATTCTTAAGGCAGTGTTCTTTCCTTATCTTCTGGCGCCTTTATTCCCTAGCATTTCTCCTATTTTTCCTCTAAAAAAATAATTGGTAGAGTAAGGTAAGGGATATTTATAGCTTTGGTTGTGGTGTATTTTCCTCCTACTGGTGGCCAGGAGGTGTTGTATTCCCAATAGTAATGAATTCATTTGTTGCCTCTCCCTGCCAGGAAAGAAAATAATTTCAGGTAAGCATGAATGTTGTTTAAATGATTCGGATAAATCACACAAATTTAAACTAGTTTCCCTATTCACTTTCATGATCTAATTGTGCACAATCTTTTTATATGCACACTTTCTGAGGCACCAGCTCCTACTGAGGCACGTACAAGATTTACAGGATATACGTATATGAATTTTGGGATCGGCTGATGGCTGTCACATGATGCATTAGGAAGGAAAATGTAACTAACTGATATTTGTCAGAAAAAAAACCTACTCATTTGAAATTCAAAGGGGTAGATTTACCAAGCAGCGAACGCTGCTATATACCCCCGTAATTTTCGGCTCACCGAAAAGTAAGTTAAGGAGCAGCAGTCATAAGACACCCCAGCCAAAGGCTTAAATACCTCCACCACTCCCCTCATCCCCAAGTCATTCTTTGCCTTTCGTTACAGGATGGCAGAGAAGTGTCAGAAGATTCAGAGTAGTCTCTTATGGAGGGTAGTACTCTTCGCTATGGGACTGGAGTTTTAAGTAGTCTTGTCAGCCTCTCAGTGAGAGCATTGATGAAGGTTAGGGTCTGGAGATGCAGGGAGAGTCTGCAAAACCATCCAGACTCGTATTAACTCCTAAGCAATCAGTGTTGAGGAGTGTCACTGCCTGCTTCTATCACTCAAGTCCATGTCAGGTGCGATGCTACAAGATTGTCAAACTTGAGAGGCTGTGTGTTCCACGGCGATGATTCTGGTAAGATAGTTTCATTTTATTTCATATGATAACGTAAGAAGACAGGGTCACAGTATGACTCCTTCATCTGTAATGGAATCAAGGGTTAATATCTCCGGAAGGGGATTATTGATCAGGGGGGATTTCTTCTATAAGTTACGACGAGTCCACGGATGCATCCTTTACTTGTGGGATTTTATCCTCCTGCTAACAGTAAGCGGCAAAGAGCACCACAGCAGAGCTGTCTATATAGCTCCTCCCTTAGCTCCACCCCCCAGTCATTCTCTTTGCCTACTCTAAGTACTATTACAAAATTGCTTTGAAGTGAAGCGCTGGACTTTCCCCTCTTGCCAATCTAATAATACTACCTTCTTCCTAAGTAGTAGAATAACAAAGGACTATACAATTAATGGGTTTAGATGGCGCTAAAATAAGCTGTGGGTTACGCAAATAAAATAAAATTCCATGTGAAATCTTATGTATGTGAAAATATGAAACACAGTTTCATCTTTATTCTATCCCTTTAAACTAATTCTCTAATTAATAGCCTATTTGAATTAATATTCTAGATGCAGAACAAGTTTGTTGCAAAAATTTATTAAACTGGTCTTACAGATACGTTAAAGTTATTAAAACAACCATTCAATCTATATGGCCCTAAACTTCCATTCACCACTCAATATCATATACACAATTTTCTCCTGTAAATATTATATCAAAAATTCTAAACACATTAAAAACATCTGTAAAAAAGATAGTAGAAATATCAATGTAAATACAATATTTGGCTCCTTTTCAAACTTCTAAACCACAATATATGAAACCTTGGCAAAAAAACTCCTGTACTTTGATCAAATGGTCAGAGCTGTCTTTATGCAGATTAGCAATGATATATTACTCGGTCTTTAGAAATGTCCACATAGATCTCTGCTGTGCTGCAGTACTAATATTCACAGCTATTAGCAGTATTGAGGTCGTCAGTGATACTTATATCGGTGCAATTCAGTTCTCTTATCACTACCTCTCCACTGTCATAGGCACTTCAAGAGGAGTATACGTTTTCTGTTATGAACAATATCAATTCGATGGCATAAGTTTATACAGTCATGACGTCCCAAACTTCACAAATTCGTAATTATCACCAATGGTAATCCGTGCAGGGAACTCTGTGCTATTACACAATCACGCTCTCACCTGCTCTCCTTAGATTTATGTCGTCCGGCTGCTCCGACTTGGAAGCCCTGCTCTTAACGCTCTCCCAGATGCCGAATACCTTCTTCACTTGCGCAAGTCTTGGATAGGTTAATATCTATATTCAGCGTTCAGGAACACAATGTGATCTCTGCACTTCAGTACTAGGTACGCAGAGTCCGTGTGTATCAGGTCAAACCAGCTACTTGTAATTTAAGAAGAGTATACAGTCAACTTCACCTTCTACGTGTTTCACCCCTAAGGTTTGGGGCTTTTTCAAGATACTGTATATTGTTACTGTGTCCTTTAAATCCCCCACGGTTGTCATTGATTCGTCAATTTTGGATTTACTTCCTCTCTCACTCTGGAAGTGGTTAAAAGGTGGGATCCTCATGTTTCTTCATATGCAGGTAAGTGTCTAACCTGTAAATAGTCCAATACTGCTTTGCCAGATTAAGTACAGAGTTAAAAGGAGCTTTGCCATTACAAAACGCTATTTTAAGCCATGGTCTTATGGAGCTTAACCTTTCAATTGATAAACTTTTTAAAAAACATGTCATACTCAACAAGCCTAAAATCTAATACATTTGAAACAACCTAAAAAAATATTAAGTTCTCTAAATCTTTGCATTTAACCAATCAATATAGTTTCCTAAAAATCTTATTAATTTTTTTATTTTTTTTTTAATTGTGTGAAAAACTCCAGGGGATTTGAACCTGCGATCCCCTGGCCAAAGGGCTCAGAAGTTACCTCTATGCCATTAGGACTAATATGAGTTCCTTGTCTACATGAGAAAATATAGATTATTAAAACAAACTGAACTCATAATCGTTCCGGAAGGGATTTTGATGACCATATCCAAAATCTAACAATTTTTTGTATTCTATGGCTTTCCATTAGAAGTTGATAATTTGCATACGTATTCATTAAAAATAATGAATTCATTTAGTGTAGGTGGGGAGGGGGTTCAAACCCAGAGTACCCTTGACTAAGGAGCTGTGGCAACACCACTAAGCCATAAAGGCCTGTGAGGGTCAATGTGCCTCTCCATGTATCTAACTTTCCTTCTGTTAAATCTTACTCTGATCCCTTCAATGTAATTAAGGGAATCTATATGGCCTATCAACTTATCCTGTAGCTCAAAGTATATCAATTCTTAGATATTGGGTTGGATAATAAATATCTTATCATATTTTAATTATTCATTAAAAAATATTATTACAAACTCTACAGATTTGGGCTCCCAGGACGACCTTTTTCTATAAATCTCTTTAGGTTAGGAAGGGGCTAATATCCAGCTCGGAGTTTAACCCATTTGGGTGCAAGGCATTGAAGTTATAAATAATTTTGGCTTCCTTCCTAAGGAGTAGGTTTTCATAATTACCCCCCCTCCAATTTCCTTTCACTCTGCACAACCCCCAAAATTTGAGGTCCTTTGTGTTGTTTTTATGAACGTCCCTAAAGTGCTGGTACAAATGTGTTTCTAGGTTGCCTTTTTCAATATGCCAGAGGTGCTCACATATTCTATCTTGGAGCATTCTAGATGTCTCCGCTATATAGATTAGACCACAAGAGCACTGTAGCATATACACAACCCCTTTACTGCTACACCTTAAGGTGTCTCTAATCTTATAATCAACGTTTAATCCAAGGATACTTATACTTTTCTTTTTGGTGCTATGTTTGCAAGCTTTGCATGTAATACAGGGGTAGAAACCACTCACTTCCTTGCCCCATAGATCTTTATCTTTAATTTTCGAATGTATTCTCCCTCTCTTATATTCGCTTGGCGCTAACATTGATTTTAAATTTCTTGCCCTTTTAAATACCATTCTGGGATAAGGTGGTAGTTTGTCCCCTACTACAGGGTCATTCTTAATTATGTGCCAATGTCATCTTAGAACTTTTCTTATCTTATTATGAGCGTCAATGTAATTGGTCACAAACGGTATATCATATTCATCTTTACTTTGAGTGTCTTTTGTTTTATATGTTAACAGTGAATCCCTGTTAGTTTCCCTTGCTCTTATTACTGCATTTTTTACGATCTCCTCTCTATATCCTCTTTCCTCGAATTTCCCTTCTAATTGTTTTATCTGTTTCTCCAAAGTCACCAATCTCTGTGCAGTTTTTTCTGATTCTAAGACACTGTCCTATGGGTATATTGTTCTTCCATTTTGAAAAGTGACAGCTAGAGGCATGAATGTAATTATTAGAGTCTGTTGGTTTAAAATGGGTCCTTGTGACCAATTGGTAGTTTTCCACTCTAATATCCAGATCCAGAAAGGTTATGGTTTCTTTACTTATCTGGTAAGTGAAAGTCAAACCCCTATCGTTATTATTCATGGTATCAAACATATTTATTAGATCTCCTTCACTCCCTTTCCAAATGATGATAATATCATCAATATACCTTTCAAACAGCACGAGATTCGCACCAAGCTCTGCAAACTGAAGGAATCTGGTCTCCCAGTCCCCCATAAAAAGATTGGCATAGCTCGGTGCGAATCTCGTGCCCATTGCTGTTCCTTCTACTTGGAGATAGTAATTACTATCGAAAGAGAAATAGTTATGTTCTAAGATGAAACGTATGGCTTGTAATAAGAACTCTCTCTGTTCATTTCGTATACCCTCAACTTTCTGTAGGAATCCTTCAACTGCTTCTATCCCAGAATTATGGTTTATGTTGGTGTATAAAGACACCACATCACAGGTGGCCAATAGATAATCATTTTCCCATTTCATATCTTTGAGGAGTCTCAATATACTAGTCGAATCTTTCAAATATGTCTCCAGTTTGACTACATAACTCTGCAAAAATTTGTCAACATACTTTGACAAATTTGCCATGATGGACCCAATCCCTGAGACTATTGGTCTACCAGGGGGATTTATTAAACTCTTATGCACTTTAGGTAAGTAATAGAATATAGGTATTATTGGGAACTGTGGTTTAATATATATATATATTCCTTCTCTGTTAAGATTCCCTCATCTCTTCCTTTTATCAATATCCTATTCAATTTGTCCAGATATTTCTTTGTTGGGTCTAGTGTCAGCTTTTTGTACGTTTTCCTGTCATTTAATAGCCTTTCTGCCTCTTCCTTGTACTTATCACTGTCTAGTATCACCACTCCTCCTCCCTTATCAGCCATTTTGATGGTTATTGATTCATTACTTTGGAGTTCGTTCAATACCCCTCTTTCTTAGTTAAATTATTCTTGATAGGCTTCCCTGAACTGTCCAACTTTCTTAGGTCTGCTAAGACCATTTTCTCAAATGTTTTGAGATTGCTTCCCTTGTCATTACTTGGGTAAAATTTTGACTTTGTTTTTAAGGATGTGTGCTCATATTTATCTTCCTTCCTTGTGCTATTGTCATTACTAACAAATCTTTCAAGGGGATTCTTTAGGAAAAACCTTTTCAGGGTGAGAGGATAATTTATTAAAGGAGAAACAGAAGGTAGTGTTAGAGAGATTGGAAAGTGTTAAAAAAGAATTAGTGACAACGAAATGTAAGAAGTTTGAGAGGGATGTGAGAGAGTCATTAAATACTCAGATGGAAGATTCAGAGGTAAATACAAGGGAAATGTCAGACATACTGACAGATAGGAATAAGGTACATGGATGGGATAAAAATAGAGAGAACTCCCAAGCCATTCCGAATAATCAAAGAGTGGAGAAATTTGAGGGCTACCAAGACAATTATTATGATAATAGGAATGGAAATAGAGGCTATTTCTACCAGGACAGAGGTTATAACCAAGGAAGAGGTTTCAACCAGTATGTAAGATACAATAGGGACTACAACCAAAATAGTGGATATAATCAAGCAAGTGGGTACTGCCATTATGGTAGAAGGGATTATTATGGTTGGAATAGACATCAGAATCAAAATAATTATAGACATGATGAACAATATAGAAGGGATGAGAGAGAGGGTGCACATCAAGAAAGACATCATCGATCAAATAGGAGAGAGGAAAGTAAGGGAGAACAGAGTCAGCGGACAATCCCTACATATAATAAGTTTAGACACCTGAGCATGAACAATGAGGAACAAACTCAACCAATGAAGAGTTGGCTTTTTTAGGCCGAAGCCCTCCAAAAGAAGGACCACCACTGAGAAATGTTAGAAATAAACACACCAAGAATAGGAAAAAAACCAATAGAGGAGTCAGAGGAGGAAGGAGAAAGAATGGAGGCAAAGAGACAGAGGTACAAACTGATAGTAAGGGAATTTTTAACCTTCGTAAAAAGGAGTTAAGTAAAGAAGAGGAAAGAGTCCTAAAGTTAGGACTCTCTTTCGCTCCTTCAAAACCAATGAACAAGTTTGAAACTCACATAAATGTGAGGAAATTTGTATGGAATCTCACCCTGAAAATGTTTTTCCTAAAGAATCCCCTTGAAAGATTTGTTACACATTTTTGCAGAAGTATGTAGTCAAACTGGAGACATATTTGAAAGATTCAACTAGTATATTGAGACTCCTCAAAGATATGAAATGGGAAAATGATTATCTATTGGCCACCTGTGATGTGGTGTCTTTATACACCAACATAAACCATAATTTTGGGATACAAGCAGTTGAAGGATTCCTACAGAAAGATGAGGGTATACGAAATGAACAGAGAGAGTTCTTATTAGAAGCCATACGTTTCATCTTAGAACATAACTATTACTCTTTCGATAGTAATTACTATCTCCAAGTAGAAGGAACAGCAATGGGCACGAGATTTGCACCAAGCTATGCCAATCTTTTTATGGGGGACTGGGAGACCAGATTCCTTCAGTTTGCCGAGCTCGGTGCGAATCTCGTGCTGTTTAAAAGGTGAAAGTAGAAAAGAACAGAGCGCAACCGCAACTCAAGGTAAAAGTTTAATGAATAATTTGGCGCTATCGATACAGTTGCACTTACAAGATCATAGTAGAAATATCGCCTTGGACAAACAATCCTCCAACAGCAACTTTGTGTATGTGTTAGATCCAAAGGCACTGGTAAATATAACCACCGATAACAATTGTCCTTGTAGCCACAACTCAATCGTCTTGATTAAAAGTCTGTAATCTTGTCCCCCTTGTCTACGCGTTTCATCCGATTCATACGGACTTTCTCAAGACTCAGGACTCATATTGCACAGTTCGCGGGATCCTCCTTTTAAATATCTTAGTTGGATTTGATTGGATAGCATTACTCCAATCCTGTTGCTGGCGGTAGTCAGTTCATAAATTACAAGACGTATTACTACTTATGTGAATAGCTGCCATATTGAACATTACATATAATAAAAACTTGATTAATTTATTACAATTTTTTAAAAATACAAAAACAATACCAATGCAAAAATTGATAAAAAATTGAATTCTCTAATATACGCTATATGTGAATATAACAATAAACATTCCGATACACCTAACGTTGTTTTCTTCATAACTAAACTAATTCCAAACTTCCTTCTATTACTAGCATTGACAGTATATACTCTGTCAATATTACTCTACCTAAATTCTTTATATGTGATACGATTTTATAATATGGAAATTTATAAATATTAAAAGATACAAAAAATAAATTAATTAAAATTGATGATACTGATATTAATATTACCATTAAAAATAGGCTTTTGTAAAATTTACCATAGCTACTGACTGATACTTATTCACATCAATAATCAACACTTGTCTATACCATAAAGGCTTGAAGATCTAAATCTATATTCAAGCCTTTAGGGGCCAAACATTCAAGAGTCTGGATCCATTTAGTTTCCTTTTTTCTTAACGTGGTTAGTCTCTGATGAGGGTTTGAACTGACTGGTACTGTTTCTAAGATACTAATTTTCAGGCTACTAGGATCTTGTTTGTGATAGATCCTGAAATGATCTGATACACTATGTGTTTTGAGTCCTAATTCAATATTATTGATGTGTTCATAGCACCTAAGTTTTATTTTCCTTTTCGTCCTTCCTACATACACACTCCCACATTTGCATGTTAGGCTATAAACTACATAGGTGGATTGACATGTACCCCTTGATTTAATAGGAATTGATTTTGTGTGACTAGTATTCATGATTTTATCTCTATTCCAAATTATAGGGCACATACAGCAATTCTTGCGATCACACTTGAAGGTCCCTGGTTTTCCAGAGACCCATTGATCTAAAGTACCATTGCCTCTATGTTTATTGGATTCTGTGTTTGGCAATTTTGATGGGGATAGAATATTTTTAAGGTTCCTATTTTTCTTGAACACAATATTTGGTTTATCTTGTATTATTACTCCCTTCAGTAGTGGGTCCGCTTTGAGTATCCCCCAATATTTATTTAAAGTTTTTTTTTAAAAACCTGCTCCTTCATTATAAGTGGTGACAAATCTAATTGTATTCTCATTTGTGTTTTCACTTTCATTCTGTTTCTTATTGGAACATAATAAGTGTTCTCTTGAACAAACTGTATTTTTATTTCTAGCTTCTATAACTAAATCTCTATTATACTCTTTCTCCAAAAACTTTTTCTCAAGAGCATCAGCTTCTTTATTAAAATCTTCAATCTTTGTACAATTTCTACGGACTCTACGAAACTGACCAAACGGTATATTTTGTATACATGATTTTTTATGGCCACTTTTTGCTATTAAAAATCCATTGCTGTCTGTTGCTTTGCGGAAATATTTTACCATTACCACTTTATGTTTCTTCAGTAAAGAATTCCACATCTAAAAATTTGATTTTCTCTTGTAAGGTGGATCCAGTCCACGGATCATCCATTACTTGTGGGATATTCTCCTTCCCAACAGGAAGTTGCAAGAGGACACCCACAGCAGAGCTGCTATATAGCTCCTCCCCTAAATGCCATACCCAGTCATTCTATTGCAACTCTCAGCAAAGATGGAGGTAGTAAGAGGAGAGTGGTAAAATATAGTTAGTTTTTTCTTCAATCAAAAGTTTGTTATTTTCAAATAGTACCGGAGTTGTACTATTTTATCTCAGGCAGTATTTAGAAGAAGAATCTGCCTGCATTTTCTATGATCTTAGCAGCTTGTAACTAAGATCCACTGCTGTTCTCACATATGTCTGAGGAGTGAGGGAACTTCAGAGGGCGAATGGCGTGCAGGTTATCCTGCTATGAGGTATTTGCAGTTTTAAGTTTTTCTAGGGACTAGAAAATGCTGCTGATACCGGATTAATGTAAGTTAAGCCTAAATGCAGTGATTTAATAGCGACTTGTATCAGGCTTACTATCAGAGATATATACTCTTATAAAAGGGCAATTTAAAACGTTTGCTGGCATGTTTAATCGTTTTTATATATGCTTTGGTGATAAAACTTTATTGGGGCCTAGTTTTTTCCACATGGCTGGCTTGATTTTTGCCTAGAAACAGTTTCCTGAGGCTTTCCACTGTTGTAGTATGAGTGGGAGGGGCCTATTTTAGCGCTTTTTTGCGCAGTTAAAATTACAGACAGAGACATTCAGCTTCCCTCAGCAGTCCCCTGCATGCTATAGGACATCTCTGAAGGGCTCTAAAGGCTTCAAAAGTCATTTATTAAGGAAGGTAGGGCCACAGTAGCAGTTGTTGTGACTGTTTAAAAAAACGTTTATTTCTTTTTTTTTATCCGTTTTTTGCATTAAGGGGTTAATCATCCATTTGCAAGTGGGTGCAATGCTCTGCTAACCTATTACATACACTGTACACATTTCGTTTGATTTACTGCCTTTTTTCACTGTTTTTCAAATTTTGACAAAATTTGTTTCTCTTAAAGGCACAGTACCGTTTTTTTATATATGCTTGTTAACTTGATTTAAAGTGTTTTCCAAGCTTGCTAGTCTCATTGCTAGTCTGTACAAACATGTCTGACATAGAGGAAACTCCTTGTTCATTATGTTTAAAAGCCATGGTGGAACCCCATATGAGAATGTGTACTAAATGTATTGATTTCACTTTAAACAATTAAGATCAGCTTTTGTCTTTAAAATATTTATCACCAGAGGATTCTGACGAGGGGGAAGTTATGCCGACTAACTCTCCCCACGTGTCAGACCCTTTGACTCCCGCTCAAGGGACTCACGCTCAAATGGCGCCAAGTACATCAAAGACGCCCATAGCGATTACTTTACAAGGGAGATTTCACCTTTCACGATTATCTGTGAACCAGATAAAGAAAGAGGCATTATTACACTGTGTGCAAGACCTTCTAGTTATGGGAGTGATCCATCCAGTTCCAAAGGAGGAACAGGGACAGGGATTTTACTCAAATCTGTTTGTGGTTCCCAAAAAAGAGGGAACCTTCAGACCAATCTTGGATCTAAAGATCTTAAACAAATTCCTCAGAGTTCCATCATTCAAAATGGAAACTATTCGGACCATCCTACCTATGATCCAGGAGGGTCAATATATGACTACCGTGGATTTAAATGATGCTTAACTTCACATTCCGATACACAAAGATCATCATCGGTTCCTAAGGTTTGCCTTTCTGGACAGGCATTACCAGTTTGTGGCTCTTCCCTTCGGGTTAGCTACAGCCCCAAGAATTTTTACAAAGGTTCTGGGGTCGCTTCTGGCGGTCCTAAGGCCGCGGGGCATAGCAGTGGCCCCTTATCTAGAGGACATCCTGATACAGGCGTCAAACTTCCAAATTGCCAAGTCCCATACGGACATAGTTCTGGCATTTCTGAGGTCGCATGGGTGGAAAGTGAATGAGGAAAAGAGTTCTCTGTCCCCACTCACAAGAGTCTCCTTCCTAGGGACTCTGATATATTCTGTAGAAATGAAAATTTACCTGACGGAGTCCAGGTTATCAAAACTTCTAAATTCTTGCCGTTTTTTCCATTCTATTCCGCGCCCTTCGGTGGCTCAGTGCATGGAAGTAATCGGCTTAATGGTAGCGGCAATGGACATAGTACCGTTTGCGCGCCTACATCTCAGACCGCTGCAACTATGCATGCTCAGTCAGTGGAATGGGGATTACACAGATTTGTCCGCTCTACTAAATCTGGATCAAGAGACCAGAGATTCTCTCCTCTGGTGGCTATCTTGGGTCCATCTGTCCAAAGGTATGATTTTTCACAGGCCAGATTGGACAATTGTAACGACAGATGCCAGCCTTCTAGGTTGGGGTGCAGTCTGGAACTCCCTGAAGGCTCAGGGATCCTGGACTCAGGAGGAGAAACTTCTCCCAATAAATATTCTGGAATTGAGGGCAATATTCAATGCTCTTCAAGCTTGGCCTCAGTTAACAACCCTGAGGTTCATCAGATTTCAGTCGGACAAACATCACGACTGTGGCTTTCATCAACCATCAAGGGGGAACAAGGAGTTCCCTAGCGATGTTAGAAGTCTCCAAAATAATTCGCTGGGCAGAGAGACACTCGTGCCACCTATCAGCTATCCATATCCCAAGTGTAGAGAACTGGGAGGCGGATTTTCTAAGTCGTCAGACTTTTCATCCAGGGGAGTGGGAACTCCATCCGGAGGTGTTTGCTCAATTGATTCATCGTTGGGGCAAACCAGAACTGGATCTCATGGCATCTCGCCAGAACGCCAAGCTTCCTTATTACGGATCCAGGTCCAGGGACCCGGAAGCGACGCTGATAGATGCTCTAGCAGCGCCTTGGTCTTTCAACCTGGCTTACGTGTTTCCACCGTTTCCTCTGCTCCCTCGACTGATTGCCAAAATCAAGCAGGAGAGAGCATCAGTGATCTTGATAGCGCCTGCGTGGCCACGCAGGACCTGGTATGCAGACCTAGTGGACATGTCATCCTTTCCACCTTGGACTCTGCCTTTGAGATGAGACCTTCTACTACAAGGTCCTTTCAATCATCCAAATCTAATTTCTCTGAGACTGACTGCCTGGAGATTGAACGCTTGATTTTATCAAAGCGTGGCTTCTCCGAGTCAGTCATTGATACCTTAATACAGGCACGAAAGCCTGTCACCAGGAAAATCTACCATAAGATATGGCGTAAATATCTTTATTGGTGTGAATCCAAAAGTTACTCATGGAGTAAGGTTAGGATTCCCAGGATATTATCTTTTCTCCAAGAGGGTTTGGAAAAAGGATTATCAGCTAGTTCTTTGAAGGGACAGATTTCTGCTCTGTCTATTCTTTTGCACAAGCGTCTGGCGGATATTCCAGACGTTCAGGCGTTTTGTCAGGCGTTGGTTAGAATCAAGCCTGTGTTTAAACCTGTTGCTCCCCCATGGAGCTTAAATTTGGTTCTTAAAGTTCTTCAAGGGGTTCCGTTTGAACCTCTTCATTCCATAGATATCAAACTTTTATCTTGGAAAGTTCTTTTTTTTGATGGCTATTTCCTCGGCTCGTAGAGTCTCCGAGTTATCTGCTTTACAATGTGATTCTCCTTATTTGATCTTCCATACAGATAAGGTAGTTCTGCGTACAAAACCTGGGTTTTTGCCTAAGGTGGTATCTACTAAGAATATCAATCAAGAGATTGTTGTTCCATCATTGTGTCCTAATCCTTCTTCAAAGAAGGAACGTCTTTTACATAATCTGGACGTGGTTCATGCTTTAAAGTTTTACTTACAAGCTACTAAAGATTTTCGTCAAACATCTGCTTTGTTTGTGGTTTACTCTGGACAGAGGAGAGGTCAAAAGGCTTCGGCAACCTCTCTTTCTTTTTGGCTAAGAAGCATAATTCGCTTAGCCTATGAGACTGCTGGCCAGCAGCCTCCTGAAAGGATTACAGCTCATTCTACTAGAGCTGTGGCTTCCACTTGGGCCTTTAAAAATGCATTTGCAATTTGCATTTGCAATTTGCAAGCCGGTGACTTGGTCTTCGCTTCATACTTTTTCCAAATTCTACAAATTTGATACTTTTGCTTCTTCGGAGGCTATTTTTGGGAGAAAGGTTTTACAGGCAGTGGTACCTTCCGTTTAAGTACCTGCCTTGTCCCTCCCTTCATCCGTGTACTTTAGCTTTGGTATTGGTATCCCACAAGTAATGGATGATCCGTGGACTGGATACACCTTACAAGAGAAAACACAATTTATGTTATGATAAATTTATTTCTCTTGTGGTGTATCCAGTCCACGGCCCGCCCTGTCATTTTAAGGCAGGTCAAAATTTTAGATTAAACTACAGTCACCACTGCACCCTATGGTTTCTCCTTTCTCTGCTTGTCTTCGGTCGAATGACTGGATATGGCAGTTAGGGGAGTAGCTATATAGCAGCTCTGCTGTGGGTGTCCTCTTGCAACTTCCTGTTGGGAAGGAGAATATCCCACAAGTAATGGATGATCCGTGGACTGGATACAACACAAGAGAAATAAATTTATCAGGTAAGCATAAATTGTGTTTTCTCTTTTGACATTTTACTGGTAAAGGATAGATTATATGTGTTGTCATTAATATGGTTAATAAATTCATGGGCGAGAGTTATATCACCTTGCCAAATAATGATAATGTTGTCAATGTATCTCAGATACTTGAAGACATTGCTAGAATATGGATTATTATTCCATATTTTCATGTCTTCAAAGTGGGCCATATTTATATTGGCATACGATGGTGCCATTGGGTTGCCCATGGCCGTCCCTTGGATTTGCCTGTAGAAAGTCCCATAGAAATTGAAATAATTATTGTAAAGAATGAACTCTATTCCCTTTGTTATAAACTCCAGATGTTTAGTAGATATACCACTATCTGTACCTATCATTTTGAAAGCATTTATCCCTTTGTTGTGAGGAATATTAGTGTACAACGAAGACACGTCACATGTTATCCACATATATTCTTCTTTCCATTGTATGCCTTCTAATTGTGTAATCACATCCAACGTGTCCTTGATGTACGACTTGACATTCCTCACAATTGGCTGCATATAAGAGTCAATATATGTTGACAAATTACTGGTGATAGATTCTAAACCTGAAATGATAGGTTGACCGGGGGTTTTTATTGGGTCTTTATGTAGCTTCGGAATATAATAAAAAATGGGAATTTTGGGGTGAGGGTTATATACAAATCCAAACTCATCGTTATTTAGTATGGCTTCTCTTTTGGCCTCTATTAAGATATTAAATAACTTCTTATTATATTCGATGGTTGGATCTTTGACCAATTTTTCGTATGTGTTTATATCCCCCAATAATCGGTATGCTTCATTTAAATAATCTGCCTTATCTTGGACTATGATCCCGCCCCCCTTGTCTGCCTTTCTAATGACTAATCTGATTGTCATTTTTCAATTTATTAAGAGACAGTCTTTCATGAATTTTTAGATTATCTCTATATTTAAATTTGTTCTTAAATGTTCCTGAATCAAAGTATTTATTAATTTCTTCAGTCACTAGAGCATTAAAAACTGGAATGTATTCCCCTTGTGTGTATGTGGGGTTAAAAGAGGAGGGACGTTTAAATTTACTGTGTCTAATTTCATTCTCATTATCATGTAAACTTAAATTCATTAACTCATCCATTTCTATATTAGTGCTGTCACTCTCATTATTTGCTATGGAGGTCAATTGATTCATTGTTCTTAAGGTTTCTATATCTTTCTGATCCCATGTATTGTTAGTACTATCTTTCATTTCTATCACCTTATATGACTTACTATTGTTTGCATTGTATCTCTTTAGGTTTAATTTACGTACAAATTTCTGTATATCTATATATGTGTATATCTACAGGCAAATCCAAGGGACGGCCATGGGCACCCCAATGGCAACATCGTATGCCAATATATATATGGCCCACTTTGAAGACATGAAAATATGGAATAATAATCCATATTCTAGCAATGTCGTCAAGTATCTTAGATACATTGACGACATTATCATTATTTGGCAAGGTGATATAAATCTGGCCCATGAATTTATTAACCATATCAATGACAACACATATAATCTATCCTTTACCAGTAAAATGTCAAAAGAGAAAATCGAATTTTTAGATGTGGAATTCTTTACTGAAGAAATATCTAAAGAGGTAATGGTAAAAAATTTCCGCAAAGCAACAGACAGCAATGGATTTTTAAACGCAAAAAGTGGCCATAAAAAATCATGGATACAAAATATATCGTTTGGTCAGTTTCGTAGAGTCCGTAGAAATTGTACAAAGATTGAAGATTTTAATAAAGAAGCTGATGTTTTTGAGAAAAAGTTTTTGGAGAAAGAGTATAATAGAGATTTGGTTATAGAAGCTAGAAATAAAAATACAGTTTGTTCAAGAGAACACTTATTATGTTCCAATAAGAAACAGAATGAAAGTGAAAACACAAATGAGAATACAATTAGATTTGTCACCACTTATAGTGAAGGAGCAGGTTTTTTAAAAAAAACTTTAAATAAATATTGAGGGATACTCAAAGCGGACCCACTACTGAAGTTAGTAATACAAGATAAACCAGATATTGTGTTCAAGAAAAATAGGAACCTTAAAAATATTCTATCCCCATCAAAATTGCCAAACACAGAATCCAATAAACATAGAGGCAATGGTACTTTAGATCAATGGGTCTCTGGAAAACCAGGGACCTTCAAGTGTGGTCGCAAGAATTGCTGTATGTGCCCTATAATTTGGAATAGAGATAAAATCATGAATACTAGTCACACAAAATCAATTCCTATTAAATCAAGGGGTACATGTCAATCCACCTATGTAGTTTATAGCCTAACATGCAAATGTGGGAGTGTGTATGTAGGAAGGACGAAAAGGAAAATAAAACGTAGGTGCTATGAACACATCAATAATATTGATTTAAGACTCAAAACACATAGTGTATCAGATCATTTCAGGATCTATCACAAACAAGATCCTAGTAGCCTGAAAATTAGTATCTTAGAAACAGTACCAGTCAATTCTAACCCTCATCAGAGACTAACCACGTTAAGAAAAAAGGAAACTAAATGGATCCAGACTCTTGAATGTTTGGCCCCTAAAGGCTTGAATATAGATTTAGATCTTCAAGCCTTTATGGTATAGACAAGTGTTGATTATTGATGTGAATAAGTATCAGTCAGTCGCTATGGTACATTTTACAAAAGCCTATTTTTAATGGTAATATTAATATCAGTATCATCAATTTTAATTAATTTATTTTTTGTATCTTTTAATATTTATAAATTTCCATATTATAAAATTGTATCACATGTAAAGAATTTAGGTAGAGTAATATTGACAGAGTATATACTGTCAATGCTAGTAATAGAAGGAAGTTTAGAATTAGTTTAGTTATGAAGAAAGCAACGTTAGGTGTATCGCAATGTTTATTGTTATATTCACATATAGCGTATATTAGAGAATTCAATTTTTTATCAATTTTTGCATTGGTATTGTTTTTGTATTTTTTTTAAAATTGTAATAAATTAATCAAGTTTTTATTATATGTAATGTTCAATATGGCAGCTATTCACATAAGTAGTAATACGTCTTGTAATTTATGAACTGACTAACGCTCTACAATAGAAAGGGAGGTGTGTCTGAGCCAGCAACAGGATTGAAGTAATGCTATCCAATCAAATCCAACTAAGATATTTAAAAGGAGGATCCCTGCGAACTGTGCAATATGAGTCCTGAGTCTTGAGAAAGTTCGTATGAATCGGATGAAACGCGTAGACAAGGGGGACAAGATTACAGACTTTTAATCAAGATGATTGAGTTGTGGCTACAAGGACAATTGTTATCGGTGGTTATATTTACCAGTGCCTTTGGATCTAACACATACACAAGGACGGAACACAGCCGGAAGTGAAGCAAGTTGTTAAAGAGCCGGGTTGCTGTTAGAGGATTGTTTGTCAAAGGCGATATTTCTACTATGATCTTGTAAGTGCAACTGTATCGATAACGGCAAATTATTCATTAAACTTTTACCTTGAGTTGCGGTTGCGCTCTGTTCTTTTCTACTTTCAGCATCGACACGGCTTGGCGCTCTTTAGCGTCCAGTGACCAGGATAGCAGCACAGCACTCAATATCAGAGAAAGGAGGAAGTCGGATACAAGCAGTGGAGAACAAACAACCGAAAAACAGTTCTACCATACTCCTTGAGACATTGAGGTGAGAATCATAATAATATCTTTTGACCTAACTGGTGTATTTGTAACAATAATATATATATACAAGTTTGATACATATCAACGTTCGTTGTCAAATTATATATTTCTAAAACCATAGTTGTATTCTGCCAATAGCTCATTCTGATTTCTGTATATAAAGTATTATATGTAAAATATTTGGATATATCAGATGTGCTGGGGACTTACGAATACTATCACAAGTTTTGAGCTCTAGCAGTTTTCAGTCTGTTAGCACAGTGTTAGGCGGAGTAGTGTTTAAAAGGTATATTGATGATATTATCATCATTTGGATAGGGAGTGAAGGAGATCTAATTAATATGTTTGATACCATGAATAATAATGATAGGGGTTTGACTTTCACTTACCAGATAAGTAAAGAAACCATAACCTTTCTGGATCTGGATATTAGAGTGGAAAACGACCAATTGGTCACAAGGACCCATTTTAAACCAACAGACTAATTACATTCATGACTCTAGCTGTCACTTTTCAAAATGGAAGAACAATATACCCAGTAGGACAGTGTCTTAGAATCAGAAAAAACTGCACAGAGATTGGTGACTTTGAGAAACAGATAAAACAATTAGAAGGGAAATTCGAGGAAAGAGGTTATAAAGAGGAGATCGTAAAAAATGCAGTAATAAGAGCAAGGGAAACTAACAGGGATTCACTGTTAACATATAAAACAAAAGACACTCAAAGTAAAGATGAATATGATATACCGTTTGTGACCAATTACAGTGACGATCATAATAAGATAAGAAAAGTTCTAAGAAGACATTGGCACATAATTAAGAATGACCCTGTAGTAGGGGACAAATCTTATCCCAGAATGGTATTTAAAAGGGCAAGAAATTTAAAATCAATGTTAGCGCCAAGCGAATATAAGAGAGGGAGAATACATTCGAAAATTAAAGATAAAGATCTATGGGGCAAGGAAGTGAGTGGTTTCTACCCCTGTATTACATGCAAAGCTTGCAAACATAGCACCAAAAAGAAAAGTACAAGTATCCCTGGATTAAAAGTTGATTATAAGATTAGAGACACCTTAAGGTGTAGCAGTAAAGGGGTTGTGTATATGCTACAGTGCTCTTGTGGTCTAATCTATATAGGGGAGACATCTAGTATGCTCTGAGATAGAATACATGAGCACCTCTGGCATATTGAAAAAGGCAGCCTAGAAACACATTTGTACCAGCACTTTAGGGACGTTCAAAAAACAACACAAAGGACCTCAAATTTTGGGGGTTGTGCAGAGTGAAAGGAAATTGGAGGGGGGGTAATTATGAAAACCTACTCCACAGCTCCTTAGTCAAGGGTACTCTAGGTTTGAACCCCCTCCCCACCCACACTAAATGAATTAATTAATTATTTTTAATGTATACGTATGCTAATTATAGAACTTCTAATGGTAAGCCATATAATATAAAAAATTGTTAGATTTTGGATATGGTCATCAAAATCCCTTCCGGAACGATTATGAGTTCAGGTTGTTTTAATAATCTATATTTTCTCATGTAGACAAGGAACTCATATTAGCCCTAATGGCATAGAGGTAACTTCTGAGCCCTTTGGGCAGGGGATTGCAGGTTCAAATCCCCAGTAGTTTTTCACACTATTTAAAAAAAAAAAAAAAAATTTAATAAGATTTTTAGGAAACTATATTGAATGGTTAAATGCAATGATTTAGGGAACTTAATATTTTTTAGGTTGTTTCAAATGTGTTAGATTTTAGGCTTGTTGAGTATGACAAGTTTATCATTTGAAAGTTTAAGATCCATAAGACCATGGCTTAAAATAGTGTTTTGTAATGGCAAAGCTCCTTTTAACTCTGTACTTAATCTGGCAAAGCAGCATTGGACTATTTACAGGTTAGACACTTACCTGCATATGAAGAAACATGAGGATCCCACCTTTTAACCACTTCCAGAGTGAAAGAGGAAGTAAATCCAAAATTGACGAATCAATGACAACCGTGGGGGATTTAAAGGACACAGTAACAGTATACAGTATCTTTTAAAAGCCCCAAACCTTAGGGGTGAAACGCGTAGAAGGTGAAGGTGACTGTATACTCTTCTTAAATTACAAGTAGCTGGTTTGACCTGATACACACGGACTCTGCGTATCTAATACTGAAGTGCAGAGATTACATTGTGTTCCTGAACGCTGAATATAGATATTAACCTATCCAAGACTTGCGCAAGTGAAGAAGGTATTCAGCATCTGGGAGAGTGTTAAGAGCAGCGCTTCCAAGTCGGAGCAGCCGGATGATATAAATCTAAGGAGAGCAGGTGAGAGCGTGATTGTGTAATAGCACAGAGTTCCCTGCACGGATTACCATTGGTGATAATTATGAATTTGTGAAGTTTGGGACGTCATGACTGTATAAACTTATGCCATCGAATTGATATTGTTCATAACAGAAAACGTATACTCCTCTTGAAGTGCCTATGACAGTGGAGAGGTAGTGATAAGAGAACTGAATTGCACCGATATAAGTATCGCTGACGACCTCAATACTGCTAATAGCTTTGAATATTAGTACTGCAGCACAGCAGAGATCTATGTGGACATTTCTAAAGACTGAGTAGTATATCATTGCTAATCTGCATAAAGACATCTCTGACCATTTGATCAAAGTACAGGAGTTTTTTTGCCAAGGTTTCATATATTGTGGTTTAGAAGTTTGAAAAGGAGCAAAATATTTACATTGATATTTCTACTATCATTTTTACGGATCTTTTTTACAGATGTTTTTAATGTGTTTAGAATTTTTGATATAATATTTACAGGAGAAAATTGTGTATATGATATTGAGTGGTGAATGGAAGTTTAGGGCCATATAGATTGAATGGTTGTTTTAATAACTTTAACGTATCTGTAAGACCAGTTTAATAAATTTTTGCAACAAACTTGTTCTGCATCTAGAATATTAATTCAAATAGGCTATTAATTAGAGAATTAGTTTAAAGGGATAAAATAAAGGTGAAAATGTGTTTTATATTTTCACATACATAAGATTTCACATGGAATTTTATTTTATTTGAGTAACCCACAGCTTATTTTAGCGCCATCTAAACCCATTAATTGTATAGTACTCTAAGTACTAGGAAGGGTAAAGTGAAAGAGGTGATAAAATATTAATGTTGCGTGAGTTGTGAGCTAATTCCGCTAAAGGCAATAATTGAGACCAGTTGGAGTGGTGATGGTTTACATAGTGTCTGAGAAAAGATTCCAAGGATTGATTTACACGCTCGGTCTGTCCGTTGGATTGAGGATGATGTGCAGTAGAAAGACAAATGATGATTCCGAAGTGCTTACAAAAAGACCACCAAAATTTGGAAACAAATTGAACTCCACGATCAGACACAATGTCAGAGGGAAAACCATGTAATCGAGATATATGCAGAACAAAAAGTTCAGAAAGTTTTCGAGCTGAAGGCAAACCAGGAAGAGGAATGAAATGAGCAGACTTGGAGTATCGGTCCACCACTACCCAAATGGTCGTATTTCCAGCAGAAACAGGAAGATCCGTAACAAAGTCCATGGATAAGTGGGACCAAGCATAATGAGGAACTGGAAGAGGGTGTAACAAACCAAACGGTTGATGAGTAGATTGTTTATTCAATGCACAAGAGCTACAAGCGGCAATGTAATCCTTAACATCCCTCCTCATGGTGGACCACCAAACATGCTGCTTAAGTTTCCACAGTGTATTGGTTACTCCAGGATGACCTGCTGATATGTTGTCATGAGCCCAACGTAAAAGCTTAAGACGTAATCCTCTGGGTACATACAGGATTCCAGAAGGAAGTTTGTAAGAGAATGGTACCCGGTTTTGAGCAGAACGTAAAGCCTGTACTGGAAAAGAGGATACTTGAGCCAGAACTCTGACTGGACGTAGTATGGGTTCAGAATCCAGCGGAGTAGACTCTGTAGATTGAAATTGCCTGGATAATGCATCTCTTGGAACCAGGAACATAGGAAAGTATGCAATTAAACCTGGAAAAGAACAAGGCCCACCGAGCCTGATAAGGATTGAGGCGTTTAGCTGTATGGAGGTATAGGAGATTCTTGTGGTCTCTCAGAATAAAAAATGGTTGACTAGTACCCTCCAACCAATGTCTCCACTCATCCAAAGCTAGTTTTATAGCCAATAGTTCTTTATTGCCCACATCATAGTTTAACTCGGCAGGATTGAATTTTTTCGAAAAGAACGCCACCGGATGTATCTTGCTGGTAGACGGATTTCATTGGGAGAGAACAGCTCCAGCAGCAATAAAGGAAGCATCTACCTCCAAGATAAACTGGAGATCAGGAATGGGATGACTGAGGAGAGGTGCAGAAGAAAATGCTGATTTCAGCGTTTCAAAAGCCTGTCCCTTCTTAGTGAGCTAAGTGAGAGGAGACGTGATGTCAGCAAAGTTCTTTATAAACTTTCTATAGTAATTGGCAAAGCCAAGGAACCTCTGCAGGGATTTGAGGGTGGTTGGTCTGGGCCAGACCTTGATAGCCGAAAGTTTAGCAGGATCCATCTCAAAACCAGATTCTGAAATAATATAACCCAAGAAGGGAATGGAACTCTGATGGAAAGAACATTTCTCCAATTTAGCGAAAAGGGAGTTATCACGAAATCTTTGAAGCACAAGTTTTACATGGTGTACATGTTCCTGTAATGTTCTGGAATAGATCAGAATGTCATCAAGATAAATGATAACAAATTGATTTAAATAATCTCTGAAGATCTCATTAACAAAGTGCTGAAATACTGCTGGTGCATTGCACAATCGAAAAGGCATTACAAGATACTCGTAGTGACCAAATCTAGTGTTAAATGCCGTCTTCCATTCGTCTCCCTTACGAATTCTGACCAAATTGTAGACCCCACGGAGATCCAACTTGGAGAAAATTTAAGCACCTTGGAGCCGATCAAATAGCTCAGGGATGAGCAGAAGAGGGTAACTGTTTTTGACAGTAATCTGATTCAAGGCCCGATAATCAATACAGCGACGAAGTCCTCCATCTTTTTTCCCAATAAAGAAAAACCCTGCACCCACAGGTGAAGAGGAAGGATGAATAAATCCTCTGGCTACGTTGTGCTTAATGTATTCTTCCAGAGAGACATTTTCTTGACGAGAGAGAGGATAGGTCTTTTCCTTAGGCAGAGGAGTCCCAGAATACAGATCGATAGGACAGTCAAAAATCTGGTGAGGAGGTAACTTCTCAGCCTCCTTTTTAGAAAAAACATCACAAAAGGCATGATAGTGATTAGGCAACGAATCAGGAACTTCCAACATAGCCACAACAGGACAGGATGGTTTAGAGGTATTTTGCAGGCAATGCTTAAAACAGGTAGTTCCCCAGGAAATAAGCTCTCCTTTAGACCATGAGAATACTGGATCATGAAGCTGCAACAAAGTTAACCCCAAAATCAACGGTAAGTTGGGGGAAGAGATGACATCAAAATTAATAATTTCAGAGTGGAGTATGCCCACAGATTAAAGAAGAGGAAAAGTAGAATGTTGAATGATTCCAGAACCCAGAGGCTGTCCACTAACAGTAGTTACATTGATTAATTGTTTCTTGGCTAGAAGAGGAATCCTGAGAGAGTCAACAAAACTTGAATCAATGAAAACTCCAGCAGCTCCAGAGTCGATGAGAGCTTGAGCTTGAAACTTGGTGTTTCCAAAAGTGATGGTTACAGGAACAAAGAGTTTAGAATTGAGGGATGACATGGGATTCTGGCTTAACTCTGTCCATCTATCAATAGTTAAGCCTTGGCTTTTACTGGGCAGATAGGACAGTCCTTCAGTAAATGTCCTTTGGTGCCACAATACAGACATAACCCAAGAGTACGCCTTCTATGGCATTCAGCTTCTGTTAACTTAATAGCTCCTACTTCCATGGGTTCTACAGACTCCGATGAATGGGAGTTATTATTAGAAAGACTTGGGGTACGAATAGGAGGACGATAAGTAGACCTAGAAAAAGATGTCTGATTCCTATCTCTCTCCTGAAGACGTTCAATATGCCGGGCGTTGACATTAACACATAAATTGATAAGATCCTCCAAAGAGTCCGGAAGTTCCCGAAATACAAGTTCATCCTTTAAGCGTTCGGAAAGTCCTTTGCGAAAGGCTGCCCGTAAGGCTCGATGGTTCGAATCAGTCTCTGTGGCTAAAGTCCTGAATTCAATAGCGTATTGAGCTACAGAAAGGGATCTCTGTCTCAAATCCAACAACCCTTCCTCAGCAGCTGCAGACCTCCCAGGCTTGTCAAAAACAGCGGAAAAAATAGACACAAATAACTCTAAATCGGGGGGCGGAGCTTGGTAGCGACCATGATGGCCGCATAAGTCCGGAGCTCCGTACAACAGAGCCTTAAAATCACTGCCTGGGGCCATCACTGCTACTTAAAACTTATGGCACAAATCTCAGGTGAAGCAAAGAACTCACGCTAAACCCGGAGATAACTGTATAGGACGGCAGAGGAGGACTGAAACAGACTACGGTCCCATGTTAACTACACCACGGGCGCCATCTTGCCTAAAGTGCAGAGCGGCACTACTTACAACTTAGATCATACGGCTTCCTCTGTGTAACAGCTGGCCTGGAGACAACCGATAGCGGATATCAAGGGCTAAACGGTAGGCCTACACTGATCGAGATACAGGCGCCATTTTGCCCAAAAGAACAGTGAACGGAGCTGCATTACCTGCGTCACTAGCTGTGCATGTCATACAGCGCACAGTACACCGGGTGATAGAGGATGTCAAAGGCCAAGTGAGAGATGCTGTGACAGACACGGGGACCACACCACAGAACCCCAATCCTTAACGGCGGTAAGGCATCACATAATTTGTTTATTGAGGGGGCACTGAAAAGGCACAGTGACTAAATAACTTATTGCTATTGATACTGGCAACAAAGATAGGAGCCGGGGTAGAAATACCACGGTGGGCCTTATAAAGACAATTGGTCATCAGGGACCCCAGGAGCAGTGAGGAGGGGAAAGTAGCAGCATTAAGTGGAGGCAGAAAAGTTAAGACAGACACACCTGTGCAATATTATATTTGATTTACTCTCCTCTACATTAAACTTTTAAAAGACACTGAAGCTGGCAAATCTCAAGTTAAGCTGATCCAGCTATTTGAAATCCTGAAGGTATTATATCACACCCCTAAGATGGCGTCTAAATGCTCAGCTAAAGCTGATAAGGCTGACAAAATACCTAAAGCAACCAAACCTCTGGTTACTAAAACACATACGATGCCTGCATATTTTCCTGCAGAATTATCTCCTACAGCCAATATTAACGGTAAAAACAAGCTGTACCCCAGCACACAACCTCAGGGCCTTTCTCTTGACCATACACCAGAGGATACCACTACAATACCTCCTTCACTTTTAGCACATTTTGCATCTAAACAAGAAATATCAGACATTTTCCGCACTTGCCTAAGGGAGGAGCTTACAGAACTCAAACAAGAAATACAAACCATGAGTTCGAGAGTAGAAATGCTCGAAGCAGATACGGAGGAAATTAGAGAAGACATCATCCGTATTGAAAATGACTCTTCCACGCAACAAGATAATATTGAAGCTCTCATGGACAAAATAGATGACCTAGAAAATAGGAGTAGGAGGAAAAATTTGCGGCTACGAGGCGTGCCTGAGTCCATCTTGCCAAGAGACTATCCAGAATACCTCCAGGCCCTATTCTCTGCTTTAAAAGAAACTTCATATACGGAAAATATCCTATGGGTAAGGGCCCACAGGGCCTTGCGGCCTAAACCTCCAGAAAGAGCCCCACCCAGAGATATAATCATTAGATTCAAAAATTTTCTTGAAAAAGAAATGCTTCTTAACCAATCCCGAAAACAACAACCTGTGCGATTCCGGGGCAACGTCATACAAATCTACCAAGATTTATCGACGAGAACACTACAACGCCGAAAAGAGTTTGCCCCTTTAACAACTCTGCTACGCAACAAGAAGATCCCATACAGATGGGGATTCCCCACTCACCTCATGGTGCTACAAGATAATAGAAGATTGGTGTGTAACAAACCTGAAGACATGCAAGCTTTCAGTAGAGATCTGGGTATAGATCATTCAACAGACTTGACGCCAGTGTCGACAGATCAGCAGAAAAACACTAAAAGGCCAAATACTCATCTTGGAAGATGGCAAACCAAACTACCCCGTAGGGGTAAAGTCCCAGCGCCAGCGATTGAACCAGAAAAGAATCAGATGTCGCCAAGACCCAGCCAGAGAAGCAGTAACTCTTCTGATTCTGGAGAAGAGTAAAAGAAAAGGATATAATACCGGAATCTTTGCCGGTTTCACTTTGCAGGTTGGACTCAGAAAATACATATTCAGTGTTGATGCAGACTGAGATTTCTGGACAGCCATAACAAGACAGGTATCGTATTTATCTTATATACAGCTAGAGTGAGTCTAGTCTCTGTAGCATAATAAGATATGCTCACCCTGTTTTTAGATAATATTGACCCCAGGACAAACACTTACAAGCTCGTCCTGAAATTCGGGTAGAGCAAGAACTATATATCAACCAAATATAAGACTCTATGTACTCTTCCCCTTAATGATATATCTCTTTTTATGTCTGACTTCAGACTTAGAGATGTGACTGTTTTTGTTATTGTTATTTTGTTTTCTTTGTTATTGTTATTTATTACACAAAACGTTATTATATATAGCACCGTTACTTCTTCTTATTGCTATCATAAGGAAAATACATGTTCAGCCCATAACATAATATGGGAATCTTTTTGCAATGTTAATACCGCCAATGTACACTTGACAAGCTTATTAATGTTTATGTTTAGCGAACAGTTTTGTTGCAATAATGCCCTGTTATAATGCTAGTAAGACGCACTCTTTAGTTCTTCTATCTCAAAATGCCAAGGGCCTTAACTCTCCGTGCAAGAGGTCTAAGGCTTTATCAGATATTTCAAAAAGACAGGTTGATGTCCTTTTTTTACAGGAGACTCACTTCAAGAGAGGAAACACACCTAAATATTTAGGACAAACATACACGCAGCATTTTCATAGTACAGGCCCTACTAAGAAATGTGGTGTGAGTATCTTGTTAAAACGAAATCTGCCCTTCACCCTTCTTAAAAAAGAAACAGATGCAGAGGGCCGCTTCCTGGGATTAGTGGGTTTACTATATGGAAGGCCGGTCACATTTATTAATGTATACGCCCCTAACAACAACCCAAAACCTTTTTTCGTAAAGCTATTCAATCGCATATTAGACATTACAGTAGGCCCAGTATACATAGGAGGAGATTTTAATATACATTTTCAGCCACATCTGGACAATAACAATCCTCGTTTCATGCATGGCACGAAATTCCATACATACCTTTGGAAACAACTTAAATTTCATAAGCTATATGACATATGGAGACTCCAACACCCCAATACTAAAGACTATACGTTCTACTCCCATCCCAATAAATCATACAGCAGGATTGATTACTTTCTAACTAACCAAACTGGCCTCACACAGGTTAAAAAATGCTTGATATCCCCTACGGTCTGGTCAGACCATTCAGCCGTTCTGCTACATACTGAATGGCCAGAGCACTCCAATAAGCCATTTATGTGGAAATTGGATGATTCTTTGCTTAGCAAGGTAGAGACCACCGATAAGTTAAACAAGATAATACAGGAGTATTTCCAGATAAATGTCCCTTCTACCTCTAATCAGTTTGCAGTATGGGAGGCACACAAGTGCTTACTCAGAGGAGAATTGATTAAAATAAGGGCCCAAACAAGACAGACTCTAAGGGCAACGTATGACGAACTCACCACTAAACTTTATGACCTAGAATACTCACATAAACACTCCCCTCTGGATGAGAGCATTTGGCTTGATATAAAGAGAACTAGGCAAGCTTTAGATGATTTTCTGCAATTAGAATATCGCGATCTTTCATACAAAACGAAAAGTTTTTTTCACTATGAGAACAATAGGGCGGGCAAGTACCTAGCAAGGACACTGAAAAAAAGGAAACTTAAGTCACATATTTATGAATTAAAACCTCCTAACATATCACCACTGACCACCACTCCTAAAATCCTTCAGGCATTTCACTCTTATTATTCGGATCTGTACAATATCTCCCCTGCTGCAAAAATATCCCCTCTTTCACTAGGAAAATATATTAGAAATTGCCCCTTACCTAAGCTAACGGAAGTGCAATTAGAGCAGCTAAACTCTTCCTTCACTACCGCAGAAATTAAAAAGGCAATACAAACGCTGAAAAAGGGAAAAAGTCCGGGTCCAGACGTATTCTCTACGAAATATTATAAAATCTTCCAGGACAGTCTAATCCCACACCTAGCTACAATTTTTAATGAAATCAGCCAGGGGGCCAAGTTCCCACCCTCAATGTTGGAAGCACATGTGGTGGTCCTGCCTAAACCAGGCAGACCAGCCACAACCCCTTCAAATTTCCGGCCCATTTCCTTATTGAATGTAGACGTCAAGCTATATGCTAAAATACTTGCAACCCGTCTAAATAGAGTACTCCCAGATTTAATTCACCTTAATCAAGTAGGATTTACCCCAAATAGAGAAGCCAGAGATAACACCACAAAAATTATTAACCTTATAGAATTTGCAAACACCCATCAAATCCCTTCAGTAGTCCTTTCTATGGATGCTGAAAAAGCATTTGATCGCCTGAGCTGGTCCTTTCTCAAACAGACATTATTAGGCTTCGGATTTAACGATAAATTTCTAGGAAAATTTTTTGCCTTATATAATTCTCCCAAGGCCAGGATTAGAATAAACGACTCCTTATCAGAACCATTTCAAATCAGTAATGGAACCAGACAAGGCTGTCCCTTATCCCCCACTTTGTTCGTTTTGGCAATAGAAGTCCTGGCCACATATATCAGACACAACACTGACATTAGAGGCATAACTGTAAACCAAACAGAATACAAGACCTCTTTATACGCAGATGACGTCATATTAACACTAACAAATCTACAAAACTCTGTTCCTGCACTTATGTCCACATTAGATGAATTCGGAAAAATGTCATTTTTTCGCGTTAACTATTCGAAGTCAGAGTTTATCAATTTAGGTACTCCACAACAAGAATTACATCTTCTCACACAGCACCAATTCAAGCAACAACTAGTGGCACTTAGATACCTGGGTATTTATATAGCCCCCGATCTACACAAAATAACCACTCTAAACTTTGAACCCCTTACAACACATATCATGTCCACACTGGCCTCCTGGAAACACAAACCCCTATCATGGTTAGGCAGGATCAACTCCATTAAGATGATTATCTTACCAAAAATCCTGTACCTTCTCCAAACAATTCCTATTAGTATTCCTGACAAAACAATCTACCAGTTACAAAAAATAATAAACTCCTTTATATGGAACAATAAAAGGCCACGCATTGCTACCCAGACTTTATACCGAAATAAGTTACATGGTGGAGTGGGGGTACCACACCTCCAGTTATATAGATATGCAACTTATATGTCCAGAATTGTGGACTGGTGTAAACACACGGCGCACAAGGAGTGGGTATCCCTAGAAACTAGCATCTGTGGAGACATTCAACTGGGGGGCCAGTGTTGGTCACTAAATGACCAAGACAATGTTAAAAATATTCAACTCAACGGCCTTCTGACAGTTCAAGAAACATTTAAGACATGGCGCAAAATTTTACAATCACATAAATCAATCTCATCTCTCAACTCTCCCTTGACCCCAATATCCCATGATATTAAAGCCCTCAATCAAATTCACAAACAGGACTCACACACTTTAACAATACACCACGCCTTGCCTTGGTACAAAATATTACAGAATGGCAGACTCAAAACTAAGCAAGAGGTTTTAGGAATTCTAGGTCTCGATCACAATAACTGGTTGATATTCCACCAGATGTCACATGGCTATCACAGGCACTCAAATAAGAGGGATATCTCTCGATCCTTGACAACTTTTGAACACACGTGTTTTACATTACTACCTAGTAAAGGTACTTTATCTACATCATACAAACTACTTCTTTCACACCAGACCACACAACCACCAACCTATGTTGCAAAATGGGAAACTGAACTGAATGACCACATACCACTTAAGATGTGGGACATAGTCTATAGACAAATGAGCTCCTCAACATCATCACTACAGGTAACTGAAATGAATATTAAGCTGCTGTGCAGATGGCACTACACGCCAGACAAACTAGGGAAAATGTTTCCCGATTTGGATACTAAATGTTGGAGAGGATGTGAGGATAGAGGTACTTTTGCACATATATGGTGGGCGTGCCCTATTGTACAGCAATACTGGCGTGATATTAGTAAGGAAATGAAGATTGTCCTGGGCTCCCCAATTCCTCACACGCCATGGACATTTTTGTTCAATGTGCACCCTAAAATACGCTGTGCTTATAGGCTCAAATTATTGACAATTATGACAAACACTGCTAAAAGATATATCCCATACAACTGGAAAAAACTCACACTACCGACAGTACAGTTTTGGAGAGACAGGGTAACGGTAGCCTTAAACTTAGAGCAATACCATTATACTAGAACGAGTAAGGTGGGTGACTTTCAGGATATTCGTTTTATCTGGGAAGAGTACCTTCATTCTCTGACAAACCCCATTCCTCACCCTCTACCCCCGCATACTAACCCCGAGACTACTACCCCAGCTGTTTATTGCCCCAGAGCACACACTCGTGAAATGCCGTAAGGTACCTGGTTGTTCTTGACATCTACTATGTTGCAAAATTTTAAATATGTAAATATACTGTTGTACAGTGGGGTAAATATAGTGTTGTTTATGCTTGGAGTAGGACCTTTATTTCCTTATACTACTGTTATCAGGGATAAGAAGAACTATGTAATATATGGACCTAGGATAGTACTTGTCTAGATTAGCCACTGTTTTCAATCGCAATGGGTCCATGGAATATGTATGTATTGGTGGTTATTTTCTGAAATGATGACATGACACATGTATGTTATTTTCCTTTTTTCATAAATAAAGTTTATTTGAAAATAAAAAAAAAAACAAAAACAAAAAAAAAATAACTCTAAATCCTGAAGAAGAGGATCGTCTTTCTCCAAAAGAGGAGACACCCAGGCCAAAGCCTTGCCCTTCATGAGGGAAATAATAAAGGTGATCTTGGAAGAAGAATTGACAAATACTTGAGGATTTTTTCTGAGGTGTAAATGACACTGATTAAGGAATCCATTTCATTCTTCTGGATTTCCGTCATAATTATCAGGAAGAGGGATTCTAGGTATATACTGTCCCACTGGCTGAGGCGGATTATAAACAGCATTGGAACTAGCAGCAGCTGTAGTAGGAGTAGGCGTAGCTTGAGAAGGAGCAGAGAGGTTATGTAGCAGAGCAGTAATCTGGTCAAGCTTGGAATCCAAGGATTGCAAATGAGCAGAATGATTTCCAAGAAGTTGCCCTTGTAGAGCCACAGCCCTGGATAACTCATCGGGGTCCATAATATGGCCTGTTTGTTATGTCAGGTTAGGTAAAGTCCAGAAGAAGACCCAAATGCTAGGGCGAACTAAAACAACAAAAGTAAAAGATTATGTCTACAACTCTTAGGCCAGTCTAGCTGTCTCCTATTCTCCTAGGGAGGTGATATCCAAACTTCTCAATATAGTTTAGGAAAAAAGAAAATATAGGAGAAGCGCTTAAAAAGCTGCTGGATAAGAGCAATGTATATAAATATATATGTATATTTTCTAATTTTATATATGAAAAAAAGTGGGTTTAACAGATTGATTAAAATATGTGCCCTATAAAGGTAGAATTAGGAAGAATATATAAGATATATAAGATATCAATATCTACCCTTTAATAGACTAGATATATTTAATATAATAAATATGTAATGGATAAAGTGCAATTTTTAATTGGTTTATAAAATAAATTTATTTGAGGGTCTAAGCAAATGTATAATACCAGAACCACATAAAACAAGAGGACATGCACAATATAAAAAACAATATATTTCTATAAAATATATTAAACCACCTAAAATATATATATATATAGAGAATATATTGTAACCGGTTTACTAAAAAAAGGTTAACAACTTTTAAGATCCTTTCACTTAATATCAAGCTAAAAACAACAAGCGTTATTCATATAAATTTATATAAAAATAAGATTGCATTTCAATGTTCAAATAAAAAATATGACTCAACTAGATTTCGGCAAGAAGTGAATTAGTAAGAGGTATATTCATGCAAGTTTGCCAGGAAGAATAGTATAGCGTGATGTACTGGATTTAACCAATGATGTGATTCAAGAAAAATGAATATCTTTTATTTTCTTGATGAATCGTCCCTCTTTAGTTTGTAGTTAATCCACAGAGAGTTCAAATAAACGTCTCTTCGTTTTTTAAAAGGTCTGTTCGTTTCTAGGAGTTAGATATTATCAAGTGGTAAGGAAAATATATAGATACTTATAGGGAGTGGATACAATTCTGTTAGTTCGTAGCCTTAGTATTGTTTAGACTGTCGTAGCCTGTGGGTGTGTGTAATTCTTACTCGCTGCAGTGGTTAAACTCACCGTTTACTCCGCTTGCAGCCTTTATTTGGACCCCGCTACCTGTTGCAGCGTTCACTATCGAGTACCTGTATAGTTGAGGTCAACGTCACAGGTCACGTGAATTCCGGGTGGTCCAATGGCAGTAGCGGGAAATCAGCTGTGTTTCAAACAGCAGTTTTGATCCACTTGCGGCAATCACCGGTAGTCTTATAGAGGATCGATTATAATCCTTGAAAAAAGCTGGAAACAGCTGAAACGCATTGATTGTGACTATCAACACAACTTGAAGTGTATCATCTAAGTTTACCTACACTGGAGGAAAATTACAGAGCGCTCTGTACATCAAAGATTATAATCGATCCTCTATAAGACTACCGGTGATTGCCGCAAGTGGATCAAAACTGCTGTTTGAAACACTGTTTGAAACACCACTGATTTCCCGCTACTGCCATTTACACCTTACACCCCATTTAGCTCTTTTATGAAATGCCCAACCCCTAATCTAAAAATAAAAACCCACCCAAAACAAAAATAAAACATTACACAAAATAACAAATGAATTATCCAAAATAATAAAAATTATTCCTATTCCAATACCCATTTAAAAAAAAAAAAAAACACCCAAAATAAAAGAAACATAATCTGGAATAAACTACCAATAGCCCTTAAAAGAGCCTTTTGAAGGGCATTGCCCTAAGTTAATCAGCTCTTTTACCTTGAAAAAAAATACAAAGACCAACTAATATTAAACCCCCCCCAAACCCACAAAATAAAAAAAAATATCTAAAAAACCTAATCTATCCATTGCCCTGAAAAGGGCATTTGTATGGCCATTGCCCTGAAAAGGGCATTCAGCTCTTTTAAGAGTGTCCACCCTGATCTAAAAAAAAAAAACCACCCCAAAAAACCTTAAAAACACTAACCCCTCTTTAGGTACTCACAGTTGTTGAAGTCCCGCTTGAACGATCTTCATACCGGTGGCTCCATCTTCATCCAGGCAGCTCCATCTTTATCCATTGCGGGACCGGCATCTTCTTAATCACTGCGGAGGCGGAGCGCCAATGCGTGGAGGCAGAGGTCCAGGCGAAGGTCCAAGGCGGAGGTCCAACATGGAGGTCCAGGTGGAGGTCCATTGATCTGATGTGGAGGTCTTCTTCATGCGATCGTCCGCCGCACACTGAGAAATAAAATGCAAGGTACCCCTTTTATACTAGGGGTACCATTGCATTCCTATTGGCTGAATAATTTGAATCAGCCAATAGGAATTAGGGCTGCTAAAATCCTATTGGCGGTTCAAATCAGCCAATAGGGTTTAAGCAGCTCTCATTCTATTGGCTGATTTTAATAATGTAATGTTTTGTTTCGTTTTGGGGTGGGTTTTTATTTTTAGATTAGGGTTTGGGCATTTCATAAAATAGCTGAATGTCCTTTTAAAGGCAGGGAAAAAAGCTGAATGCCCTTTTAAGGGCAATGCCCATACAAATTCCCTTTTCAGGGCAATGGGTAGATTAGGTTTTACATTATTTTAATTTTGTGTGTTTGCGGGGTGGAGGTTTGTATACTGTTAGGGAGTGTTTGTTTTTCTTTTGTAGGAAAATAGCTGACTTCTATAGGGCAATGCCCTACAAAATGCCCTTTTAAGGGCTCACAAAAAGGCCCTTTTAAGGGCCCTTGGTAGTTTATTATAGATTAGTTTTTTTTTTTTATTTTGGGGTGTTTTTTATTTGGGTATTAGAATAGGAATAATTTTTATTATTTTTGATAATTTTGTTTGTTATTTTTTGTAATGGTAGTTTTTTTTTTTTTTTTGTAATTTTAGTGTTTTTTATTTTTTGTAATGGTAGGTTTTAGTGTAAGGCAGCTTAGGTTTTATTTCACAGGTAAGTTTGTATTTATTTTAACTAGGTAGTTAGTAAATAGTTAATAACTATTTATTAACTAGTCTACCTATTTAAAATAAATACAAACTTACCTGTGAAATACAAATAAAACCTAAGCTAGCTACAATATAACTATTAGTTATATTGTAGCTAGCTTAGGTTTTATTTCACAGGTAAGTATGTATTTAGTTTAACATAGGTATTATTTAGTTAATAATTGTAACTTTAATTTAGCTCTGTTTAATTATGTTAAAGTTAGGGGGTGTTAGGTTTGGGTTACGGTTAGGGTTACATTAGGGATAGGGGTTATTAGTTTAATTTAGGTTGTTGCGATGTGGTGGGCTGTCGGTTTAGGGGTTAATAGGTTTATTATAGTGGCCGTGGTGTCGGGGAGCGGCAGAATAGAGGTTAATAGATTTATTATAGTGTGGGCGATGTTAGGGTGCGGGGGAATAGGGGTCAATAACTTTAGTCTAGTGGCAGCGATGTCGGGGAGCAGCGGACTAGGGGTTAATACATTTTATTAGTGGTGGCGATGTCGGGAGTGGCAGATTAGGTGTTAATAACTTTAATATAGTATTTGCGATGCGGGAGGGCCTCGGTTTAGGGGTTAATATGCAGTTTATGGGTGTTAGTGTACTTTGTAACACTTTAGTTATGAGTTTTATGTAACAGTTTTGTAGTGTAAAACTCATAACTACTGCTCTCAGATTGCGAAACGGATCTTGTCGGTATAGGCTGGAACGCAAGCTTTTTAGCCTCACCGCAAAACTTGTAATTCTGGTGCTATGGAAGTCCCATGAAAAAACTTAATTTTTACGTGTGCGGGACTGACGTTGCGTTACAGGCTAAAAGGCTTGCGGTAGAGCTAAAAACTACACCACTCTACAAGTAAACCCCCCCAAAAAAGGTTATCTAAAAAAAAAATTTGGATGGGCATATACTACAATTTACAGGGGCAGACAATGAGTTATCAGCCAGGCAGGGAAATGCCTTTTTCAGTGAAGAAATGTTGCAAGCCTCCCTGGTGAAATGTGGACTTGTCCACCAATCCCCTGGTCTACATGGAACTGCTCCTTGTGTTGTGGCTTCACATTCATCCCTAGGTGAAATGTTGGCTTGTCCACCAATCCCTTTGGTTGAAATGCTGTTGCTAACTTTCAACTAGATTACGAGTTTTGCGTTATGAGCGTCTCGGTGCTAACTTGCAAGTTATTTCCACCGCTCACCTCCCTATAGCGCTGCTATTACATGTTTTCATAAACCCGGCGTTAGCAGGCAATATTGCAGTGTTGAGCAAAATTGAGCTCCATACCGCACTCAAATACCAGCGCTGCTTTGAGCTGGTTTTACGTGCTCGTGCACGATTTCCCCATAGACATCAATGGGGAGAGCCGGCTAAAAAAAAGCCTAACACCTGCAATAAAGGAGCGTAAAGCTCCGTAACGCTGCCCCATTAATTCCTATGGGGAAAGAAAAGTTATGTTTACACCTAACACCCTAACATAAACCCAGAGTCTAAATACCCCTAATCTGCTGCCCCCGACATCGCCGACACCTACCTACACTTATTAACCCCTAATCTGCCACCCCCGACATCGCCGCCACCTACCTACACTTATTAACCACTAATCTGCCGCCCCCAATGTCGTCGCTACCTACCTACACTTATTAACCCCTAATCTGCCGCCCCCAATGTCGTCGCCACCTACCTACGTTTATTAACCCCTAATCTGCCGCCCCTAACATCGCCGCCACCTACATTACACTTATTAACTTCTAATCTTCCGCCCCCAATATCGCCGCCACTATACTAAAGTTATTAACCCCTAACCCTAAGTCTAACCCTAACCCTAACACACCCACTAACTTGAACATAATTAAAATAAATCTAAATAAAAATTACAATTAATACCTAAATAATTCCTACTTAAAACTAAATACTTACCTATAAATAAACCCTAAGCTAGCTACACTATAACTAATAGTTACATTGTATCTATCTTAGGTTTTATTTTTATTTCACAGGTAAGTTTGTATTTATTTTAACTAGGTAGACTAGTTAGTAAATAGTTATTAATTATTTACTAACTACCTAGCTAAAATAAATACAAATGTACCTGTAAAATAAAACCTAACCTGTCTTACACTAACACCTAACCTTACACTACAATTAAATAAATTACATTAATTAAATACAATTAAATAAATTAAAAAAACAAAAACACTAAAATACACAAAATAAAAAAGAAATGATCAAATATGTAAACTAATTACACCTAATCTAATAGCCCTATCAAAATAAAAAAGCCCCCCCAAAATAATAAAAAACCCTAGCCTAAACTAAACTGCCAATGGCCCTTAAAAGGCCTTTTGCGGGGCATTACCCCAAAGAAATCAGCTCTTTTACCTGTAATAAAAAAATACAAACAACCCCCCAACAGTACAACCAAACCCCCCAAATAAAATTGTATCTAAAAAAAAACTAAGCTCCCCATTGCCCTGAAAAGGGCATTTGGATGGGTATTGCCCTTAAAAGGGCATATAGCTCTTTTTCAGCCCAAACCATAAGCTAAAAATAAAACCCACCCAATAAACCCTTAAAAAAACCTAACACTAACCCCCGAAGATCCACTTACAGTTTTTGAAGACCGGACATCCATCCTCAACGAAGCCGGGAGAAGTCTTCATCCAAGTGGCAAGAAGTCTTCAACGAAGCTGGGAGAAGTCTTCATCCAAGCGGCAAGAAGTGGTCCTCCAGACGGGCAGAAGTCTTCATCCAGATGGCATCTTCTATCTTCATCCTTCCGACTCGGAGCGGCTCCATCTTCAAGACATCCGGCGTGGAGCAACCTCTTTTTTATTTTCTAGACAAGCTTTATCAGTTTGTAGCCCTCCCTTTTCGTCTGGCTACAGCTCCCAGAGTGTTTACAAAATTACTGGGAGCTCTGCTGTCTGTAGTTTGAGCTCAAGGAATTTCTGTAGTTCCTTACTTTTACAACATTTTAGTTCAGGATCCTTCTTATCATCTGGCTGTGTCTCACATTGCGGTGCTTCTTTGGTTGCTTCACAGTTGGAAAATAAATATTTTAAAAGCTATTAAGCTCCTCAGAGCCATGTCTCTGTTCTGGAGTTTATAATCTATTTCGTGACTATGTTTTTGTCTCTGACAGATCAGCACAAACTGAAGCTGCAACTGTGCCCTAAAGCTGCAGATGATGCATTAATGGAATGGGGACCATGAGGATCTGTCTCAGAGGATTTTGTAAGATGACAAATCAAGAGAGTCTTTGACTTGATGGCAGATTCATCTTTCCTTGATTCAGGGAGCTTCCTTTCTTGAACCAGTGTGGATGGTAATCTCCACAGGTGTCAGCCTGTTAGGTTGGGGTGCAGTCTAGGGGTCTCGGAGAGCACAGTGAGTTTCTTCTCCTCGGGAGGCAAGATTACCAATAAATATTCTGAAACTGTGCAATTTGCAGGGCTCTCCAGAATTGGCCCGAACTCAGACACAGATGTTTTCTGATTCCAGTCAGACAACATCATGGCAGTGGCTTACGTTAATCATTAGGGAGGAACTTGCAGTTCCTTGATTATGAGGGAAGTATCCTGCATCATCATGGGCAGAGCTCCATCATTGCAGGATTTCTGCCATCCACATTCTGGTTGTGAATAATTGTTTGGCAGCCTTTCTCCAGTTTCTTTACTCAGGGGAATGGTCTCTGAATCAGGAAGTTTTTGACCAAGTTGTGTGACCTTGAGTTTTTCTGGAGATAGTTCTCATGAATTCTTATTTGAATAGCAAATTGCCTCAGTATTGTGCCAGAACTTGGGACCCCCAGGTGAGTCTGATAGATACCCTAGAGATCCCTTGTTCAATTTACATTTTTCCTCCAGTTGTGTTACTATCCATAGTGATAGCCAGAATCAAGCAGGAACAAGCCTCAGCAATTCTGATTTTTGTGGCATGGCCTTGCAGGATTTGGTTTGCAGATGTCCTCATGACTTCCTCTAACAAAGGATCTTCTCTCTCAATACCCTTTCTTTTATCAAGAACTCAAACCCCTACATTTGACAGCATGACAATTGAATGCCTAATTCTGTCTCAGAGAGTTTTTTCCAAACAGGTTTTTGGTACTCTAATTCAGGCTAGGAAACCTGCTACCAGACGTATTTTTCATAAAGTCTGGAAAATCTTTTTTTTTTTTTTTTGTAGTGTTCTGGCAAAGGTTTTCATTGGAATTCTTTTAGAATTCCTAGAGTTCTTGAGTTCCTGCAGCAATGATTAGCTAAAGGTTTATAAGCCAGTTCACTGAATGGTCAGATTTAGAGACCCATTTATCAAGCTCCGTATGGAGCTTGTGGGCCAGAAACAGCAGACCGCCAGAAACAGCTAAAGACCGCTGCTCCATAACCCTGTCCGCCTGCTCTGAGCAGGTGGACAGGAATCACCACAATTCAACACAATCGAGTATGATCGGGTTGATTGACACCTCTATACTGGTGGCCCATTGGCCACGAGTCTGCAGGGAGCGGCGTTGCACCAGCAGCTCTTGTGAGCTGCTGGTGCAATGCTGAATACGGAGAGTGTATTGCTCTCCGCATTCAGCGAGGTCTTGCGGACCTGATCCGCACTGTCGGATCAGGTCCGCAAGACCTTTGATACATAGGCCCCTTAGGCTCTGTTTTGTTTTATAAGAAAATTGCTAAAATTCCTGATTTTCAGGCCTTTGTTTAGTTTCTGATCAGAATTAAATCAATTATCCATCCAGCTTCTCCTCTCCTTGGAATCTTAATCTGGTTTTGAGGCTTTTTCAAGCTGCTCCTTTTGAGACAATGCATGGTTTAGACTTTCAGCTTTTATCGTGGAAGTGTATGTTTCCTCTAGATATCTCTTCAACTAGAAGGGTCAGTGAGATTTTAGCTTTATCAGGATAAGGCTGTTCTTCGCACTGGCTATCCTTTTTCTTCCTAAGATGGTATCTAGTACAAATACTATCAATGTGGTTCCTTCTTTTTATCCAGCTACTAAGAATTTTAAGAAGTGTCTTCTCCACAACTTGGATGTTGTAAGAGCTCTTAAATATTATGTTGAAGCTACAAAAGAGTTCAGAGTTTTCTTGTCTCTTTTTGTTCACTTTTCTGGACTTCACAAAGTCTAGAAAGCTACAGCTGTTACATTAGCAACATGGTTTGAAGTGTTAATTCGCAAGGCTTATTTGGTCACAAGGAAAACTCCCCCTGAGCGCATTACTGGTCATTTCACTGCAGCAGTTGCTAATTCATAGTCATTTTATAATGATGCTTATATTAATCCGATTTGTCAGCTACTTGGTCTTCTTTACACACCTTGATGTGTATGCTTCTTCTGAAGTTGCCTTTGGCAGGAAAGTTCTGCAGGCCATAGTGCCTGAATAGTAACATCCTGCCTTCACTGTTTGTCCCTCCCTATCCACAGTGGTCTTGTGAACTCTACAGCTCAGGTATTGATTCCCACACATGATGACTTGTGGACCATCTGATAAAAGAAATCAAAATGTATGCTTACCTGAAAAAGGATTTTCTGTCATGATGGTGAGAGTTCACAAGCCCTGCTCTTTTTGTATTTTTGATCAGATGGCAGCAGTACTTCTGTACTTCTTTGCCCCACTTTATATTTCCTGCTTTTCTTTTTTCCTCATCTACTTGGCTATATTTATGACTGATGATCATGGGAAGTGGGAGATATTTAAAGCTCTGGTGTTTTGGAAGTCTTTTGCCTCCTCCTAGTGGTCAGAGGGGAATATTCCCACATGTGATGACTCATGGACTCTCACCATCATATTTTTTTTTATCAGGTAAGCATAAATTTTGTTTTTGCATGTTCCTTGCTTAGTATATGCACATGCACTTGGCTTATCTATGTTTGTTCAGAGGTCAAGTGCTCTGTCATGAAATGGTATGCCCCTGTACCTCCCAGACTCCGGGGCCTATTTATCAAACTCCGGATAGAGCTTGAGGGCCTGTGTTTCTGGCGAGCCTGCAGGCTCACCAGAAACACCAGTTATGAAGCAGCAGTCTAAAGACCGCTGCTCCATAACCTGTCCGCCTGCTCTGAGGCGGCGGACAGACATCGCCGCAATTTAACCCGAACGAGTACGATCAGGTTGATTGACACCCCCTGCTGGTGGCCGATTGGCCCTGAATCTGCAGGGGGCGGCATTGCACCAGTAGCTCACAAGAGCTGCTGGTGCAATGCTGAATACGGAGAGCGTATTGCTCTCCGCATTCAGCGAGGTCTGTCAGACCTGATCTGCACTGTCGGATCAGGTCCGACAGACCTTTGTTAAATAGGCCCTATCTGCCTTGAGATCACTAAATATTCCTCTGTACTATCAAGACTTTGACCTGAGCCTCCTGATCCCAAAACCTTTTGGGCTCAATGTTAGGAGGTATGCAACATGGACGAAAAGGATTCAAGGGATATATATTTTGTACAATGCAAACAAACTATGGCCCAGATTACGAATTTTGCGTTAGAGGCTGTGCGGTGCTAACAAGCATTTTTCTCTCACCGATCACTTACCTACAGCGCTGGTATTACAAGTTTTCAGAAACCCTTCGTTAAAAGGCAAGAAGTGAGTGTTGAGCAAAATTTTGCTCATTACCGCACTCCAATACCAGCGCTGCTTAAGTCAGCGGTGAGCTGGTGTAACGTGCTCGTGCACGATTTCCCCATAGGAATCAACGGGGAGAGACGGCTGAAAAAAAGTCTAACACCTGCAAAAAAGCAGCGTAAAACTCCTTAACGCAGCCCCATTGATTCCTATGGGGAAATAAAATGTATGTCTACACCTAACACCCTAACATGAACCCTGAGTCTAAACACCCCTAATTTTACACTTATTAACCCCTAATCTGCCGCCCCCGACATCGCAGACACCTAAATTATAATTATTAACCCCGAATCTGCCGCCCCCAATGTTGCCGCCACTATATTAAAGTTATTAACCCCTAAACCTAAGTCTAAGCCTAAACCTAACACCCCCTAACTTAAATATAATTAAAAGAAATATGACTAAAAAATCCTATCATTAACTAAATTATTCCTATTTAAAACTAAATACGTACCTGTAAAATAAACCCTAAGATAGCTACAATATAACTAATAGTTACATTGTAGCTAGCTTAGGATTTATTTTTATTTTACAGGCAAGTTTGTATTTATTTTAACTAGGTAGAATAGTTATTAAATAGTTATTAACTATTTAATAACTACCTAGCTAAAATAAATACAAAAGTACCTGTAAAATAAAACCTATCCTAAGTTACAATTACACCTAACACTACACTATAATTAAATAAACTAAATTAAATACAATTAAATCAATTACATACAATTACCTAAATTAAATTAGCTAAAGTACAACCCCCCCACTAAATTACAGAAAATAATAAACAAATTACAGAAATTTTAAGTAATTACACCTAATCTAATAGCCCTATTAAAATAAAAAAGCCCCCCAAAATAAAAAAAAACCCTAGCCTAAACTAAACTACCAATAGCCCTTAAAAGGGCCTTTTGTGGGGCATTGCCCCAAAGTTATCAGCTCTTTTACCTGTAAAAAGCAATACAAACAACCCCCCAATAAAAACCCACCACCCACACAACCAACCCCCCAAATAAAAACATATCTTAAAAAACCTAAGCTCCCCATTGCCCTGAAAAGGGCATTTGGATGGGCATTGCCCTTAAAAGGGCAGTTAGCTCCTTTGCCGCCCAAAGTCCCTAACCTAAAAATAAAACCCAGCCAATATACCCTTTAAAAAAACTAACACTAACCCCCTGAAGATCGACTTACCGGGAGACGTCTTCATCCAAGGTGGGCGAAGTGGTCCTCCAGACGGGCAGAAGTCTTCATCCAAGCTGGGCAGAAGTGGTCCACCTGATCCAATCAGCCAATAGGATTGATCTTGCATTCTATTGGCTGTTCCAATCAGCTAACTACTGACTTTAAAATGCGGTACCAGTCTTGACAGGAGAGGGTGTACCGCTCACTTTTTGGCAGACTCGTAATACCGGCACTATGCAAGTCCCATTGAAAAAAGAGGATACGCAATTTACGTAAGTGGATTTGCGGTATTTCCAAGTCTGTCCAAAAAAGTGAGTGGTACACCTGTACCTGCAAGACTCGTAATACCAGCGGGAGTTAAAAATCAGCGTTAGGACCTCTTAACGCTGCTTTTTAAGCCTAACGCACAACTCGTAATCTAGCCGTATGGTTCTTAAGATCAGTCTATATTATCTTGCATAATAATTTTAGCTAACAGTATTAATCTTGTGGGTAACTTAAGGACATTAACCCCCCCCAGTTTTAGAAAAATATACCCCATTCTTATCTACTCTTTAATCTAAGCTATAACTTATATGATACATTAATGCTGGGCTTATTAAAACACAAATACAATACAAATACAAGTATATCAATTGTACTGCATTTTGGCTCTGTGTATGAAAATTTCCACACTCTGGTTTATGGTTTCTGTCCAAACGATTTGGTTTCAACTCTCAAGAACTTTGTTATTCCATTTTAACTATCCTGAAAACAAATACTTTTTTCTGAAGTATTTTTTTATTGAGGTTGTATGCAATATACAGAATGAATGCAATCTCATAACACACAGATAACAAAAGCAATTAACACTTACAAATAGCTTGTTTTACAAAAGTAAAGTTTTGCAATGAATTATTAAGAATCTCTATTTTATATTATTTCTACTATTGATTCCTCTTATGATATTAGAGGTCACTTTTGGACCTATGAAAAGTAATGTAAACTATAAGGAGAGGATTGACTTATGGAATGGTCACTTTTGGACCTAGATATTAAAAGTGGGGGGGAAGGGAGTATCAGCAGTCAAGAGCTGCTCTGTGAGAAAGTATTATAATACTATTATAATATTAGAGGCAGGATGGAGTATTTTCCAGTAATATTCCTAAGCAGAGGGTACATGCATATTTAGTACCGAGACCAATTATGTGGGTAGGGAGCAAGTTTAAATGGGAGGTCAATAGGGTAGTGAGTTATGCAAACTAATAAAACTCTTAAGGAGAATGAATCTTTCTTTATGGTTGTGCGTAATATATAACAGTAAGATAACATAAATAGCAGATATTAGAACTCACCAGTAGCTTTTGAGGGAAGTCACAATATTGCAGCGAATTGCAATAGATAGGTATCTCAAACTTCTAATTTTATATTATTAAACTTGTAAGGAGGGGGTCAATTAGTGGGAGGGGTATTAAAGGTTGCGTGGCATAAAAGTATCTAGGAGTTACTACTGAGGGTTAAAATTTACATAATGAGATATATATAAATATAAATCGGGCTATGTTAGTTTTCAATTAGGTGCAAAGGTCAAGGGACTATGGGGTAATATAAAATTGCAGACATTTCTCTAAGTAATAAGAACCTCATGCTGGAACATAAGCACCATAACCCATAGGGGGTGGCACCTCTCAAAGTATATTCCAAGATTATAAACCACCATGTTAACACAATAAATCAAGAACAGATGCAGACTACAAACACAACAAGTTTTGACTGTAAAAGACATTGGAGGATTAATGTACACAGGGCATGACACAGTACACAGGGAGCTTGTATCTAGGATTCCTACATTCTTAGGGCAAGTGTGTGATATCACTTAACTATTAATATGAGCCATGTAGCATCTCACTAGATGAGTTCCCATAAAAAAAAACAATTAGTAGCTGGGAGCTAAGGGTGTCTATGTGAGTTATTTCTAATGGTGCGTCATAAAAATAAAGGATATGTGTAGGGATTTAGAAAAATTATCCATGAGTTCCATAACATTATAAATTTTGTATGTAGTATATATAACTAGAGCTATGTATACCCTTTACAACAATATTCCCCCCATGATGGACTTAAGTGAAGAGATATGTCTTCCTGTTAGGTGGCTGTCTGCAATCCCGGGCATATAGCAACGACAAGTCAAATCAATGACCAGGAAAGAAAAAGAGAACTAATAATGAGGTAGAAGTGGGTGTAAAAATTAACGTTCAAAAGTTCACAGTTAATTGTATATTTGTTGTGCACAATAAAGTCTTCTCTGGGGTTAACCTATACCCGAGCGATTCAGATCTGAGCCGCTTCTATGACGGCCCCACTTTTTGCTGTTATCCAGTCCTAACCCACTGTGACACAGATCGCTATCTTTGATGACAGTTATGTCCAGAACCAACAAAGGTATCAGGGAGGTCTTCGCTGTGGACCGAGCCATGGGGACAAATGCTAAAGTCTCTTCTTGCTCACCTGAAGACTCTGGTCCTGTACAATACTGAAGCTCCGGGTGCCCCACGCGGGAGCCGGTCGCATCTCCTGACCAGGACACCGGAGATGAGAGAGTGACTGATATCTCCCCTTGTAGAATTGAGGTGAAAGTGGATAGTTGGGGGAGCATCGAGCACACCGTGTCAGCGAGTATAGTGGAACTCGGTTTCCAGACCTCTCTCGAAACTGAATAAGAGCGGTGTGGATGAGCTAAAGCGGACGCCTCTGAGTTGTTTGCATAGGTTCCCATATTGATAGCATCCGGAGTCTGCTCACACTCTTCAGGGGAGTCGATTAAGGCCTGTTTTGTGAGAGGTTGATCCTCCGATGGTACAATGGCATTGGATTCAAATCGTGGTAGTCGTTGGGCGCCATCTTTTAAGCGGGCTTCCAGAATGCAGGCTTTGAGTTCGGCAAACCTGTTATCCATCTTCTGACCCAGATCAAGGAGCAGGGCTGTGACAATATTTTGAAAATCCTCCATCCTGCTGATCTATAGTTAGATAGACCCGTTGTACCCGGGGGTTAAATTGTAAATTATAGGCCGTCTCCTTGCTCGGTTAGTTATGTAAAGTAGTAGTCTAAGTGGTGCAAACTACTTAAAAGTAAAGTCCTCAGAAATAGATCTGTACCACATTATATACTCCGTTGTCGATGAAAAATCTGCTGGGCTTGAGTGAGCTGAAGGAGATAATGCATGCTCCAGTGGAGATGACGGCCAAAAGATTTAGTACTGGCTAGTTCAGGACTCGGGTACTATTATAATCTCATCTTGGGTCTGCTCATGATTACTAGATAAGTAATAGTAAATACTATTAGAGTGTGAAATAGTAGATACTAGGTAGAGTGTGAAATGGTAGATACTAGGTAGAGTGTGAAATAAAAGTTGTATAACTAGTAAAATAGAGAAAGAGCCCCAGGAGCTTCATGAAAAGCGACCGATCATGGCCACTTCTTAGCCACTCCCCCTGAAAACAAATACTTTTAATCCACATTTCAAACTTTTAAAGTAAAATATATAGTTTAAGCAGAACATATTGTTATTATGTTCATGGTTGCTTGGGATATGCACAATGTTACACTGAGACTTAAAAGAGACAGCTACTACAATGCAGCATTAAAAAAAACATAATTTATGCTTACCTGATTAATTAATTTATTACATTGTGGTGATAGTCCACGTTCCATTACTCCTGTGAATTACTCTTCCCTGCTACTAGCAAAAACTAAGAAATTCTACAAGAATGACAGGAAAAAAACATGACATATACCACCAGAAAATGAAGGCCTTCCAAACCTAATGATAAATCTTCCTAGTCACAGACTTGCAGGCCTGTATCAACGTCTCAACAACAGAATCAGAGAAACCTCTCTGCATTAGAACTATTCAATCACCATGCCATTAAAATCCTGATGGAAAAAAAAAACAGACCTAGAGACAAAAAGGCCAGAGCACAGAAGAAAAATACCTAGTAGGGCAACTGGAACTAGGTCTGCATACCAGATTCTGTGAGGCCACAGTAAAGCAAACAGGAAACTAGCCTGAACTAAGATATCATTCGGGGAAGAAGAACCAGAGGAAAAAAACATAAGCCAGCCAAACATAACCATGAAGCTACCAAAGTAACCTCAAACTCTTCTAAGGGTCCCTGAATCTCACATAGAATCTGAAAAGTGTATCATTCAACTGGAAAAAACAAACAAAAACATCAGATCTAACTCTGGGAGAAACCAAAGATCCACAATCTTATTGAAAACATCCAGATGAAAAGACCACTCCCCTGGATGCAGTGTCTGACAACTGTGAAAAACTGCTTCCTGGAAAATGAATTGCAGAAAACAGGCAGCAATTGGCTTCTGCCCAGGAGAAAATTTGAGACACTTCCTTCATAGCTAGGAAACTCTGAGTTTCCCCCTGAAGATTGATGTAGACCACTGCAGAAACATAATCTGACTTCAGATAAATAAGATTCCCTTCAACAGAGGCCAACTCTGAATTGCACGTAGCACATAAAATTTATTTTAAAACCCGCCTCTAGAGGAAGCCCTCAGAGACCCCAAGATGGCCCCTCAACATGAAGGACTTGCATCTAAAGAGATCACAATCAGCAGCTAGGAACCTAGGTTCTTTGCTGCTCTTTAGCTTTTCTAGATAAACCTTTCAGCAATGAATAACAAGCAAATAAAATAATAGAAGTAAATAGGAAAGATGTTTAAAATTGTGTGCTTTGTCTAAATCATAAATGTCTAATTATGACTTTACTGTCCCTTTAATGGCAAAGGGCTATAATGCACTTATGAATATAGGGCTATATATGTGTAAATATATATTAATGTTTTTACATGTGTATATATATATATGACTGTAAATACATATATACACATATAAATACATTAATATATATGTACACATATATAAGCATATATATATATATATATATATACATATACACACACACACACACACACAGTATATAATATATATATATATATATATATATATATATACACATATAGACAGAAAGAAAAGGGATGGTGCTACCCTGCAAATGTTAGATGAATAAAATAAAGTATATATAATATATATGTGCAAATATAAATAACAAATATCACACAAGAAAAAAAATATATAAATAAATAAAAATCTATCACTTAGATTTAGAGTTTTGCTGCCGAAGGGGTGCGTTAGCTACGCGTCTTTTTTTTTTAGCGCTGCTTCTAAACAACGCTGGTATTGAGAGTTCTCTGAAGGGCTGTATTAGGCTCCAAAAAGGGAGCGTAAAGGCATATGTACCGCCACTTCAACCCTCAATACCAGCGTTGCTTACGTTAGCGGCTAGCTGGAAAAAATGTGCTTGTGCACGATTCCCCCATAGGAAACAATGGGGCAGTTTGGGCAGAAAAAAAACCTAACACCTGCAAAAAAGCAGCGTTAAGCTCCTAACGCAGCCCCATTGTTTCCTATGGGGAAACAGTTTCTAAGTCTGCACCTAACACCCTAACATGTACCCCGAGTCTAAACACCCCTAACCTTACACTTATTAACCCCTAATCTGCCGCCCCCGCTATCGCTGACACCTGCATATTATTATTAACCCCTAATCTGCCGCTCCGGACACCGCCGCAACCTACATTATCCCAATGAACCCCTAATCTGCTGCCCCTAACACCGCCAACAACTATATTATATGTATTAACCCCTAATCTGCCCCCCACGTCGCCGCTACCTTACCTACACTTATTAACCCCTAATCCTATCAGCCAATCGGAATTTGAGGGACGCCATCTTGGATGATGTCACTTAAAGGACGGATGAATGAAGATAGAAGATGCCGCTTGGATGAAGATGTCTGCCGATCCGGATGCCCTCTTCTGCCCGGATAGGATGAAGACTTCTGCCGCTCCGGATGTCCTCTTTTGGTCCATCGGTGCCTGGCTGGGTGAACACGGCTCAAGGTAGGGAGATCTTCAAGGGGGTAGTGTTAGGTTTATTTAAGGGGGGTTTGGGTTAGAGTAGGGGTATGTGGGTGGTGGGTTTTAATGTTGGGAGGGTTGTATTTTTTTTTTACAGGCAAAAGAGCTGTTGACTTTGGGGCATGCCCCGCAAAAAACCCTTTTAAAGGCTGGTAAAAGAGCTGGTTACTTTTTAATTTAGAATAGGGTAGGGACCTTTATTATTTTGGGGGGCTTTTTTTATTTTATTAGGGGGCTTAGAGTAGGTGTAATTAGCTTAAAATTCTTGTAATATTTTTTTATTTTTTGTAATTTAGTGGTTTTTTTTTTTGTAATTTAGTTTAGTGTATTTAATTGTATGTAATTGTAGGTAATTTATTTAATTAATTTATTGATAGTGCAGTGTTAGGTTTAATTGTAACTTAGGTTAGGATTTATTTTACAGGTAATTTTGTAATTATTTTAACTAGGTAGCTATTAAATAGTAAATAACTATTTAATAGCTATTGTACCTAGTTAAAATAATTACAAAGTTGCCTGTAAAATAAATATAAATCCTAAAATAGCTACAATATAATTATTCGTTATATTGTAGCTATATTAGGGTTTATTTTACAGGTAAGTATTTAGTTTTAAATAGGAATACTTTAGTTAATAATATTTAATTTATTTCGTTAGAATAAAATTATATCTAATTTAGGGGGGTGTTAGGGTTAGGGTCAGACTTAGCTTTAGGGGTTAATACATTTATTAGAGTAGCGGCGAGGTCCGGTCGGCAGATTAGGGGTTAATACTTGAAGTTAGGTGGCGGCAATGTTAGTGAGGGCAGATTAGGGGTTAATACTATTTATTATAGGGTTTGCGAGGCGTGAGTGCGGCGGTTTAGGGGTTAATAACTTTATTAGAGTAGCGGCGAGGTCCAGTCGGTAGATTAGGGGTTAATAAGTGTAGGTAGGTAGCGGTGACGTTAGCGGGGCAGATTAGGGGTTAATAAATGTTATGTAGGTGTCGGCGATGTTAGGGGCAGCAGATTAGGGGTTCATAGGGATAATGTAGGTGGCGGCGGTGTGCGATTGGCAGATTAGGGGTTAAAAAAATTTATTATAGTTGCGGCGATGTGGGGGGACCTCGGTTTAGGGGTACATAGGTAGTTTATGGGTGTTAGTGTACTTTAGAGCACAGTAGTTAAGAGCTTTATAAACCGGCGTTAGCCCAGAAAGCTCTTAACTACTGACTTTTTTCTGCGGCTGGAGTCTTGTCGGTAGAAGGTCTACTGCTCACTTCAGCCAAGACTCTGAATACCGGCGTTAGGAAGATCCCATTGAAAAGATAGGATACGCAATTGGAGTAAGGGGATCTGCAGTATGGAAAAGTCGCGGCTTGAAAGTGAGCGTTAGACCCTTTCTTGGCTTACTCTAAATACCAGCGGGCGGCCAAAAGCAGCGTTAGGACCCCTTAACGCTGTTTTTGACGGCTAACGCAGAACTCTAAATCTAGGCGTATATGTGTATATGCTATCAATAATATAAAGCAAAATGTCCAAAAGAACAATAATAGTATAGCGTCCAAAATACAAATGTGAAAACAGGTCCTGGACAGAAAATACTCCCCCCAAAAACACGGGAAATCTTGTTCAAGCCCCACTTAGATATGCACTTACTTCCAGAACCCTCAATCTGTATGAGGTAAGGCAAAAACTTATGGGTCTCAAAGGCACCTCCCGGAGTATGTATCAGAATATCTTAGTAGTAATGGATCCTGCGATTCCCAGCCTAATTATTAATTTGAGAAACTTTCAGAGCCAAGTTATTTTCATCCCAAGTATCCAAAAACGGGCGTCTCAGCTGTTTGGGCTGCTGGGGTTGTTAGGTCCTTTGCTCCAAGACTTTGGTCCCAAAAAATTTGTTTTGAAACAGGAATTAAAAGGCATCCAGTTAGAATGTCACTTGTATACCTTGGTGTGGCAGCTCTGATCAGCTGATCCTTTCCCAACTGTGCTTTCTCAGGGAATGAAAGTCAGCCAGCAACCTGCAACACATCAGGCCACACTGATTGGCCAACCTATCAGCAGATCAGAGCTGCCACACCAAGGTATACAAGTGACGTTCTAACTAGATGCCTTTTATCGCCTGTTTCAAAAAATGTTTTGGGGATCAAAGTCTTGGAGCAAAGGACCTAACGACCCCAGCAGCCCAAACAGCTGAGACGCCCGTTTTTGGATACTTGGGATGAAAATAACTTGGCTCTGAAAGTTTCTGGAATTGATTCGGCTGGGAATCGCAGGATCCGTTACTACTAAGACATCTTGATACACACTCCGAGAGGTGCCTTTGAGACCGATTTGTTTTTGCCTTACCTCATACAGACTGTGGGTTCTGGAAGTAAGGGCATATCTAAGTGGGGCTTGAACAAGATTTCCGGTGTTTTTGGGCAAGTATTTTCTATCCAGGACCTGTTTTCCCATTTGCATTTTGGACGCTATACTATTATTGTTCATCTGGACTTTTTGCTTTATATTATTGATAACATATACACATATAGATTTTTATTTATTTATATATTTTTTTCTTGTGTGATATTTATTTATATTTGCACATATATATAGAGATGTCCCGAACTGTTCGCCCGCGAACGGTTCCCTGCGAACATAGCTTGTTAGCGTTCGCCGCTGCGGGCGAACATATGCGATGTTCGATCCGCCCCCTATGTGTCATCATTGAGGAAAGTTTAACCCTGTATGTCACAGCCTTCTGACACATTTGAGCCAATCAGCAGCAGACACTCCCTCACAGACCCTCCCAGCTCCTTGGCAGCAGCCATTTTAGACTCATTACGATCTTGCTTTCTTAGTGAGAGGAGCTTTAGTGTTGCTGCTGCTGACATAATAGGGAAATAGATAGCTAGGCTAGTGTATTTAGTGTCCACTACAGTCCTGAAGGACGCATCTCATCTCTGCTGCAAGGACAGCACCCCAAAAAGCCCTTTTTAGGCTTATAACTTCAGTCGTTTTCACAGCATATACTGTGATTAGTGCCACCACTGATATCTGCTTAACATTAGTTTAAATTTAACCAACAAAAATTTGAAATTATTTTGCTAGTGTAATTTATTTTCATTTTCTATCAGGCCTGTGTCTCTCAGGCTCACACAGCATATACTGTGGTTCATTGCTCTGTGCCAGCCACCACTCATATCTGCTTAACATTATTTTAAATTAAAAAAAAAACTTTTAAATCGTTTTGCTAGTGTAATCTAATTTCATTTTCTATCAGGCCTGTGTGTTTCTGACTTACAGAGCATACTGTGGTTAATTGCTGCCCTACCTAGGCTAGCAGCCACGACTCATATGTGCTTAACATTTTTTTAAATAAAAAAAAATAAAAAACTTTAAGTCATTTTGCTAGTGTAATCTAATTTCATTTTCTATCAGGCCTGTGTGTTTCTGACTTACAGATCATACTGTGGTTAATTGCTGCCCTACATAGCAGCCACGACTCATATCTGCTTAACATTATTTTAAATTTTTCAAACAAAACTTTTAAATTATTTTGCTAATGTAATCTAATTTCATTTTCTATCAGGCCTGTGTGTTTCTGACTTACACAGCATACTGTGGTTAATTGCTGCCCTACATAGCAGCCACGACTCATATCTGCTTAACATTATTTTACATTTTTCAAACAAAACGTTTAAATCATTTTGCTAGTGTAATCTAATTTCATTTTCTATCAGGCCTGTGTGTTTCTGGCATACTCAGCATACTGTGGTTAATTGCTGTCCTATCAGCAGCCAGCCACCACTCATATCTGCTTAACATTATTTTAAAGTTAAAAAAAAACTTTTAAATCATTTTGCTAGTGTAATCTAATTTCATTTTCTATAAGGCCTGTGTGTTTCTGACTTACAGAGCATACTGTGGTTAATTGCTGCCCTACCTAGCAGCCTCGACTCATATGTGCTTAACATTTTTTGTAAATTTTAAAAAAAAACCTTTAAATCATTTTGCTAGTGTAATCTAATTTTATTTTCTATCAGGCCTGTGTGTTTCTGACTTACAGAGCATACTGTGGTTAATTGCTGCCCTACCTAGCAGGCAGCCACCACTCATATCTGCTTAACATTATTTTAAATTTAAAATAAAAACTTTTAAATCATTTTGCTAGTGTAATCTAATTTCATTTTCTAACAGGCCTGTGTGTTTCTGACTTACACAGCAAGCATACTGTGGTTAATTGCTGCCCTACCTAGCAGCCACGACTCATATCTGCTTAACATTATTTTAAATTTTTTTAAAAAACGTTTAAATCATTTTGCTAGTGTAATCTAATTTCATTTTCTATCAGGCCTGTGTGTTTCTGGCTTACTCAACATACTGTGGTTAATTGCTGTCCTATCAGCAGCCAGCCACCACTCATATCTGCTTAACATTATTTTAAAGTTAAAAAAAATTTTTTAAATCATTTTGCTAGTGTAATCTAATTTCATTTTCTATCAGGCCTGTGTGTGGCCTGTGTGTTTCTGACTTACAGAGCATACTGTGGTTAATTGCTGCCCTACCTAGCAGCCACGACTCATATGTGCTTAACATTTTTTGTAAATTTAAAAAAAAAACCTTTAAATCATTTTGCTAGTGTAATCTAATTTTATTTTCTATCAGGCCTGTGTGTTTCTGACTTACAGAGCATACTGTAGTTAATTGCTGCCCTACCTAGCAGCCAGCCACCACTCATATCTGCTTAACATTATTTTAAATTTAAAATAAAAACTTTTAAATCATTTTGCTAGTGTAATCTACTTTCATTTTCTATCAGGCCAGTGTGTTTCTGACTGACACAGCAAGCATACTGTGGTTAATTGCTGCCCTACCTAGCAGCCTCGACTCATATCTGCTTAACATTATTTAAATTTTTTAAAAAAAACATTTAAATCATTTTGCTAGTGTAATCTAATTTCATTTTCTATCAGGCCTGTGTGTTTCTGGCTTACTCAGTATACTGTGGTTAATTGCTGCTCTAGCAGCCACGACTCATATCTGCTTTACATTATTGTAAAGTTAAAAAAAAAAATTTAAAATCATTTTGCTAGTGTAATCTAATTTCTTTTTCCATCAGGCCTGTGTGTTTCTGGCCCACATCATATAGTGTGACACAGATTAATAGCTCTTTTTTCCACCACTTATATCTGGTCTAACAACATTAGTGTAAATTTAAAAAAAAAATTTTTTTACATCAGTCCTCTTCTAGTGTACTGTTATTTAATTTTAGTTGCCAGACTGCCATTAGTGCCAGCCTGTGTGTCAGGCTGCCAGCATATACTGTGCCTACTTCCATCCTCAGTGCCAGTCCACGACTCCTATCTGGTGTAACATTATATTAAATTTTGTAAAAAAAAACTTTTACATCAGTCTTCTAGTGTTATTTAATTTTAGTTTACAGGCCAGCCTGCCACCACTAGTGCCAGCCTGTGTGTCAGGCTGCCAGCACATACTGTGCCTAGATCTATCCTGAGTGCCATTACTCCTATCTGATGTAACATTTTTGTAACTTTTTTAAAAACAAACTGTTACATCAGCCTGCTATTGTTATTTAATTGCAGTTGCCTGTCTGCCAGCGTGTGTTAAAATAAAATCTTTTTTGACTGTGAATCATCAGCCTGCTAGCGCAATTGAATTGCAGTTGCCTGCCTGCCAGCATGTGTGCCAGGCCCACTTGCCAACTAGTGCCACCAATCATATTTGTTATAACAGTAGTTTAAATATTAAAAATAATAATTTTTTGACTCTGAAAGATCAGTCTGCTAGTGTAATCTAATTGCAGTTGCCTGCCTGCCAGCGTGTGTGCCAGGCCCACTTGCTGCCAACTATTCCCACCAATCATATTTGTTATAACAGTATAGTAAATATCCTAGTGCCATTGCATTGCAGTTGCCTGCCTGCCAGCGTGTGTGCCAGGCCAATTGCCAACTAGTTACACCAATCATATTTGTTCTAACAGTAAATATTTAAAATAAAAAATTCTTAGATTGTGAATCATCAGTCTGCTAGTGCCATTGAATTGCAATTTCCTGCCTGCCAGTGTGTGTGCCAGGCCCACTAGCCAACTAGTGCCACCAATCATATTTGTTGTAACAGTATTGAAAATATTTTAAATCATAACTTTTTTGACTGTGAATCTTCAGTCTCCTAGTGCCATTGAATTGCAGTTGCCTGCCTGCCAGCATGTGTGCCAGGCCCACTTGCCAACTAGTTACACCAATCATATTAGTTGTAACAGTATTGTAAATATTTAAAATAAAAAATTCTTAGACTGTGAATCATCAGTCTGCTAGTGCCATTGAATTGCAGTTTCCTCCTGCCTGCCAGCGTGTGTGCCAGGCCCACTTGCCAACTAGTGCCACCAATCATATTTGTTGTAACAGTATTGAAAATATTTTAAATCATAACTTTTTTGACTGTGAATCTTCAGTCTCCTAGTGCCATTGAATTGCAGTTGCCTGCCTGCCAGCGTGTGTGCCAGGCCCACTTGCCAACTAGTTACACCAATCATATTAGTTGTAACAGTATTGTAAATATTTAAAATAAAAAATTCTTAGACTGTGAATCATCAGTCTGCTATTGCCATTGAATTGCAGTTTCCTCCTGCCTGCCAGCGTGTGTGCCAGGCCCACTTGCCAACTACTGCCACCAATCATATTTGTTGTAACAGTATTGAAAATATTTTAAATCATAACTTTTTTGACTGTGAATCATCAGTCTCCTATTGCCATTGAATTGCAGTTGCCTGCCTGCCAGCGTGTGTGCCAGGCCCACTTGCCAACTAGTTACACCAATCATATTAGTTCTAACAGTATTGTAAATATTTAAAATAAAAAATTCTTAGACTGTGAATCATCAGTCTGCTAGTGCAATTGAATTGCAGTTTCCTCCTGCCTGCCAGCGTGTGTGCCAGGCCCACTAGTCAACTACTGCCACCAATCATATTTGTTGTAACAGTATTGAAAATATTTTAAATCATAACTTTTTTGACTGTGAATTATCAGTCTCCTAGTGCCATTGAATTGCAGTTGCCTGTATGCCAGCGTGTGTGCCAGGCCTACTTGCCAACTAGTTACACCAATCATATTTGTTGTAACAGTATTGTAAATATTTAAAATAAAAAATTCTTAGACTGTGAATCATCAGTCTGCTAGTGCCATTGAATTGCAGTTTCCTCCTGCCTGCCAGTGTGTGTGTCAGGCCCACTAGCCAACTAGTGCCACCAATCATATTTGTTGTCACAGTACTTTTAATATTTAAAAAATAAACATTTTTTACTTTGAAACATCAGTCTTTTTTTTGTTGTCAGGCTCACAGCGTATACTGTGCCCACTTGCCCAGTGCCACCACTCATAATTTGTTTAATAGTATTGTAAGTGTACATTTTAAAAAAAAATGACAGGCAGAGGCAGGCCATCCCGCAGGTTCCGTCGTGGTCGTGGTGCTGTGATTCCTTTAGACCCTACAAATATGCGCATTGTTCAGATGCCGGGTGCCAGGGGGGATGCAAAAAGTTCTGAGGGGACCTAGTTGAATGGCTAACACAAGACACCCAATCTTCTACAGCTTCTGCTCCTAGTCCTCCTAACCTTGATGCACCATCTATGTCCAGCTGTGCTTTGGGCACCTCTCAAGTGACCAGTGCCACTCGCCCACCTGTCGCCACCACCAACACTAGCACCACAGCAGCTTCACTTGATCTGTCACAGGAGTTATCGACACATCAGTTGGAAGAAATGAGTGATGTGCAACCATCATTGACAGAGGATGTAGATAACAGTGATATGTCTCAGTCAGGTAGCATTACAGACATGTAGGTACGGTGTGATGATGATGATGTTGTACCTGCTGCTGCTTCCTTTCTTGATGTGTCAGATACAAGTGAAGTGGTTGATGATGATGTGTCAGTGGATGTCACGTGGGTGCCTGCTAGAAGAGAAGAAGAACAGGGGGAAAGTTCAGATGGGGAGACAGAGAGGAGGAGGAGACAAGTTGGAAGCAGGGGGAGGTCGTCGCAAGGAGCTAGTAGCACAGTCAGACAGCATGCATCGGCACCCAGGATCAGCCAGACAGCACGCCGACGACAATCAACGCATGCTGTTGCCACCACCAGAATGCCGTCATCGCAGAGCTCAGCAGTTTGGCATGTTTTTTGTGTGTCTGCCTCTGACAACAGCAATGCCATTTGCAACCTGTGCCAAAAGAAACTGAGTCGTGGGAAGTCCAATACCCACCTAGGTACAACTGCTTTGCGAAGGCACATGTTCTCACATCACAAACGCCGATGGGAAGAACACATAAGTAGAAGCAGCACACAAACTCAAAGCCGCCCTCCTCCTCCTGCTCCAGCATATTCAGCCACGTCAACCACTGCTATCCTCCTTGCCCCCTCTCAACCATCCTCCACTGAGTCTCTCTTACGTAGCAGTTCCTGGTCATCTGCCCACATTCAGGTGTCTGTCAAGGACATGTTTGAGCGTAAGAAGCCAATTTCTCAAAGTCACTCCCTTGCCCGGCATCTGACAGCTGGCTTGTCTGAACTCTTAGCCCACCAGCTTTTACCATACAAGCTGGTGGAGTTTGATGCTTTAAAAAAATTTGTATCTATTGGGACACCGCAGTGGAAGGTACATGGCAGAAATTTCTTTTCACAAAAGGCAATCCCAAACCTGTACTCTGTTGTGCGAAAGGAAGTAATGGCATGTCTGGCACACAGCGTTGGGGCAAGGGTCCATATGACCATGAATAGGTGGTCTGCAAAGCATGGTCAGAGCAGGTATATCACCTACACTGCGCATTGGGTAAACCTGCTGACGTCTGAAAAGCATGGAATGTGTGGCTCTGCAGAAGAGTTGGTGACACTGCCACTACTTGCAGGCAGGCCTGCTGCTACCTCCTCTACTCCTCCTACTCCATCCTCTTCCATAACCTCTTCCTCGGCTGAGTCCTCTTCTGCTTCTGCGTCTTGCTCCACATCAATGGCACCCCCCAGCTCCCCAGGTACTATTCCACATCCCGGATACGGCAGTGTCACGCCGTCTTGGGGTTGACTTGCCTGAAAGCAGAGAGTCACACAGCACCAGCACTCCTGACCGCCCTGAACGCACTGGTGGATCAGTGGCTGACTCCGCACCAACTGGAGATTGGCAAGGTTGTTTCTGACAATGGAAGTAATTTGGTGGCGGCATTGAAATTGGGCAAGTTGACACATGTGACGTGCATGGCACATATGTGTAATCTGATTGTACAACGCATTGTGCATAAGTACCCAGGCTTACAGGACATCCTGAAGCAGGCCAGGAAGGTGTGTGGCCATTTCAGGCGTTCCTACACGGCCATGGCGCACTTGTCCGATATCCAGCGTTGAAACAACCTGCCAGTGAGGCGCTTGATTTGCGACAGCCCGACACGGTGGAATTCAACACTCCTAATGTTCAACCGCCTGCTCCAACAAGAAAAAGCTGTTAATGAATATTTGTATTACCGGGGTGCTAGGACAGCCTCTGGGGAGCTGGGGATTTTTTTGCCAAATTACTGGACGCTCATGCGCAATGCCTGTAGGCTCATGCGTCCTTTTGAGGAGGTGACAAACCTTGTCAGTCGCACTGAAGGCACCATCAGCGACATCATACCATTTGTTTTCTTCCTGGAGCGTGCCCTGCGAAGAGTGCTGGATCAGGCCATAGATGAGCGTGAAGAGGAAGAGGAAGAGTTGTGGTGTCCATCACCACCAGAAACAGCCTTATCAGCATCGCTTGCTGGACCTGCGGCAACGCAGGAAGAGGATTGTGAGGAAGAGGAGTCAGAGGAGGAATGTGGCTTTGAGAAGGAGGAGGAAGACCAAGCACAACAGGCATCCCAGGGTGCTCGTTGTTGTCACCCCTCTGGTACCCGTGGTGTTGTACGTGGCTGGGGGGGGAAGAAGATACCCTCAGTGACATCAGTGAGGACGAGGAACGGGACATTATTAGCTCGGCATCCAACCTTGTGCAAATGGGGTCTTTCATGCTGTCGTGCCTGTTGAGGGACCCTCGTATAAAAAAGCTGAAGGAGAACGACCTGTACTGGGTGTCCACGCTACTAGACCCCCGGTATAAGCATAAAGTGCCTGAAATGTTACCAAATTCCCGCAAGTCGGAAAGGATGGAGCATTTTAAAAATAAATTAAAAACTATGCTTTACACAGCGTATAAGGGTGATGTCACAGCACAACGGGAATCTAACAGGGGAAGAGATTAAAGTAATCCTCCTCCTCCTCCCACGACCACGGCGGCAAGGACAGGATGCTTTCCTGACGTCTTGTTGATGGAGGACATGCGGACCTTTTTAACTCCTATGCATCACCAGAGCCTTTTGGGATCCAGCCTCAGAGAAAGACTCAACCGACAGGTAGCAGACTACCTAGCATTAACTGCGGATCTCTACACTCTGAGGAGTGATGGACCCCTTGACTACTGGGTGTGCAGGCTTGACCTGTGGCCTGAGCTATCCCAATTTGCAATTAAACTTCTGGCCTGCCCCGCTTCAATTGTCCTGTCCAAAAGGACCTTCAGTGCAGCAGGAGGTTTTGTCACTGAGAAGAGAAGTCGCCTAGGTCAAAAAAGTCTTGACTATCTCACCTTTATTAAAATGAATGAGGGATGGATCCCGAAGGGACTGACATTGGGCGATACATTTGTGTAAAAAAGGCCTGATGATGAGATGAGCTGCCTTGGGCTACAAATGGTACACACGCTGGCTTTTTTTTTCTTATAATGCAGGATGACTTGCGTGACATATCCGCCAACAACTAGTGTTCAAGCCGCAAGGTTTTAGGGCACTTTCTAACTGTTTTAACAAACATCAATTTTCCTGGCTGCTGCTACAGCAGTGGCTGCAACAATACCGAATTTTTCAGGCATTTGTACATGCCTAATTTTTCTGGCCTCTGCTGCTGCACTGTGACTACAAAACTCAAAGCAAAAAAAAAACGCACATAACAGTGATTAAACTGTTAAGAATAGTACTACTTAACACACCACTCATATCTGGTGGCACAGTAGATTGCACGCGCAGTGGCCCAAATTTGAAGGAAGAGGACCGACCAAGCATCTTTATCCGTCTCTCGGTTCCTCTAAATTATCTCCGGGTTATATCTATGCCATACCTGTACTCTATTGTGCAAAAGGATGACATATGTGGTGTTTCATGCTGTTGTGCCTGTTGAGGGTCGTGGCCCATCGTATAAAAAGGCTGAAGGAGAACGACCTGTACTGGGTGTCCAAGCACATTTTTTGTTCAATATTCCCGGTTTCTCTAAATTATCTCTGGGTTCCTCAAATCAATGCCATACCTGTACTCGATTGTGCAAAAGGATGGAATATGTGGTGTTTCATGCTGTTGTGCCTGTTGAGGGTCGTGGGCCATCTTATAAAAAGGCTGAAGGAGAACGACCTGTACTGGGTGTCCAAGCACGTTTTTTGTTCAATATTCCCGGTTCCTCTAAATTATCTCCGGGTTCCTCAAATCAATGCCATACCTGTACTCGATTGTGCAAAAGGGTGGCATATGTGGTGTTTCATGCTGTTGTGCCTGTTGAGGGTCGTGGGCCATCTTATAAAAAGGCTGAAGGAGAACGACCTGTACTGGGTGTCCAAGCACATTTTTTGTTCAATATTCCCGGTCCCTCTAAATTATCTCCGGGTTCCTCAAATCAATGCCATACCTGTACTCGATTGTGTAAAAGGATGGCATATGTGGTGTTTCATGCTGTTGTGCCTGTTTTGGGTCGAGGGCCATCGTATAAAAAGGCTGAAGGAGAACGACCTGTACTGGGTGTCCAAGCATATTTTTTGTTCAATATTCCTGGTTCCTCTAAATTATCTCCGGGTTCCTCAAATCAATGCCATACCTGTACTTGATTGTGCAAAAGGGTGGCATATGTGGTGTTTCATGCTGTTGTTTTTGTTGAGGGTCCGGGACCCTCGTCTAAAAAGGCTGAAGGAGAACAAAGTGTACTGGTTGTCCAAGCATCTTTTTCCATCTCCCGGTTCCTAAAAATTATCTCCGGGTTTCTAAAATGGATGCCATACCTGTACTCTATTGTGCAAAAGGATGGCATATGTGGTGTTTCCTGCTGTTGTTTCTGTTGAAGGTCCGGGACCCTCGTCTAAAAAGGCTGAAGGAGAACAAAGTGTACTGGTTGTCCAAGCATCTTTTTCCATCTCCCGGATCCTAAAAATTATCTCCGGGTTTCTAAAATGGATGCCATACCTGTACTCTATTGTACAAAAGGATGGCATATGTGGTGTTTCCTGCTGTTGTTTCTGTTGAGGGTCCTGGACCCTCTTATAAAAAGGCTGAAGGAGAACGACCTGTACTGTACTGGGTGTCCAAGCATGGTTTTTTGTTCAATTTCCCGGTTCCTAAAAATTATCTCCGGGTTTCTAAAATCAATGCCGTACCTGTACTCTATTGTTCAAAAGGATGGCATATGTCCTCTTTCCTGCTGTTGTTTCTGTTGAGGGCCCTGGACCCTTTTATAAAAAGGCTGAAGGAGAACGAAGTGTACTGGGTGTCCAATCATTTTTTTTTGTTCAATTTCCCGGTTCCTAAAAATGATCTCTGGGTTTCTAAAATCAATGCCGTACCTGTACTCTATTGTTCAAAAGGATGCCATATGTCCTCTTTCCTGCTGTTGTTTCTGTTGATTGTCCTGGACCCTCTTATAAAAAGGCTGAAGGAGAAAGAAGTGTACTGGGTGTCCAATCATTTTTTTGTTCAATTTCCCGGTTCCTAAAAATTATCTCTGGGTTTCTAAAATCAATGCCGTACCTGTACTCTATTGTTCAAAAGGATGCCATATGTCCTCTTTCCTGCTGTTGTTTCTGTTGAGGGTCCTTGACCCTCTCATAAAAAGGCCGAAGGAGAACGACCTGTACTGTACTGGGTGTCCAAGCATAGTTTTTTGTTCAATTTCCCGGTTCCTAAAAATTATCTCCGTGTTCCTAAAATCAATGCCATACCTGTACTCTATAGTTCAAAAGGATGGCATATGTGCTCTTTCCTGCTGTTGTTTCTGTTGAGGGTCCGGGACCCTCTTATAAAAAGGCTGAAGGAGAACGACGTGTACTGGGTGTCCAATCATGTTTCTTTTTAAATTTCCCGGTTCCTAAAAATTATCTCTGTGCTCCTAAAATCAATGCCATACCTGTACTCTATTGTTCAAAAGGATGGCATAGGTGGTGTTTCCTGCTGTTGTGTCTGTGGAGGGTCCTGGACCCTCGTCTACAAAGGCGGAAGGAGAACGACCTGTACTGGGTGTCCAAGCATGTTTTTTGTTCAATATTCCCGGTTCCTCTAAATTATCTCCGGGTTACACAAATCAATGCCATACCTGTACTCTATTGTTCAAAAGGATGGCATATGTGGTGTTTCATGCTGTTGTGGCTGTTGAGGGTCGTGGGCCATCGTATAAAACGGCTGAAGGAGAACGACCTGTACTGCCTTGCTGCTACTTTTAGGCAGGCCAGCTCTTTGCATACATGCCCACAGACTCTGTAACGGATGCCTCTTTTAGGGAGAGGTGCAGCCATAATGCAGGGTCAGAACCTCTGTCTGCAACTGGTATACTTGATTGTGCAAAAGGAAGTAACCTTACCATGGTTCCCTGACCATACGTCTTGTTGTTATATTTTTGTGAGGGTAATCATGATGGCCATGTAGACCTCCCCCGAGAGGTCTGGAAGTAACAGGGATGAAAGTGCTAAGAATAGTACTACTTTACACAACCAAGTTAGCCATGGGTCCCAGTCCAAGAACGCATGTCTTGTTGTTTTATTTGGTGCGACTAATCATGCAGGCCATATAGACCTCCCACCATTAGGGGTTGTAACAGGTATTAAACTAATAAGAACAGTACTACTGAAATAAACCTAATTAACATGGTTTCAAGAGCCAAGGTTTTACTGTTGTACTTTGTTAGGCTAATCATGATGGCCATGTAAACCTCCCCCGAGAGGCCTGGAAGTAACAGGGATGAAAGTGCTAAGAATAGTACTACTTTACACAACCGAGTTAGCCATGGGTCTTAGTCCAAGACCCCATGTCTTGTTGTTTTGTTTGGTGCGGCTAATCATGCAGGCCATATAGACCTCCCACCATTAGGTGTTGTAACAGGTATTAAACTAATAAGAACAGTACTACCAAAATAAAGCTACTTAACATGCTTTCAAGAGCCCAGGTTTTATTGTTGTACTTTGTAAGGCTAATCATGATGGCCATGTAGACCTCCCCCGAGAGGTCTGGAAGTAACAGGGATGAAAGTGCTAAGAATAGTACTACTTAACATAACCTAGTTACCATGGGTCCCAGACCGCATGTCTTATTGTTATATTTTGGTAAGGTAATCATGATGGCCATGTAGACCTCCCCGAGAGGTGGCAGTAACAGGGATGAAAGTGCTAAGAATAGTACTACTTTACACAACCAAGTTAGCCATGGGTCCCAGTCCAAGAACGCATGTCTTGTTGTTTTATTTGGTGCGACTAATCATGCAGGCCATATAGACCTCCCACCATTAGGGGTTGTAACAGGTATTAAACTAATAAGAACAGTACTACCGAAATAAACCTAATTAACATGGTTTCAAGAGCCAAGGTTTTATTATTGTACTTTGTTAGGCTAATCATGATGGCCATGTAGACCTCCGCCGAGAGGTCTGGAAGTAACAGGGATGAAAGTGCTACGAATAGTACTACTTTACACAACCAAGTTAGCCATGGGTCCCAGTCCAAGAACACATGTCTTGTTGTTTTATTTGGCGTGGCTAATCATGCAGGCCATATAGACCTCCCACCATTAGGGGTTGTAACAGGTATTAAACTAATTAGAGCAGTACTACTTAACACAACCTAGTTACCATGGGTCCCAGACCGCATGTCTTATTGTTATATTTTGGTAAGGTAATCATGATGGCCATGTAGACCTCCCCCAAGAGATGGCAGTAACAGGGATGCAAGTGCTAAGAATAGTACTACTTTACACAACCAAGTTAGCCATGGGTCCCAGTCCAAGAACGCATGTCTTGTTGTTTTATTTGGTGCGACTAATCATGCAGGCCATATAGACCTCCCACCATTAGGGGTTGTAACAGGTATTAAACTAATAAGAACAGTACTACCGAAATAAACCTAATTAACATGGTTTCAAGAGCCAAGGTTTTATTGTTGTACTTTGTTAGGCTAATCATGATGGCCATGTAGACCTCCCCCGAGAGGCCTGGAAGTAACAGGGATGAAAGTGCTAAGAATAGTACTACTTTACACAACCAAGTTAGCCATGGGTTTTAGTCCAAGACCGCATGTCTTGTTGTTTTGTTTGGTGCGCTAATCATGCAGGCCATATAGACCTCCCACCATTAGGGGTTATAGCAGGTATTAAACTAATAAGAACAGTACTACCGAAATAAACCTAATTAACATGGTTTCAAGAGCCAAGGTTTTATTGTTGTACTTTGTTAGGCTAATCATGATGGCCATGTAGACCTCCCCCGAGAGGTCTGGAAGTAACAGGGATGAAAGTGCTAAGAATAGTACTACTTTACACAACCGAGTTAGCCATGGGTCTTAGTCCAAGACCGCATGTCTTGTTGTTTTGTTTGGTGCTGCTAATCATGCAGGCCATATAGACCTCCCACCATTAAGGGCTGTAACAGGTATTAAACTAATAAGAACAGTACTACTTAACACAACCTAGTTACCATGGGTCCCAGACCGCATGTCTTGTTATTATATTTTGTAAGGGTGATCATGCAGGCCATATAGACCTCACCCGATAGGGGGAGTAACAGGGATTAAAGTGCTAAGAATAGTACAACTTAACACAACCTAGTTAATGCTGGTTCCCAGCCCGCATGTCTTGTTGTTATATTTTGGTAAGGTAATCATGCAGGCCATATAGACCTCCCCCGATAGGGGGAGTAACAGGGATTAAAGTGCTAAGAAAAGTACTACTTAACACAACCTAGTTACAATGGGTCCCAGACCGCGTGTCTTGTTGTTATACTTTGTCAGGGTAATCATGCAGGCCATATAGACCTCCCCCGATAGGAGGAGTTACAGGGATGAAAGTGCTAAGAATAGTACTACTTAACACAACCTAGTTACCATGGGTCCCAGACCGCATGTTTAATTATTATACTTTGTCAGGGTAATTATATATCTAACAAATGTATCTATTTATCTTCTATCAATTCTATCTAACTATCAATCTATGTATATCTATCTATCCTATCTATCTATCTTGTGTCCGGACTGTTTTGAGACAGCCACTTGTGTTTTTGACAAATTTGAAGTAGGAGGACAGACCAATCACAGGGATTAAACTGCTAAGAATAGTAATACTTAAGAAAACCTAGTTATACCAGAACCACCATGGGTGCCAGACCGCATGTTTGGTTGTTATACTTTGTCAGGGTAATCATGCAGGCCATATAGACCTCCCTTGATAGGGGGAGTAACAGGGATTAAAGTCCTAAGAATAGTACAACTTAACACAACCTAGTTAACACTAGTTCCCAGACCGCATGTCTTATTGTTATATTTTGGTAAGGTAATCATGCAGGCCATATAGACCTCCCCCGATAGGAGGAGTTACAGGGATGAAAGTGCTAAGAATAGTACTACTTTATACAACCTAGTTACCATGGGTCCCAGACCGCATGTTTAATTATTATACTTTGTCAGGGTAGTTATATATCTAACAAATCTATCTATTTATCTTCTATTGATTCTATCTAACTATCAATCTATGTATATCTATCTATCCTATCTATCTATCTTGTGTCCGGACTGTTTTGAGACAGCCACTTGTGTTTTTGACAAATTTGAAGTAGGAGGACAGACCAATCACAGGCATTAAACTGCGAAGAATAGTAATACTTAAGAAAACCTACTTATACCAGTACTACCATTGGTCCCAGACCGCATGTTTTGTTGTTATACTTTGTCAGGGTAATCATGCAGGCCATATAGACCTCCCCCGATTGGGGGAGTTACAGGGATGAAAATGCTAAGAATAGTACTACTTAACACAACATAGTTACCATGGGTCCCAGAACGCATGTTTTGTTGTTATACTTTGTCAGGTTAATCATGCAGGCCATATAGACCTCCCTTGATAGGGGGAGTAACAGGGATTAAAGTGCTAAGAATAGTACAACTTAACACAACCTAGTTAACATTAACAGTGGTTCCCAGACCACATGTCTTGTTGTTATATTTTGCATGGATAATCAGGCACGCCATATAGACCTCCCCCGATAGGGGGAGTAACAGGGATTAAAGTGCTAAGAATAGTACTACTTAACACAACCTAGTTATAATGGGTCCCAGACCGCATGTTTTGTTATTATACTTTGTCAGGGTAATCATGCAGGCCATATAGACCTCCCTTGATAGGGGGAGTAACAGTTATTAAGGTTCTAAGAATAGTACTACTTAACGCAACCTAGTTACCATGGGTCCCACACCGCATGTTTTGTTGTTATACTCTGTCAGGGTAATCATGCAGGCCATATAGACCTCCACCGAAAGGGGAGTAAGAGTGATTAAACTGCTAAGAACAGTTTTACTTAACACAACCTAGTTACCATGGGTCCCAGACAGCATGTCTTGTTATATTTTGTCAGGGTAATCATGCAGGCCATATAGACCTCCCCCGATAGGAGGAGTTACAGGGATGAAAGTGCTAAGAATAGTACTACTTAACACAACCTAGTTACCATGGGTCCCAGACCGTATGTTTTCTTATTATACTTTGTCAGGGTAATCATGCAGGCCATATAGACCTCCCTTGATAGGGGGAGTAACAGGGATTAAAGTTCTAAGAATAGTACTACTTAACACAACCTAGTTACCATGGGTCCCACACCGCATGTTTTGTTGTTATACTTTGTCAGGGTAATCATGCAGGCCATATAGACCTCCACCGAAAGGGGGAGTAAGAGGGATTAAACTGCTAAGAAAAGTTTTACTTAACACAACCTAGTTACCATGGGTCCCAGACCGCGTGTCTTGTTGTTATACTTTGTCATGGTAATCATGCAGGCCATATAGACCTCCCCCGATAGGAGGAGTTACAGGGATGAAAGTGCTAAGAATAGTACTACTTAACACAACCTAGTTACCATGGGTCCCAGACCGCATGTTTAATTATTATACTTTGTCAGGGTAATTATATATCTAACAAATCTATCTATTTATCTTCTATTGATTCTATCTAACTATCAATCTATGTATATCTATCTATCCTATCTATCTATCTATCTATCTATCTATCTATCTATCTCGTGTCCGGACTGTTTTGAGACAGCCACTTGTGTTTTTGACAAATTTGAAGTAGGAGGACAGACCAATCATCTTCTTCCATCTCCCTGTTTCAAAAATGCAGGCCATATAGACCTCCCCCGATAGGGGGAGTAACAGGTAGTAGTAAAATGCTAAGAATAGTACTACTTAACACACCATGGGTCCCAGACCGCATGTCTTATTGTTATACTCTGTCAGGGAAATTATATATCTTTCAAATCTATCTATTTATCTATCAAATCTATCTAACTATCAAACGTATCTATCAAATGTATATTGCATCTATTGATCGATGTAATTCGTATCTATAGAATGTATATTGCATCTTTTGATTGAGGTAATTCATATCTATCAAATGTATATTGCATCTTTGGATCGATAACATTCGTATCTATCAAATTGATATTGCATCTATTGATCTATGTAATTCGGATCTATCAAATGTATATTGCATCTATTGATCTATGTAATTTGTATCGATCATATGTATATTGCATCGATTGAGCTATGTAATCTATGTATCTATCTATCAAATCTATCTATCTCGTGGTTGTGCAAATGGACTCTTTGTGGTTGTTTGCAGTGCGTTACACTTGGAGTTTGGTCTGTCACTGTGAAGCGGGCGTAACCCTTACACTACCTGATCGATACAACATCATAACTGATGTTTTAAAGCATGTTATTGCAAACAATTTAGGAATGTTAGGTGATTTAGGCCCTTTATGGGTTAAAAGCAGACTCTGCATCAACTATGTAATTTTCCATGGGAGTTTTGACATGGATCCCCCTCCAGCATGCCACAGTCCAGGTGTTAGTCCCCTTGAAACAACTTTTCCATCACTATTGTGGCCAGAAAGAGTCCTTGTGGGTTTTAAAGTTCGCCTGCCTATTGAAGTTTTTAAGTTCGCAGCATCACTACATATATATCATATATACTTTATTTTATGCATATAACATTTGCAGGGTAGCACCATCCCTTTTCTTTCTGTCTATATTTCTATAGGGGGATTTGAGGTTCTCCTCTTTCTTTATTAGGGACAGGCAGCTTTCTATGCATTTGACTTTAAAATGTGTGACTCCCACTTAAATAAGTAGGATTGTTTAGGCTCTCTTCTTATAAGCGCTAGTGGGGCTTGTTAGTGATTTATTTTTCTGTTATTCTACTTGTTGTTGTGATATATATATATATACATACATACATACATAAAAATACATCTTTAGAGGCCCATTTATCAAGCTCCGTATGGAGCTTGAAGGGCCATGTTTCTGGCGAGTCTTCAGACTCGCCAGAAACACAAGTTATGGAGCAGCGGTCTAAAGACCGCTTCTCTATAACCCTGCCCGCCTGCTCTGATGAGGCGGACAGGAATTGTCTCAATTCAACACGATCAAATACGATCGGGTTGATTGACACCTCCCTGCTGGGTCTCGCTCCGGGAGACAGACGGCCCCCTTATGTCTGCGCTCCGGTCCCGAGGCGAGAGGCTCTGCCCACTGCCTCCCTTGTGGTATCGTCGCGTTTAGGGGGGATTCTGACTTAGAGGCATTCAGTCATAATCCCACAGATGGTAGCTTCACCCCATTGGCTCCTCAGCCAAGCACGTACACCAAATGTTTGATCCACGCTGTCGGATCAGGTCCGCAAGACCTTTCATAATTCGGCCTCTTAGCCTGCTTTTTTGTCTAACACCCAAGATCTTCAATCTTTGACCCTTATAACTTTTTTGTGCAATATTTTTATTAAATCATTTTTATCAGACAGCTTTAATATGAGTGTAATTGTACTTTGTAATGTATTTTTGAAGTGTTTGTGCAACATTTTAGTTTCAGAAACCAATTAACCACAGCTCTGAGTTCGCTGTAAGGATTGAAGTGTAAAGAGCGATTGCGCTAGCATAATCGCAATTTTGCTTCCCTTGTAATATCAAAAACATGATTACGCAAAACAGTTTGGACCTCACTTGTAATCTATCCCTACAACTGTGTTGATATGTTGTTCTACAGCAACATAACAAAAATGTATTGTGATCATAGGGTGTTTACTGTCTCTATGGGGGGTAGTTATCAAGCCGTCAACCTCAAATACGCTGGAATTCCGCAGCGTATTTGTGGCGAGGCTGATTCGCCTTAGTTATCAAAGGCTCGAGACCGGCAAAAGTAGAATTTTGTGACGTAAACTTCGATCCGCCGGACTCAGTCCGACACAGATCGATTCTTACGTCACTCCAGATGTTCCGCACACAAGTGCGGCACAATCTCACTACTTTTGCTAGTTTTCAAATGACTAGCAGGTACGCTCGGCACTTTTACGGCCCAGCGTACCTGGTTTTCAAACCGCCACCCCTGGAGGCGGCAGATCCCATAGGAATCAATGGGAATCTGACCATAGCGAAAGTACAAGTTCGCTGCTGACAGACATCCCATTGATTTCTATGGGAGCTGTCTGCACCTAACACCCTAACATGTACCCCGAGTCTAAACACCCCTAATCTGTCCCCCCTACACCGCCGCAACTAAATAAAGTTATTACCTAGTTAAAATAAATTGAAAGTTGCCTGTAAAATAAAAATAAATCCTAAGATAGCTAGAATATAATTATTATTTATATTGTAGCTATATTAGGGTTTATTTTAAAGGTAAGTATTTAGTTTTAAATAGGATTAATTTAGTTAATAATAGAAATATTATTTAGATTTATTTAATTAATATTTAAGTTAGGGGGGTGTTAGGGTTAGACTTAGGTTTAGGGGTTAATAATTTTATTACAGTGGCGGCGGTGTAGTGGGGGGCAGGATAGGGGTTAATAAATGTATTATAGGTGACGACGGTGTAGGGGGGGCAGGATAGGGGTTAATAGGTTTAATATAGGTTGCGGCGGGTTCAGGGAGCGGCGGTTTAGGGGTTAAACTATTTATTTAGTTGCGGCGAGGTGCGGGATCAGCAGGATAGGGGTTAATAATTTTATTATAGAGGGCGACGGTATAGGGGGCAGGATAGGGGTTACTAGGTATACTGTAGGTAGCGGCGGTTTAGGGGTTAATACATTTATAAGACTTGCGGCAGGGTCTAGGAGCGGCGGTTTAGGGGTTAGTAACTTTATTGAGTTGCGGGAGGCTCCGGGGGCGCCGGTATAGGGATAGAACAGTGTAGTTTAGTGTGAGTGCTTAGTGACAGGCTAGCAAGAAAGCTGTCAAACAGCCGAAGAGCAGCGAGATCGGATGAGTGATAACTCTCACAGTCCGCTGCTCATCGCCCCGTGGCTTTTTGACAGCTTTATTTGATAACTTAGGCGAACGTATTCAAGGTCCGCGGCGACGAAGGTAGGCGAGCTTAGGCGGGCGTATTGGGCCGGCGAAGGCAGAAAAGTAGACGGCTTGATAACTACCCCCCATTATCTCAAATACATCTATTTATTTTCAAATCCAAATGGCTGCAAATAGTTAATATAACTACTGATACAATAAAAAATGTAAGACAGGAGAGGCGACCACAACTGGGAAAGTTTTATGAATTGACGTCCATTTTATTTTATAGAGCATATTGGTAATTATAGTGAGACTCTCTTGCTTTAGTGAATATACTGCATATGACAACACATACATGGAGAGGTTTTCTTTCGGACTGACATACTTGAAATAAAAAAAGTTTGTTACAGTAAAATGTTTTGTACATAATAAACAATTTTGTTCAGTAGGGCTATTAATGTACAGATTCAGTCATAACAACAACAAATACATGCTTCATGAGTCATGGCTCAAGAATGTTTCTTTCAAATATATCAAATAAAACAAGAGTGAAAAAATGTACCTAATGCTGCTTAACTGTGTGAAACACATCACTCTTACATACCCCCCAACTTTCCCAATTTTCACCGGACAGTCACAATTTTAGGGGTCTATCCCACCGTCCCTGGTTGCTAGCCATCTGTCCCGCATTGCCCCATGCATTATTTTTTTTTTTAAATTCTATTGGGCCCATACTCAGAAGCAGCTGGCTTTTCTTTCCCAGGGTTAGATACCTGTTAGATTCCCTGTGGAAAAGGAATGGTGTATGGGTTAAGAAGGAATAAGAAGGCTGTATACCCTCTGACCTCAGGTAATGGTGACTTTTAACCCCTGGTAATAATACACGCATGCCTTCAGTTTTATACAATGAGCAGTACTAACACCAGGGTAACGAACAGTGGCAGCCTCAGACTGCCAGCTAATGTGCTTGCCAATCCCAGGACCCCATACAATGAATTACAGATACCCATATATGATGTAGTGTGTGTGTGTCTATCTGTATCTATAAGTGTGTGTGTGTGTATCTGCATGTATAAGTGATGTTATGTAGTGTGTGTGTGTATCTGCATGTATAAGTGTAAGCTATGTAGTGTGTGTGTGTCTGCATGTATAGGTTTATGCTATGTAGTGTGTGTGTGTGTATCTGCATGTGTAAGTGTTTGCTAAGTAGTGTGTGTGTATCTGCATGTATAAGTTTAAGCTATTTAGTGTGTGTGTATCTGTATGTATAAGTGTGTGTGTATCTGCATGTATAGCTGTATGCTATGTAGTATGTGTGTCTGCATGTATAAATATAAGCTATGTAGTGTGTGTGTGTGTATCTGTATGTATAAGTGTATATCTTGTCAATGTATTTGAAATATTATTAAATAATATATAGAAGTATATTTATCTTTGTTTAATAAATCTGTGGATGTGCACATGGTCTGTAAAACAAAGGATTATTTCTAAGAGATCTCCCACACTCATTGTTAAAGTTATGCTAAACACACAGGGGGGGACAATGGAACATGAGGCCCATACCAAATTTGCTATAATCAACTTACAGTTTGAGACAGGATGCGTCATAAAAGGCAAATTAAGAGGATAGATTGTCAGATAGGCGACACCACACAAAATATATGGAGACGAAATGTCTGAAATACCCTTTTGGAACTGATCAGAATCATAGGGAAACAGCTTTTATGCACATAGGTGTTAGTTATCCATAAACATCAAACACACATCTGCACTACTAGCTAAACAGGAAATATGCTGTATTAAGACTTTTACAACTACTCGTGGATTGACCCCATGTGGGGCAATGAAGGCCTTGGGAAACAAAAGACTGATGCTGAGGTGTGACTCTGAAGCCCTAAAACAGACAGCAAATAAACATTTTTTTTTCTCTCTGTTTGAATGCATGCCCCAGAATGTATTAAATATAGAAATTTGGGAAATTGTCTAATTCTCTATTATTATTACATGGGTATTTGCTAAGCTTGGGAGGTAACTGTTTTAGTCAGTCAAAAATGTTAATAACCTCGGTATTGTTTATATTTTTCAGACATATAATCTCAGATCTGCATGAAGAAGGTTCATACATCCTGGGCTTATTAGAAACATAAAATATGGCATATTCTTGTTGGAATACAGTACAATAATGATATAAAAATAGGCTGTTATTTCTATAGAAATGCCAGGATACTGATAAAATTATAATGCATTTTAAGCTAGTAATTAGCAGTATTAAATTGCCTTAATATAATAAAATGTTAATAATATAAAACATGATGTCTCATATCAAAACGATCAGGAAATTGATCTGATGCCGCTTCATCTATAATTAATATTGGGAGAGATTAATACAAGAAATTATGGCAGTTATTAATTAGTTTAAAGAAATATTTCACTGACTAAAAATGTTGGTTAAATGAATTTGTATGTATTGCTTGGATGTTAAAAGACTTGTAAATAAGGCTGTTTTTTTTTAAGATAAGCGTGTATGAATTTTGCATAGCATATTTAAATAGTTTTCAAGTGCATATAATATTATTTCATTTCCTTTTATTGCAAATATATTTCAATATGTTTATGGATATTAACTAAATAAAAGAATTCAGATATTTATATTAATTGTATGGTCTAGTAGGCGCATGTTGAGCAAGGGTTTCTATTTTTAAGGAAAATTATTATTTGTATTGTGATTATAACCCTGCCATAAGCTGATATATTATTTGGATAGCACTACTAAGATTTTCATAAATATACTGACATAATAATTGGAGGCACTTTGCATGAGATTTAATAATATTTGATATAATATATTTGTAGTAAATAGAAATTATTATAAAAGAGAATTTTTTTTTTCATATTTCGATATTAATATTTTGAAGATATAATTTTTGAAAAGTTGAAATATTAATTTTCATATTTCGAGATTGATATTAATATCTTGAAATATTATTAAAGATTAATTTTGAAAAATTAATAAAAATATTAATTTTTCATATTTCAAAATTAATCAAAAATATTAATTTTTCATATTTTCAAAATTAATCAAAATTATTAATTTTTCTTATTTCGGAATATTAATTTTTCATATTTCAAAATTGATAATATTTTTTTTGAAATATAAAATTTTTCTCTTATTTTATTGGCAAAAATTGTATTAGCGTTTTAGTTTAACTGAATACTAAACCAATATAATAATGTCTGTAGCCAGGAGCGACTTATTTAATTCTATACATAGCGATGAAAATGGTCCCATTACCATACCTATTACTAAAGGTCAGGTCCTTAAGAAAGATATCTTAAGTTACATTAAAGGGAAGTTAAATATTGCTGGTAAATTTAATGATTTTGTGGATATGCTTGAAACTAGAGCTAAAGATATTACCGTTAATAATAATATGTGGAATGAAGAGAATGAATTCTTCCAGGAATTATTAATGATTAATCAATGCAAAACTCCCAAAAAGCAAGAGGAACTAATACTAAAATCTTGGCCCCTCTTAATATGCATGATTGACGAAATGTCGTTTTGTGTCACAGACAAAAGATTGCAAATACAGGAGCTAGAAAATAGTATTCATTCCTCACGCAGACACGAAGAGGATTTAAAAATAGCCAAAAATAAAATGGATGAATTTGCCCAAAACATAACCGCCTTAGATAAACATAACATCGAATTACTCGCACAGATACAAGATTTAAATAAACAGCTTGCGCAAAGCCAGAGAGAATTAAGCGATTTAAAAAGGTCATATCGCCATAATGAAAACCCTTATATTAACAGTGAGAATAATACAGATAATGCTAACTCCTTTAGCGAACGCGTCAGGGAAGAGGTACAAAAATATATAGAACAATATAGACAAATGACCCCTAACGGGTCAGAAATAGATTTCCCAAATAGACAATCACCTCATGATATAAATCCAGAGGACTGCTGTAGCGCAGCTGGTGCGGGGGAGGGAAACTCTAACAGAGAAGCCCAAAATAAGTCTGATAAAGTCTATGATTCCCATAAAATAATCACCTTCGTACAACGCGCAGTACCTATATTCTCCAATAAGGGAACAACATCTGTAATTGATCATTTACAGGCTTTTGAAAATGCGTTAGCTATAATGAATGTTACAAGTGAGAAATTGAAAATTGAATTTCTGCCTTGGGTATTTGACAGTAAGCACCACAAATTCTTTGCTTCACTAAAGGATATGAATATTCATTCCTGGAATGGGGTAAAACAACAATGCAGAAAAGAATTTGGGCAATATCGCACTAAAACTGCCGCGAAAATAGCGGTATATGGTTTAAAGTGTTGTGCGAATCAGAGTCCAATCGAATTCCTTTCTGTATTGAAAAATGCGTACAGTATGGCTGAAGATAATCCTAAATTTGATGGCTCAGAATTTGTAAATTTATTTTTTGAAGCACTGCCTACACCCATCAAAATCAACTTAGCTAGAGATTTTGATGAGGACTGCTGATTGGAATGGCTGATCAAAGAGAGTACAAAGTTATACTCTATTCAGCAGTCCAGTGAGCAGGGGGTTAAAAAGGAGTCAAAACCCAAAATTGTGGCAGAAACTAGGGTGTCACCTAGCCCCCTCAATTTGGAGTCTAAAAAGAGAACTTATGCAGAGGTGGCCAGTCAAAACAGGCCATCTCCACAGAGGTTTAATTCTGCCCCTCCCCCTACACAGGTTGAGGTGCAGGGAGACTATAACCAAAGTGGGGGACATAATCAGGTGAATAATTACTCACAAAGAGAATACTCACCAAATAATTGGTATCCGCGCAAGGGTAGATACAATAGACGGCGAAGATATTCTCAGGGTAACCAGACACCCCAGGTATATAATGCTCCCCAAAGTACTAATACTGAACAAGCTGAACCCCAGGGGCAACCACGCCAGAATAGAAATAGCGGCCCTGATTCTGAGGGAAGCCAATGTTCCAGGAATCAGTATAATGGGACACCAAGAGATAGGCCCAGGGGTAGAGGTAACTTGTACAATCAGGTAGATATGCTGTTTACCCAGTTAAATCGGTTGAGCGAACAAATCGCTAATATGAGTAAAAAATCTACGGCTCAGCAACCGAACAATACTTTTTTTAGGGGTACAGCCAGTGGTCAGCAGTGGACCACAGGCACAGTCATAAATACTGCAGTATCACCTAAAGGGGAAGGGAGAGATATACAAAATGTAATAATAAATATCAATGATACTAATCATGTTCTCTCCCCACAGACCGAAAACAGACAATTTAACTGTGGTGACAAGCAACGTTATCCGGGAAAAGTTAATAAATCTATTCCTTTGCAGCACTCTCTCCACAGATGCAGTACACAAGAATCCAGCCGAACCTGTCATAGAGGAAACAGGTAGGTATGAAGATTCTTCTGCATCAGAAAGCATGGCAAACTCAGGTAACACGTGGCGAAGCCCACAAATGCATGATAACGCCAACTTTATGTGTGAAATGGTAGAAACTGCAGGAAGATATTATGTATTAGTTGAGCTGCAAGATTCAGTCTCCAACCCTATCAGGGGATTAATTGACACTGGGTCACAGGCAACTATCTTATCCCACAAGTACTACACACAGCTAAATGAGCTAACACCCCACAAACCTAAAATAAAAGAATTTGACGGTTCTCTAATAGGTGTTGGGGGTGACTCCCTAAAAGTTTACGGTACTGCCTGGTTAAAATTTAAATTGGGGAACAGGGTCAAAAGACACCCTGTCATTATAGTGGATCTGCCAACTGATCGTTTAATTATTGGTAGTGATCTCCTGAAGCGATTAAGCACCATAATTGATTGCATAAATAATGTAATTTGGTCACAAGTTAAACGGCCTATCAATTATGAAAAATCTGGTATATCTCGCACCCGACATAGCTGTCATGTGGTGGAAGAGAAACCAGATGCTGTGGAGGTTCATTTCAGGAATAACTCTGTACCTGAAATCACTATTCTACAAATAGATGATCAGACTCCTTTTAGTGGCTCTGATGGTAATACTTTTAAAATATCGCCTGGAAAGATAGCGAATATCTCCCTAGATGGTGATGTATTAACCATATCACTCCACAAGGGGGATCATAAAATCCCTAAGGGGGGAGACCACGCTCAATACCTCACAGGGATTGAGAGAGTTAAAGAGGATCTATTTATCCCTATACAAGTACATGACCTTGGTAAAACCAAGTATGCTAAAATAAACTTAAAACAGGAAGCTAGCTATATAAGCAAAGGTTTATTAGCGCAAATAGCTGAACCTAAAGTGATTAAATATCTTTCTCCCCAAGACCACTGTGTCAACGGCCTGGATGACAGAAAAGCTAAACATCACAGCTAAGTGCTTATTATCTATCTCTATAGGTAATAAGTCAGTGAAGCACCTGTTTTTAGTTTTAAATACTCCCCATAATCAAATATACATTGGCAATGATATCTTACATAGATATGCCATACAAATAGATTTGATTAATTCTTGCCTTTGGAGCAGGTTAAAGGGGGACCCTGAAGTATCTCAGGATGAAAATGCAGCCCTAAAATCAAACCAGCAATTGCCATATGCTGTGAATATGCAGGTATCTAGCGATGTTATAATTCCTGCTGGGACTGATAAATTTCTTTTACCCTTACAGGTAAAGAGAGGTCAGAAATTAAAAACTTCTGAAACACTGATTTGCCTCTCCCATAGAATACAAAATCTGGGTGTCACAGTAACCTACACTCCTATGGTGAATATTGGAACTGTTCCAATACATATTATTGTACATAACATGACCCCACAGGATATAACATTATCCAAGGGAACTACCATAGGATATGCACTGGAATCAAGTTATTACACTTTTGGATTCCAGAATAATGTAATTGGGCTAATACCTGAAGTATACTTAACTAAAGAACAATTAATAGAACAATCCTTTGCATCTATGCCAGAGGGTCTATTTAATATTCAGTCCATTTATCCCTTCAGCTTAGAGGAAGGCATCTGTAAAATTGAAGAAGCCTCTCTAGTGTTTGATCAGCCAATCAAACAGCAAGATTATCCCAATACCCAGAGTCATGGGAGCAATGTAAACTATAATCAAGGGGATCTCACCTCTAGGTTGGAAGAAGCCTATGATATAGGACAGCCTGAAATCTTTCCAGGATTTCAGCAAATAGTCGAAGAGCAAATATCCTTAGCTAATGGCTGTTCCAGCGATGATGAACGCCAACAGCTGCGAGAACTCCTGATGGAGTACAAGGATATTTTTGCTAAGGATTCTTATGACTGCGGTACTACAGACTTGCACATTGCAAGGATACAAACAGATCCTAATGCACCACCTGTCTTTGTTAAACAATACAGACTTCCCTTAGCCTCATATGATTCTCTTGCAGAGATCATAAGGAATTTGGAAGAAAGAGGTATTATCAGACAGGTGCACAGCTCTTATAATAATCCTATTCTAGGTGTCCTTAAGCCCAATGGACAATGGCGTTTGTGTGCTGACTTAAGACAGCTAAACAAACGAGTATACATGTCTGGTTGGCCTGTACCATACATTGACCAGTGCCTAGCACAAATGCAGGGATCCAAAATATTCACTGCCATTGATTGTGCACAGGGATACTGGACCATAAAGGTACATGAAGAGGACCAATATAAGATGGCGTTCTCTTTCCAAAAGGTCCAATATGCATTCCAGAGACTTCCATTTGGATACATAAATTCTGGACATGAATTAGCTGTATTCATGCATAAGGCTATGCCTGATGCACTGGAAAGGGGGACCTTATCTTATGTTGATGATGTTTTAATCAAAAGCACAGACTTTGAAAAACACGTCGCAGAGCTTAAACACGTCCTCAGCCAACTTAAAAGGGCAGGTGTCAAATTATCCCTGCAAAAAGCTCAATGGTGCCGCACTCGTGTAAAATTCTTGGGACATGAAGTTACCTCTGAAGGATTAAATCCCCAGAAGAAAAAGGTGGAAGCTATAGTGAATTCTAAAAACCCAACTAACTTAAAGGAATTGAGATCATTCCTGGGTATGACAAATTATTCTCGCAAATTCATTGATAATTATGCGGAATTAGCTAAACCACTACTACTTCTTCTAAAGAGAGATGTGAAATGGCACTGGAGTGAGTCTCAAGAGACAGCCATCAGAGAGCTGAAGAGAAAACTCACTCAAGCACCTTGCTTAGCGTACCCTGAAGGTGGTAAACCTTTCTTCTTAGAGACAGGTTACACAGATATAAGCATGAGTGCTGTTTTATACCAAAAGCATGATAATTTAAACAAAGCCATTGCTTATGCGAGCAAAAATCTATCCCCAGTAGAAATAAAGTTTAACGATTGCGAAAAAGCCCTCTTATCTACTGTATGGGCTCTACAAAATTTCCGCAGCTATATACAGGGCGAGAAAATTATTGTAGAAACGGCCCACCAGCCTTTGCTATATTTGCAAAGTGAGAGAATAAGAGATGGGAATTTGTCTAATAGCCGCATAACAGCGTGGACTCTTTCCTTACAAGGCTGGCCCTTAGAAATTCGCTACAAGCAGAATAAAAAGAATCCAGTCACACAAGGACTTGCTGAGCTCCACGACTGTACTGCTAGAGATCCTGGGGAAGAATTATCAGAAGATGATTTTCTGGAGGAACAATTGCTTTCCCCATATAAAATGTACAATGAGGACCATTGTCAAACATTACCTTGGGTATATGTTGATGGTTGCTCTTACCATGCCACCATTGATAATGAGCGCAGATTAGTCGCTGGCATTGGTATAACTGGGACAAATGGATTCCCAAATATATCTATAGGTTTCAACATTGGACCAAGATCCAGTCAAGTTGCAGAACTAACTGCTGTTTTCAAAACCATTGAAATGGCTATTGAACATGGTATTCATGAATTTGTGATCATAACTGACTCAAATTATGTGCGCAACATTTTTGTTGAATACCTGCCAACTTGGAAAAGAAATGGCATGCAGAAAAGCAATAACAAACCAGTCAAGCATGGCAAATTGTTCTGCAAGATTGATAATCTGGTGGTATCCAATGATTTAACCATACACTGGAAAAAGACCAAGGGTCATTCCAGAGTTCTAGGTCCTGATAAGGAAGGCAATGACCTTGCGCATTCATTAGCCAAACAAGGAGCCATAACTGGAGAACTCCTTAATATTGAAAATTTAATGGGTGCAATTCAGGTAGAAGCCATTACCAGAAACCAGGCAAAACAACAGAGTGAGCCTAATTTGGTACAATGGAGTCAGGATTCTCCTAGTGAGGACCTGATCACTAGTCAAAAAGAAGACCCCATTGTAGGCATCTTCTATAAACACGTAGAAGATCCTGAAAGCAACCCCATCTCAAAAGATGATTGTATTGGCATGGAAGATCTTAGAATCTTAATAAAATCTAGATCACAATTCAAGTTACAGGATGGTTTGTTAATTAGAACTTCCAAAACTGGCATCCAGCAGTGGGTAGTACCCACCAAGTTCAGAGGTCTAATGCTTCAACATGCCCATGATGCTCCCACATCTGGTCATCGTGGTGCCAAACTCACGTATGAAATATTACGTGATTATGCTTTTTGGCCACACATGTTGAAAGATGTTCAAACCTACTGTCAAGGGTGTTTAATCTGCCCACAGTTTCAACCCACTGCACCAACGCATAGAGCGCCATTGCAGAAAAGGGGGATGGTCAGATATACAAATTGATTTTATTGGTCTGGTAACAAGGTCATCAAGAGGTAACAAGTACATGTTAACAGTGACATGCCTGTTCACTAAATGGGTAGAGTGCATTAGTGCACCTAACAATAGTGCTGAAACATGTGCAGCATTGCTCATCAACCATGTATTTTCCAGATTTGGTTTGCCCCAAAGAATCGAATCAGATCGGGGGACCCACTTCACTAGCGAAGTGATGACCAAAATGTGGAAAATACTAGGGGTTAAAAGAAAGCTCCATATTGCTTATAGAGCTGCCTCAAGTGGTGGTGTAGAGCGTTACAACCAGTCCATTGTTAAAATCCTCAAAAAGTTTGTGAGTGAAACAGGTAAAGACTGGGATGTAAAACTACCTCTAGTCTTAATGGCATTAAGAGCAACTCCAAGTAGTGCTACCAAAATGTCACCTTTTGAGCTGATGACTGGTAGAAGAATGGTTCTACCTCAGCATCTGCTGTACCGTACATCAGACCAAAACTTGATAAACACTGCCAATACACATCAATATGTGGAGAACTTAAGAAAACACCTGCAACATGCCTTTGCATTTGCTCAAAGGAATTTAGAAAGAGCCGCAACTGCCACTAAAACCTATTATGATCTCAAAACATCCAAAAAGGAATATGAAATAAATGATAAAGTTTATCTTTATAACTTTGGAAGAGATCAGGTTAGGGAGAAGAAATTTCTTCCCTCATGGAAAGGTCATTTTGTCATTACTGACAAAATATCTCCAGTGGCCTATAAAATACGGATCCCCAAAAATGAAAGTTTCATAGATAAATGGGTCCATATAAATCAATTGCGAGCGTGTCATCCAAGATCCCAACTACAAGTCATAGAGGGAGAATGAAGTGTCATATCCCCAAATGAACTAAAGACATACTGTAGTTCAAAGATGCCTAGCTGATAAACATGAAGACTCAAAATTGACAGACTATCTACATAGAAGACTGTCCATGATGTGTACGGTCAACATCCTCACCAAATACCACTAACTTTGATCCAATTCAAATACATGTGTCCTACATATTTTTGAATCAGAAAGGGGGATTTATGTCAAGGTATTTGAAAAATTATTAAATAATATATAGAAGTATATTTATCTTTATTTAATAAATCTGTGGATGTGCACATGGTCTATAAAACAAAGGATTATTGCTAAGAGTTCTCCCACACTCATTGTTAAAGTTATGCTAAACACACGGGGGGGGGGGACAATGGAACATGAGGCCCATACCAAATTTGCTATAATCAACTTACAGTTTGAGACAGGATGAGTCATAAAAGGCAAATTAAGAGGATAGATTGTCAGATAGGCGACACCACACAAAATATATGGAGACGAAATGTCTGAAATACCCTTTTGGAACTGATCAGAATCATAGGGAAACAGCATTTATGCACATAGGTGTTAGTTATCCATAAACATCAAATACACATCTGCACTACTAGCTAAACAGGAAATATGCTGTATTAAGACTTGTACAACTACTCGTGGATTGACCCCATGTGGGGCAATGAAGGACTTGGGAAACAAAAGACAGATGCTGAGGTGTGACTCTGAAGCACTAAAACAGACAGCAAATAAACATTTTTTTTTTCTCTCTGTTTGAATGCATGCCCCAGAATGTATTAAATATAGAAATTTGGGAAATTGTCTAATTCTCTATTATTATTACATGGGTATTTGCTAAGCTTGGGAGGTAACTGTTTTAGTCAGTCAAAAATGTTAATAACCTTGGTATTGTTTATATTTTTCAGACATATAGGGGGGTAGTTATCAAGCCGTCTACTTTTCTGGCTTCGCCGGCCCAATACGCCCGCCTAAGCTCGCCTCACATCGCCGCCGCGGACCTGAAAAAATACGCCTAAGTTATCAAATAAAGCTGTCAAAAAGCCGCGGGGCGATGAGCAGCGGACTGTGAGAATTATCACTCATCCGATCTCGCTGCTTTTTCCCAGCTTTATTGCTAGCCTGTCACTAAGCACTCACACTAAACTACACTGTTCTATCCCCTATACCGGCGCCCCCGGAGCCTCCCGCAACTCAATAAAGTTACTAACCCCTAAACCGCCGCTCCTAGACCCGCCGCAACTCTTATAAATGTATTAACCCCTAAACCGCCGCTCCTAGACCCTGCCTCAACTCTTATAAATGTATTAACCCCTAAACCGCCGCTCCCGGACACCGCTGCCACCTACAGTATACCTAGTAACCCCTATCCTGCCCCCCCTACACCGTCGCCCTCTATTATAAAGTTATTAACCCCTATCCTGCTGATCCCGCACCTCTCCGCAACTAAATAAATAGTTTAACCCCTAAACCGCCGCTCCCTGAACCCGCCGCAACCTATATTAAACCTATTAACCCCTATCTGCCCCCCCTACACCGTCGCCACCTATAATAAATTTATTAACCCCTAATCTGCCTCCCCTACACCGTCGCGACCTATAATAAATTTATTAACCCCTATCCTGCCCCCCACTACGCCGCCGCCACTGTAATAAAAATATTAACCCCTAAACCTAAGTCTAACCCTAACCCCAACGCCCCCCTAACTTAAATATTAATTAAATAAATCTAAATAATATTTTTATTATTAACTAAATGAATCCTATTTAAAACTAAATACTTACCTTTAAAATAAACCCTAATATAGCTACAATATAAATAATAATTATATTGTAGCTATCTTAGGATTTATTTTTATTTTACAGGTAACTTTCAATTTATTTTAACTAGGTACAATAGCTATTAAATAGTTATTAACTATTTAATAGCTTACCTAGCTAAAATAAACTGAAATTTACCTGTAAAATAAATCCTAACCTAAGTTACAATTACACCTAACACTACACTATACTTTAATAAATTATTCCTATTTAAAAATAAATACTTACCTGTAAAATAAACCCTAATATAGCTACAATATAAATAATTATTATATTGTAACTATCTTAGGATTTATATTTATTTTACAGGTAACTTTGTATTTCTTTTAGCTAGTTAGAATAGTTATTAAATAGTTATTAACTATTTAATAACTACCTAGCTAAAAGAAATACAAAATTACCTGTAAAATAAATCCTAACCTAAGTTACAATTAAACCTAACACTACACTATCATTAAATAAATTAAATAAATTACCTACAAATAACTACAATTAAATACAATTACATAAACTAACTAAAGTACAAAAAATAAAAAAATATTTACAAACATGTTAAAAATATTACAACAATTTTAAGCTACTTACACCTAATCTAAGCCCCCTAATAAAATAACAAACCCCCCCAAAATAAAAAAATGCCCTACCCTATTCTAAATTAAATAAAGTTCAAAGCTCTTTTACCTTACCAGCCCTTAAAAGGACCTTTTGTGGGGCAAGCCCCAAAGAAAACAGCTCTTTTGCCTGTAAAAGAAAAATACAACCCCCCCAACATTAAAACCCATCACCCACATACCCCTAATCTAACCCAAACCCCCCTTACAAAAACCTAACACTAATCCCCTGAAGATCATCCTACCTTGTCTTCTCTCAGCCGAGCAGCGATGGAACCGAAGTGGATATCCGGAGCGGAAGAAGTTAATCCTCCAAGCGGCGCTGAAGAAATCTTCCATCCGATGAAGTCATCATCCAGGCGGCGCTGAAGAAAAGTCTTCGATCCGGCCGATGTCATCTTCAAAGAGGCGCTGAAGAGGTCTTCTATCCGGGTCTTGAATCTTCCTTCCGCCGACGCGGAACCTCCTTCTTCACCGACGGACTACGACAAATGAAGGCTCCTTTAAGGGACGTCATCCAAGATGGCGCCCCCTCAATTCCGATTGGCTGATAGGATTCTATCAGCCAATCGGAATTAAGGTAGGAAAATTCTGATTGGCTGATGGAATCATCCAATCAGATTCAAGTTCAATCCGATTGGCTGATCCAATCAGCCAATCAGATTGAACTTGCATTCTATTGGCTGATCGGAACAGCCAATAGAATGTGAGCTCAATCTGATTGGCTGATTCCATCAGCCAATCATATTTTTCCTACCTTAATTCCGATTGGCTGATAGAATCCTATCAGCCAATCGGAATTGAGGGGACGCCATCTTGGATGACGTCCCTTAAAGGAGCCTTCATTCGTCGTAGTCCGTCGGTGAAGAAGGAGGTTCCGCGTCGGCGGAAGGAACATTCCAGACCCGGATAGAAGACCTCTTCAGCGCCTCTTTGAAGATGACATCGGCCGGATCGAAGACTTTTCTTCAGCGCCGCCTGGATGATGACTTCATCAGATGGAAGATTTCTTCAGCGCCGCTTGGAGGATTAACTTCTTCTGCTCCGGATGTCCACTTCGGTTCCATCGCTGCTCGGCTGAGTGAAGACAAGGTAGGATGATCTTCAGGGGATTAGTGTTAGGTTTTTGTAAGGGGGGTATGGGTTAGATTAGGGGTATGTGGGTGGTGGGTTTTAATGTTGGGGGGGTTGTATTTTTCTTTTACAGGCAAAAGAGCTGTTTTCTTTGGGGCATGCCCCCACAAAAGGCCCTTTTCAGGGCTGGTAAGGTAAAAGAGCTTTGAACTTTATTTAATGTAGAATAGGGTAGGGCATTTTTTTATTTTGGGGGGGTTTGTTATTTTATTAGGGGGCTTAGATTAGGTGTAAGTATCTTAAAATTGTTGTAATATTTTTAACATGTTTGTAAATATTTTTTTATTTTTTGTAACTTAGCTTTTTTTATTTTTTGTACTTTAGTTAGTTTATGTAATTGTATTTAATTGTAGTTATTTGTAGGTAGTTTATTTAATTAATTTAATGATAGTGTAGTATTAGGTTTAATTGTAACTTAAATTAGGATTTATTTTACAGGTAATTTTGTATTTCTTTTAGCTAGGTAGTTATTAAATAGTTAATAACTATTTAATAACTATTCTAACTAGCTAAAAGAAATACAAAGTTACCTGTAAAATAAATATAAATCCTAAGATAGCTACAATATAATTATTAATTACATTGTAGCTATCTTAGGGTTTATTTTACAGGTAAGTATTTATTTTTAAATAGGAATAATTTATTAAAGTATAGTGTAGTGTTAGGTGTAATTGTAACTTAGGTTAGGATTTATTTTACAGGTAAATTTCAGTTTATTTTTACTAGATAGCTATTAAACAGTTAATAACTATTTAATAGCTATTGTACCTATTTAAAATAAATTGAAAGATACCTGTAAAATAAAAATAAATCCTAAGATAGCTAGAATATAATTATTATTTATATTGTAGCTATATTAGGGTATATTTTAAAGGTAAGTATTTAGTTTCAAATAGGATTCATTTAGTTAATAAGAGTTAATTTATTTAGATTTATTTAATTAATATTTCAGTTAGGGGGGCGTTAGGGTTAGGGTTAGACTTAGGTTTAGGGGTTAATAATTTTATTACAGTGGCGGCGGTGTAGTGGGGGGCAGGATAGGGGTTAATAAATTTATTATAGGTGGCGACGGTGTAGGGGGGGGCAGATTAGGGGTTATTAAATTTATTATAGGTGGCGATGGTGTAGGGGGGGCAGGATAGGGGTTAATACATTTATTATAGGTTGCGTCGGGTTCAGGGAGCGGCGGTTTAGGGGTTAATAAATTTATTATAGTTGCAGTGGGCTCCGGGAGCGGCGGTTTAGGGGTTAATATGTATAGAGTAGCTTGCGGCGGTTTAGGGGGTAATAACTTTATTTAGTTGCGGCAGTGTAGGGGGGACAGATTAGTGGTGTTTAGACTCGGGGTACATGTTAGGGTGTTAGGTGTAGACAGCTCCCATAGGAATGAATGGGATGTCGGGCAGCAGCGAACTTGTACTTTCGCTATGGTCAGACTCCCATTGATTCCTATGGGATCCGCCGCCTCCAGGGTGGCGGTTTGAAAACCAGGTACGCTGGGCCGTAAAAGTGCCGAGCGTACCTGCTAGTTTTTTGATAACTAGCAAAAGTAGTGAGAATGTGCGGAATTGTGTGCGGAACATCTGGAATGACGTAAAAATCGATCTGTGTCGGACTGAGTCCGGCGGATCGATGCTTACGTCACAAAATTCTACTTTTGCCGGTCTCGAGCCTTTGATAACTAAGGCGTATCAGCCTCGCCACAAATACGCTGCGGAATTCCAGCGTATTTGAGGTTGACGGCTTGATAACTAGGCCCCATAATCTCAGATCTGCATGAAGAAGGTTCATACATCCTGGGCTTATTAGAAACATAAAATATGGCATATTCTTGTTGGAATACAGTACAATAATGATATAAAAATAGGCTGTTATTTCTATAGAAATGCCAGGATACTGATAAAATTATAATGCATTTTAAGCTAGTAATTAGCAGCATTAAATTGCCTTAATATAATAAAATGTTAATAATATAAAACATGATGTCTCATATCAAAACGATCAGGAAATTGATCTGATGCCGCTTCATCTATAATTAATATTGGGAGAGATTAATACAAGAAATTATGGCAGTTATTACATAGTTTAAAGAAATATTTCACTGACTAAAAATGTTGGTTAAATAAATTTATATGTATTGCTTGGATGTTAAAAGACTTGTAAATAAGGCTGTTTTTTTTTTTTTTAAGATAAGCGTGTATGAATTTTGCATATCATATTTAAATAGTTTTCAAGTGCATATAATATTATTTCATTTCCTTTTATTGCAAATATATTTCAATGTTTATGGATATTAACTAAATAAAAGAATTCAGATATTTATATTAATTGTATGGTCTAGTAGGTGCATGTTGAGCAAGGGTTTCTATTTTTAAGGAAAATTATTATTTGTATTGTGATTATAACCCTGCCATAAGCTGATATATTATTTGGATAGCACTACTAAGATTTTCATAAATATACTGACAAGCTGCATGTATAAGTGTATGCTATGTAGCGTATGTGTGTGTGTATCTGCATGTATAAGTGTATACTATGTAATGTCTGTGTATCTGCATGTATAAGTGTATGCTGTGTAGTGTTTGTGTATCTGCCTTTATAAGTTTATGCTATGTAGTGTGTGTGTTTCTGCATGTATAAGTGTATGCTATGTAGTGTGTGTGTGTGTATCTGCATGTGTAAGTGTTTGATATGTAGTTTGTGTGTGTGTATCTACATATATAAGTCAGTGTATGTTATGTAGTGTGTGTGTGTATCTGCATGTATAATTGTATGATATGTAGTATGTGTGTATCTGCATGTGTAAGTGTATGCTATGTAAGGTGTATGTATCTGCATGTGTAAGTGTATGCTATGTAGTGTGTTACTGTGCATTCTTGCTGACTTTAAAGGCCAGAATCTAGAATATTAATGGGGAATGCAGAGAGCAGTTTTAAAGAATCTATGATTAAATGTCCAATTAAGATAAAAATATTTAGCACTGTCTATTAGTAAAGGCTAATTAAATACAGAGCTCACATAGCTATACCAGTGGTTTGAGCTTGTGTTAGATTTGCTGCCTAAGAGTATTAAAAAATATGACTTTATTTAGAATTTTATTTATATTACTTTGGTCTTATGATTTTTTTTAAAGCCCTCTCCCTGCTCCTGCCCGCCACATTTAACATTTTTGCCGCGGGGAAGGACGGGTGGGGGGCTGTCCCTCTTTTGAATTTTGAAATGTTGTGGGGTATGCTCTTATACATAAATAAAGTACATGTTTTCAGTGCTAATATTATTCTGTTTCACTGTTGTGGTTCCTGTATATATTGGAACAAAACTAAATGCAGATGGTGTGATGTCATTTCCTCAGATTCTGAGTTGGTAATAAATACTTAGTTCAGGCTGGGTCTAAATATTATCTGTTCTCTGGTAGTTTATATATTTTTTCAAACAATACTGTTTTACTGAAGTTCTAATTTTTTTTTTCTGTTTGGTTTCAACCCATGGATGAAACAGTAAAAACTCCAAGCATTATGATGTTGTGCTTATTTGTATTCTGTCATACATGTGTTTTCAAACCTGTCCTCAGACCTCCCCAACAGGCCAGGTTTTCTGGAAAAACTTGGATGAGAGCAGGCAAAGTAACCATGTTTACTAATCAGCTGATTATTTCACCTGTGCTCCAGTTCAGACATCCTCAAAATGTAACCTGTTAGGGAGGTCTGAGGACAGGTTTGAAAACCAGTGCCCTAAAGTGAGAAAAAAAACATACAGATTCATTTATTTAACAGTAACAATGTCACATATCTTGCATTAAAAACATACCTAAATTTGCTGTCACTGGTCCTCATATTACACACAACTGTCTATTCACATTAAATATTTCCATATATGAAAATGATTGACAGTTCATATTGGGCATATGGGGCATAGAAACACACAGTAGCAGATATTTTAAAATGATTATTCATATGTGTTGTTGATTTGTGATCATGAATTTAATAATATACAAAAATAGACATCCAGAGCTTAGCTAGACTTTTTTTATTAATATTTTATAACTTATTCTGGTCTGTATATATACAAAGATTGCTATTTTAAAATAGTACTTTGATAAAATAAGAACATGGATGTGTAAAGACGTCTATTATTCCAGCATCTGTGCAAAAATAATCCAATAACTAGTTAATCTAATAAAAATATGATTTAGAACCACACCCAAATCAAACTGACAGAATTAAAGAGAAAGATCAAACTTGAAATGTTCATGAATGCATTTTAGTTTTAAATAGAGGCATTTTTGCTTCTGTTAGTAGAATGCTTCTAATAAAGTTTATTACTGTTTCAGTAGCACCTCATGGATTCAAACTCCATGGGCGAGATTATATATGCGGCGCAGGCTTCAGCACAACTGCTGAAACCCACGGCGCCTGTAATTTCACTTTGCACATCGTGGAATCACATATACGGCGCCGGCAGTTCATAAAGTGTCGTAACTCGGATAAACTAGCCAGAAATGTGCGTAAATACAAATTTCTGGAGTCGCCAGTGACTTACAGCACTTTAGAAACTGCCGACGCCTAAGAAAATAAAAAAAAGATATCAAATCTCCTGTAAAAGTCTAACCCGCCTCCAAAAAATAAACCTGACACGTAAAACCCCTATATCCGCAATCCCCCCACATCGCAACTAATAATACAAGTATTAACCCCTAAACCGACAACCCCCCAACATGCCTAATTAAACTATTAACCCCTAATCCACCATTCACCCACATCACGATCTACCTAGGAAAAGTATTAACCCCTAAATCAGCCAACCCCAACATCGCAAACTACCTAATAAATGTATTAAACTCTAATCCACCATTAACCCACATTGCAAAGTACCTGTTAAAACTATTTACTCCTAATCCGCGATGAAACCATATTGCAACAAACCTTATAAATATATTAACCCCTAATCCGCCAAACCCACACAACGCAATAATCCTAGTAAAACTATTAACCCCTAAACCGCCAAACCCCCACAACGCAATAATCCTAATAAAACTATTAACCCCTAAACCGTCAAACCCTCATAACACAAGTACCATAATTAACCTATTAACCCCTAAGACAACAAACCCCCACAATGCAAGTACCCTAATTAACCTATTAACCCCTAATCTGCCAACCCCCACAATGCAAATAACTAACGGCTAGATTTGGAGTTTTGTCGGTAACGACCCGAAAAGCTAACGCCGGCTTTTTTCTGGCCGCACCATAAAAATAACTCTGGTATTGAGAGTCCACATAAAGGCTGCGTTAGGCTCCAAAAAAGGAGCGTAGAGCATTTTTAACGCAGCTTCAACTCTCGATACCAGAGTTGCTTACGCAAGCGGCCAGCCTCAAAAACGTGCTCGTGCACGATTCCCCCATAGGAAACAATGGGGCTGTTTGAGCTGAAAAAAAAACTAACACCTGCAAAAAAGCCGCGTTCAGCTCCTAACGCAGCCCCATTGTTTGCTATGCGTAAACACTTCCTACGTCTGCACCTAACACTCTAACATGTACCCCGAGTCTAAACACCCCTAACCTTACACTTATTAACCCCTATTCTGCCGCCCCCGCTATCGCTGACCCCTGCATATTATTATTAACCCCTAATCTGCCGCTCCGTAAACCGCCGCTACTTACATTATCCCTATGTACCCCTAATTTGCTGCCCTAACATCGCCGACCCCTATATTATATTTATTAACCCCTAATCTGCCCCCCACAATGTCGCCTCCAACTGCCTACACTTATTAACCCCTAATCTGCCGAGCGGACCTGAGCGCTAATATAATAAAGTTATTAACCCCTAATCCGCCTCACTAACCCTATAATAAATAGTATTAACCCCTAATCTGCCCTCCCTAACATCGCCGACACCTAACTTCAATTATTAACCCCTAATCTGCCGACTGGAGCTCACCGCTATTCTAATAAATGTATTAACCCCTAAAGCTAAGTCTAACCCTAACACTAACACCCCCCTAAGTTAAATATAATTTAAATCTAACAAAATAAATTAACTCTTATTAAATAAATTATTCCTATTTAAAGCTAAATACATACCTGTACAATAAATCCTAATATAGCTACAATATAAATTATAATTACATTGTAGCTATTTTAGGATTAATATTTATTTTACAGGCAACTTTGTAATTATTTTAACCATGTACAATAGCTATTAAATAGTTAAGAACTATTTAATAGTTACCTAGTTAAAATAATTACAAAATTACCTGTAAAATAAATCCTAACCTAAGTTAGAATTAAACCTAACACTACACTATCAATAAATAAATTAAATACAATTCCTACAAACAACTACAATGAAATAAACTAACTAAAGTACAAAAAATAAAAAAGAACTAAGTTACAAAAAATAAAAAAATATTTACAAACATAAGAAAAATATTACAACAATTTTAAACTAATTACACCTACTCTAAGCCCCCTAATAAAATAACAAAGACCCCCAAAATAAAAAATGCCCTACCCTATTCTAAATTACTAAAGTTCAAAGCTCTTTTACCTTACCAGCCCTGAACAGGGCCCTTTGTGGGGCATGCCCCAAGAAGTTCATCTCTTTTGCCTGTAAAAAAAAACATACAATACCCCCCCCCCAACATTACAACCCACCACCCACATAGCCCTAATCTAACCCAAACCCCCCTTAAATAAACCTAACACTAAGACCCTGAAGATCATCCTACCTTGTCTTCACCTCACCAGGTATCACCGATCCGTCCTGGCTCCAAAATTTTCATCCAACCCAAGCGGGGGCTGGCGATCCATCATCCGGTGGCTGAAGAGGTCCAGAAGAGGCTCCAAAGTCTTCATCCTATCCGGGAAGAAGAGGCGATCCGGACCGGCAACCATCTTGATCCAAGCGGCATCTTCTATCTTCATCCGATGACGACCGGCTCCATCCTGAAGACCTCCACCGCGGACCCATCTTCTTCCGGCGACGTCCGACTGAAGAATGACGGTTCCTTTAAGGGACGTCATCCAAGATGTCGTCCCTTGAATTCCGATTGGCTGATAGGATTCTATCAGCCAATCGGAATTAAGGTAGGAATATTCTGATTGGCTGATGGAATCAGCCAATCAGAATCAAGTTCAATCCGATTGGCTGATCCAATCAGCCAATCAGATTGAGCTTGCATTCTATTGGCTGTTCCGATCAGCCAATAGAATGCAAGCTCAATCTGATTGGCTGATTGGATCAGCCAATCGGATTGAACTTGATTCTGATTGGCTAATTCCATCAGCCAATCAGAATATTCCTACCTTAATTCCAATTGGCTGATAGAATCCTATCAGCCAATCGGACTTCGAGGGATGCCATCTTGGATGATGTCCCTTAAAGGAACCGTTATTCTTCAGTTGGACGTCGCCGTAAGAAGATGGGTCCGCGGTGGAGGTCTTCAGGATGGAGCCGGTCGTCATCGGATGAAGATAGAAGATGCCGCTTGGATCAAGATGGTTGCCGGTCCGGATCGCCTCTTCTTCCCGGATAGGATGAAGACTTTGGAGCCTCTTCTGGACCTCTTCAGCCACTGGATGATGGATGGCCAGCCCCCGCTTGGGTTGGATGAAGATTTTGGAGCCAGGACGGATCGGTGATACCTGGTGAGGTGAAGACAAGGTAGGATGATCTTCAGGGGCTTAGTGTTAGGTTTATTTAATGGGGGTTTGGGTTAGATTAGGGGTATGTGGGTGGTGGGTTGTAATGTTGGGGGGGGGTATTGTATGTTTTTTTTTACAGGCAAAAGAGCTGAACTTCTTGGGGCATGCCCCGCAAAGGGCCCTGTTCAGGGCTGGTAAGGTAAAAGAGCTTTGAACTTTAGAAATTTAGAATAGGGTAGGGCATTTTTTATTTTGGGGGTCTTTGTTATTTTATTAGGGGACTTAGAGTAGGTGTAATTAGTTTAAAATTGTTGTAATATTTTTCTTATGTTTGTAAATATTTTTTTATTTTTTGTAACTTAGTTCTTTTTTATTTTTTGTACTTTAGTTAGTTTATTTCATTGTAGTTATTTGTAGGAATTGTATTTAATTTATTTATTGATAGTGTAGTATTAGGTTTAATTGTAGGTAATTATAGGTATTTTATTTAATTAATTTAATGATAGTATAGTGTTAGGTTAGGATTTATTTTACAGGTAATTTTGTAATTATTTTAACTAGGTAGCTATTAAATAGTTCTTAACTATTTAATAGCTATTGTACCTGGTTAAAATAATTACAAAGTTGCCTGTAAAATAAATATTAATCCTAAAATAGCTACAATGTAATTATAATTTATATTGTAGCTATATTAGGATTTATTTTACAGGTAAGTATTTAGCTTTAAATAGGAATAATTTTTTTAATAAGAGTTAATTTATTTCGTGACTTAGCTTTAGGGGTTAATACATTTATTAGAATAGCGGTGAGCTCCGGTCGGCAGATTAGGGGTTAATAATTGAAGTTAGGTGTCGGCGATGTTAGGGAGGGCAGATTAGGAGTTAATACTATTTAATATAGGGTTAGTGAGGCGGATTAGGGGTTAATAACTTTATTATAGTAGCGGTGCGGTCCGCTCGGCAGATTAGGGGTTAATAAGTGTAGGCAGGTGGAGGCGACGTTGAGGGGGGCAGATTAGGGGTTAATAAATATAATATAGGGGTCGGCGGTGTTAGGGGCAGCAGATTAGGGGTGCATAGCTATAATGTAGGTGGCGGCGCTTTGCGGTCGGCAGATTAGGGGTTAATTATTGTAGGTAGCTGGCGGCGACGTTGTGGGGGGCAGATTAGGGGTTAATAAATATAATACAGGGGTCGGCAGTGTTAGGGGCAGCAGATTAGGGGTACATAAGTATAACGTAGGTGGCGGTCGGCAGATTAGGGGTTAAAAAAATGTAATCGAGTGGTGGCGATGTGGGGGGGCCTCGGTTTAGGGGTACATAGGTAGTTTATGGGTGTTAGTGTACTTTAGAGTACAGTAGTTAAGAGCTTTATGAACCGGCGTTAGCCCAAAAAGCTCTTAACTACTGACTTTTTTCTGCGGCTGGAGTTTTGTCGTTAGATTTCTAACGCTCACTTCAGACACGACTCTAAATACCGGAGTTAGAAAGATCCCATTGAAAAGATAGGATACGCAATTGACGTAAGGGGATCTGCGGTATGGAAAAGTCGCGGCTGAAAAGTGAGCGTTAGACCCTTTTTTGAGTGACTCCAAATACCGGAGTTAGCCTAAAACCAGCGTTAGGAGCCTCTAACGCTGGTTTTAACGGCTAACGCCAAACTCCATATCTGGACCTAATTTAATTACTAAGCCCCCTAACCTAACACCCACTAAATTAACCTCAAATTACATAAAATAAAAAAATTACTAAATTATAAATAAAATAAATTAATCTAAAATTACCAAAAAGTCTAACATTGCAGAAAATAATAAACAAAATTATCCAAAATAAAAAAATTAAACCTAATCCCTATGAAAATAAAAAAGATCCCCAAATAAAAACACCCCCTAATCTAATGCTAAACTACCAATAGCCCTTTAAAGGGTTTTTTGTAGCGCATTGCCCTAAGTTAAACAGCTCTTTTGCATTTAAAAAATATTCTAAGTCCCCCCTAACAGTAAAGCCCACTACCCACCAAAATAAATAAATCTAACTTTAAAAAACCTAAACTACCCATTGCCCCTAAAGACCATGAAGCGTGGAGGATCCGCTTTGTACGATCAACGCCGTACATGGAATAGTGAATTCAAGGTACACGATTTGAACAGCCAATAGAATTTCAGTAGCTCTCATCCTATTGGCTGATTTGAATTTGAAGAATCAAATCAGCCAATAGTAATACAAGGGACACAATATATTTAAATGCGTACTTTGAATTCACTGTTCAGTGTACAGCGGCGATCGTACGAAGAGGATCATGGCTCCGCGGTCACTGGTCTTGCTCCGCGCTCATCTCCGCTCCACGCCGGCTTGGTCCTGGATGAAGAAGTGGTCCCCGCTTGGAAGAAGATGTCGGCTGCTTGGAAGAAGACTTCACCACCTGGAACAGGACCTTCTCCGCCGGACTTCAGGAATGGTGAGTACCTATTTGGGGGTTAGAGTTAGGATTTTTTTTGTTTTTTTGTTTCTTAGATTATGGATTTATTGTGCACTCTTAAAAGTGCAGTGAAAGAGCTGAATGCCCCTTTAAGGGCAATTCCCATACAAATGCCCCTTTAGGGGCAATGGGTAGTTTAGGATTTTTAGTGCTTGTTTTTATTTTTATTTTGGGTGGTTTGATGGGTGGGGGGTTTTACTGTTAAAGGGGGGACTTAGTATTTTTTAAGGTAAAAGAGCTGTTTAATTTAGGGCAATGCCCTACAAAAGGCCCTTTTAAGGGCTATTGGCTGTTTAGTATTAGATTAGGGGGTGTTTTCAATTGGGGTTGGCTTTTTATTTTCATAGAGATTAGATAAAAAAAAATATTTTTGATAATTTGGTATATTATTTTATGTAATGTTAGACTTTTTTTTTTTTTTTTTAATCTTAGCTTAGTTTAGTTTTATTTTTTTTTATTTTTAAGTAATGTTAGCTTTTTTATTTTAATTGTAATTTAGTATTTTTTAATTTAGGTAATTGTGGTTATTTGTACATTTAATTAGTTATTTGCGTTGTGGGGGTTTGGTGGATTGGGGTTTAATAGATTTATTATGATTATTGCGTTGTGTGGGTTTGGCGGATTAGGGGTTAATAGTTTTATTAGGTTTATTGCAATGTGGGTTAATGGCGGATTAGGGGTTAATACATTTATTAGGTTTATTGTGATGTGGGTTAATGGCGGATTAGGGGTTAATACATTTATTAGGTTTACTGCGGTGTGTGTTAATGGCAGAATAGGGGGTTAATACATTTATTAGGTTTATTGCGATGTGTGTTAATGGCGGATTAGGGGTTAATGTACTTTATTAGTTATTGCGGTGGGGGATTGCGGTTAACAGGTAGAGAGATATTGCGCAAGTTTATGTTTATATTTTCAGGCAGTTATGGTGCTCACATTTTCAGCACAAGGCTTGCTGCGCGTGCCTATGTGCGGAGAGGTGAAAATGGAGTAACATTTCTCTATTTTTGCCGCGTAGGTCCTTGCACTGAATATGTGATACCGATTTGTGACGCGGTTCTATGTTAGCTTATGGGAGTAAAAATTGCGGGTGACGGGTGAAATATACGTGCAGCATTTATATGCGGCGCTGTATATGTGATACCGAAACCATGTAAAAACCAGCTTTTGCAGGCAACGCCCCATGTCTGCCCATTGCCTAGAGAGCTACTGGTGGTGTATGTTAAATCAGTGAAAATATTAATGGGATATTAAACCCAAATTTTTTCTTTCATGATTCAGATAGAGCATGCAATTTTAAGCAACTTTCTTATTTACTCCTATAATCAATTGTCTTTGTTCTCTTTGTATATTTATTTAAAAAGTAGGAATGTACGCTTAGGAGCCGGCACATTTTTGGTTCAGCATCTGGGTGGCGCTTGTTTATTGGTGGCTACAATTTACAATTTATCAGAAACATTTAAGAGAATTCTAAACGATTTTGTTTCCAAGGACATTAAATATACATAATTAATAATATGCATACATTGCAAGGTATCAAATATTTGTAGCAATATGTTTATCAATGTTGTTATTGTACACAGGTATCAGCTCATATAGAATGTGGATTTTAGAACACAAAACTTAAATTTACATCTGAATAATAAACACATATATGCTAATTCTGAAATCTAAACACATCGGTATTTTATCTTATATGAACTATTTTTCATAAATCCTTCAGAAAATTACTAAACAAAAAATGCCACTGGGCCAAAAGTCCTCCGCTCTTGCACTCTAACATTTTTTGTATCCCACCACCTGTGAATAAAGCATAATTGGTTGTAGCCAAACTGACACTATGGGCTCCATGTACGAAGCAGCGAAAGCTGCTCCGGAGCCTTTGCGGGGCAGGTTCGCATATGCGAGCCTGCTTCCCGCAATGTAAGAAGCAGCGGTCATTAGACCGCTGCTTCCTACACCCTACGCCACCTCTTAGGTGGCGAAGCAAAATCACAGAGAGCACGCTCGCTCTCGGTGATTGACAGCCCCTTCAGTCGCGTGATTGGTCGCGCGATTGAAGGGGCGGGCATTACACACTCCGATGAGTGTATAATGATACATACAGGCAAGCGGATCAATAGATCCGCTGCCCGTGTGTAGCGAAGGCGGGCGGACAGCTTCGCGAGTTAAGAAGCTTTCCACCCGCCATTTAGTACATGGCGCCCTATGTAGAGAAAGGGCATGTGCTACCATTTTTTTTTCCAGTCAAATATCCAAATATGCACTGTGTTGTCCTAAAACTGACGCACTAATAGGATAAAGTGCATCTATAAAGGGAAAAAAGTTTAACTAAAAATGAGCATGACCGTAACAAAAGTTATACACAAACTTAAAGGGACATGAAACCCAAAATTGTTCTTTCATGAATCAGATAGATAATACAATTTTAAACAACTTTCTAATTTACTTCTATTATCTAATTTGTTTCATTCTCTTGGTATCATTTGTTGAAGGAGCAGCAATGCACTTATGGTTTCTAATTAAACACATGGGTGAGCCAATCACAATCGATATATATATATGCAGCCACCAATCAACAGCTAGAGCCGAGGTTCTCTGCTGCTCCTGAGCTTGCCTAGCTAAACCTTTCAGCAAAGGATAACAAGAGAAGGAAGCAAATTAAATAATATAAGTAAAATGGAAAGTTGTTTAAAATTGTATTCTCTATCTGAATCATGAAAGAACATTTTTGGGTTTCATGTCCCTTTAATAAAAATAACGTCAATTTCCAGCAATCTTTTTGAATATGTCAGGTATTATTAGCGTCCTTACTGTCATAATTTCAATCCCTTAGAAGAACTCAAGTTTAAATTAGTTAGCCCACCTGAACTATATATGATATCAATTCAAAATATTGTATTTCCTACATTCAGATTTTTTTATTATTTTTCAGTTAACATTTGTTTATGTGCAAACACATGAGTGCAATGAGAAATAAATATTCTGATTAACACCTTTTATTTCTAAACAAGATTCTCAGTGTACAAACATTTTAGGTTTCATATGATATGCCTGACCTTGCCATTTATGATATCCTTACGCAGATTGTGGCCAATTATCTCAATATAGGTAAATTTGCAGTTAGAGTTATGGTTTCAGACTTTCAGTTAACCCTTTATTTACAGTTAACCCCTTGGCGGTGGCAGTTTTAGTTGGATATAATGCCCCCCTATTCATTTCTATACGATCCCGAACCTCAAAGGTCAGCTACCCTGATTTTGCAATTTAGTGCCTTTCTTTTGCACATCCAGCACTCTAGGCAAAAACAAGCAGATTATTAATAATGCAATAACTGATTTATTAACAGATAAACATAAATGTATCTGCAAAGAAACAAAATAATTACTTGCACACAAGCATGTATCTACCTTTAACCTACATGCAACTTCCGTCTTACAGCTATTTCTCTCCCACCCCCGTGATCCCAATTTATCAGTACTGTTTGTAGGAGGCAGTGGAAGGAAATAAGTGTCAAGAGTTGAAGACAAATATGTATTGAATGAAGAAAATTAATAAAAGGGGATGGGTGAAAGGACACGGGATACAAAGGACAACATTTTGTTGTGTTACTCCTTTAGTAGAATTAGACATTGTGTCTTCACTCTGCTGGTTTCTCCAAGAGATTAGGCAAATTAAAGGGACAGTAAACACCTTGAGATTTTTTATATTAAATGTTTATATGTTAGTTGTAATGAAACAACTCTAATATACTTTCACTATTTATTGTGCATACTTTTCATGTAATAGCTCTGAAATGATTTATTTTCTAATTCTGCGAGCTGGAAATGCAAACATGGACCTAGATTTGGAGTTTGGCGTTAGCCGTGAAAACCAGCGTTAGAGGCTCCTAACGCTGGTTTTAGGCTACCGCCGGTATTTGGAGTCACTCAAAATAGGGTCTAACGCTCACTTTTCAGCCGCGACTTTTCCATACCGCAGATCCCCTTACGTCAATTGCGTATCCTATCTTTTCAATGGGATTTTTCTAACTCTGGTATTTAGAGTCGTTTCTGAAGTGAGCATTAGACATCTAACGACAAAACTCCAGCCGCAGGAAAAAAGTCAGTAGTTAAGAGCTTTCTGGGCTAACGCCGGTTTCTAAAGCTCTTAACTACTGTACTCTAAAGTACACTAACACCCATAAACTACCTATGTACCCCTAAACCGAGGTCCCCCCACATCGCCGACACTCGAATACATTTTTTTAACCCCTAATCTGCCGACCGCCACCTACGTTATCCTTATGTACCCCTAATCTGCTCCCCCTAACACCGCCGACCCCTGTATTATATTTATTAACCCCTAATCTGCCCCCCTCAACGTCGCCTCCATCTGCCTACACTTATTAACCCCTAATCTGCCGACCGCAAAGCGCCGCCACCTACGTTATCCTTATGTACCCCTAATCTGCTGCCCCTAACACCGCCGACCCCTATATTATATTTATTAACCCCTAATCTGCCCCCCTCAACGTCACCTCCATCTGCCTACACTTATTAACCCCTAATCTGCCGACCGCAAAGCGCCGCCACCTACGTTATCCTTATGTACCCCTAATCTGCTGCCCCTAACACCGCCGACCCCTATATTATATTTATTAACCCCTAATCTGCCCCCCACAACGTCGCCTCCACCTGCCTACACTTATTAACCCCTAATCTGCCGAGCGGACCTGAGCGCTACTATAATAAAGTTATTAACCCCTAATCCGCATCACTAACCCTATAATAAATAGTATTAACCCCTAATCTGCCCTCCCTAACATCGCCGACACCTAACTTCAATTATTAACCCCTAATCTGCCGACTGGAGCTCACCGCTACTCTAATAAATGTATTAACCCCTAAAGCTAAGTCTAACCCTAACACTAACACCCCCCTAAGTTAAATATAATTTACATCTAACGAAATTAATTAACTCTTATTAAATAAATTATTCCTATTTAAAGATAAATACTTACCTGTAAAATAAATCCTAATATAGCTACAATATAAATTATAATTATATTATAGCTATTTTAGGATTAATATTTATTTTACAGGTAACTTTGTATTTATTTTAACCAGGTACAATAGCTATTAAATAGTTAAGAACTATTTAATAGCTAAAATAGTTAAAATAATTACAAAATTACCTGTAAAATAAATACTAACCTAAGTTACAATTAAACCTAACACTACACTATCAATAAATTAATTAAATACAATTCCTACAAATAAATACAATTAAATAAACTAGCTAAAGTACAAAAAATAAAAAAGAACTAAGTTACAAAAAATAAAAAAATATTTACAAACATAAGAAAAATATTACAACAATTTTAAACTAATTACACCTACTCTAAGCCCCCTAATAAAACAACAAAGCCCCCCAAAATAAAAAATGCCCTACCCTATTCTAAATTACTAAAGTTAAAAGCTCTTTTACCTTACCAGCCCTGAACAGGGCCCTTTGCGGGGCATGCCCCAAGAAGTTCAGCTCTTTTGCCTGTAAAAAAAAACATACAATACCCCCCCCAACATTACAACCCACCACCCACATACCCCTAATCTAACCCAAACCCCCCTTAAATAAACCTAACACTAAGCCCCTGAAGATCATCCTACCTTGTCTTCACCTCACCGGGTATCACCGATCCGTCCTGGCTCCGATATCTTCATCCAACCCAAGCGGGGGCTAGACATCCACTGAAGAAGTCCAGAAGAGGGTCCAAAGTCTTCATCCTATCCGGGAAGAAGAGGCGATCCGGACTGGCAACCATCTTGATCCAAGCGGCATCTTCTATCTTCATCCGATGACGACCGGCTCCATCCTGAAGACCTCCACCGTGGACCCATCTTCTTCCGGCGACGTCCAACTGAAGAATGACGGTTCCTTTAAGGGACGTCATCCAAGATGGCGTCCCTCGAATTCCGATTGGCTGATATGATTCTATCAGCCAATCGGAATTAAGGTAGGAATATTCTGATTGGCTGATGGAATCAGCCAATCAGAATCAAGTTCAATCCGATTGGCTGATCCAATCAGCCAATCAGATTGATCTCGCATTCTATTGGCTGATCGGAACAGCCAATAGAATGCAAGCTCAAAATTAAACTTAAATTGATTTGATTTAGTATGACATTTTAAACAACAAAGGTCGCATTTGCCGACCTAGGTTAAGTTTCCAGCAAAAAATACCAAGAGAACAAAGCAGATTTAATAATAAAAGATGGAAAGTTGTTTAAAATTGCATGCTCTATCTGAATCATGGAAGTTCAATGTTTACTTTTTTTTTTTAGTTCCAGCCCTATCGTTGATGTCATTATAGTGAAGAATATACCTGTACAAAACACATTTCTGGAAATTTTGAACTTTAAATGAATGGATATCATGCATGTAAAACAGCACTCTTAAATAATTTATACAATTTATAGCAAAGTGAGCCAAGATCATCATGGAACAATCGTTTGTGTTGCTGGTGGCTCCAGCATGGCCACACAGGTTTTGGTATGCGGATCTTGTTCGGATGTCCAGTTGCCAACCTTGGCCACTTCCATTAAGGCCGGACCTTCTGTCTCAAGGTCCATTTTTCCATCAGGATCTCAAATCATTAAATTTGAAGGTATGGAAATTGAACGCTAAGTGCTAAGTCATAGAGGTTTCTCTGACTCAGTGATTAATACTATGTTACAAGCTCGTAAATCTGTCTCGAGAAAGATTTATTATCGAGTTTGGAAGACTTACATTTCATGGTGTTCTTCTCATAAATTCTCTTGGCATTCTTTTAGAATTCCTAGAATTTTACAGTTTCTTCAGCATGGTTTGGATAAAGTTTTGTCTGCAAGTTCCTTGAAGGGACAAATCTCTGCTCTTTCTGTTTTATTTCACAGAAAGATTGCTAAACTTCCTGATATTCACTGTTTTGTACAGGCTTTAGTTCGTATTAAGCCCGTCATTAAATCAATTTGGTTTTGAAGGCATTACAGGCTCCTCCATTTGAGCCCATGCATTCTTTGGACATTAAACTACTTTCTTGGAAAGTGTTGTTCCTTTTGCTATCTTTTCTACTAGAAGAGTTTCTGAGCTATCGGCTCTTTCTTGTGAATCTCCTTTTCTGATTTTTCATCAGGATAAGGCGGTTTTGCGGACTTCGATCTCTAGTTATCAAGTTCTGTCGGACCTGATCTGACAGTGCGGATCAGGTCCGACAGACCTTCCTGAATACGGCGAGCAATAAGCTTGCCGTATTCAGCATTGAATTGCAACGCCGCCCCCTGCAGACTCGCGGCCAATAGGCCGCCAGCAGGGGGGGGTCAATCAACCCAATTGTACTCGATCGGGTTGATTTCCGGCGATGGCTGTCTGCCTGCTCAGAGCAGGCAGACAGGTCATGGAGCAGCGGTCTTTGTGACCGCTGCTTCATAACTGCTGTTTCTGGCGAGCCTTCAGGCTCGCCAGAAACACAGAGCATCAAGCTCCGTTCGGGGCTGGTAAAGTAAAAGAGCTTTTAACTTTAGTAATTTAGAATAGGGTAGGGCATTTTTTATTTTGGGGGGCTTTGTTGTTTTATTAGGGGGCTTAAAGTAGGTGTAATTAGTTTAAAATTGTTGTAATATTTTTCTTATGTTTGTAGATATTTTTTTATTTTTTGTAACTTAGTTCTTTTTTATTTTTTGTACTTTAGTTAGTTTATTTCATTGTAGTTATTTGTAGATATTGTATTTAATTAATGTATTGATAGTGTAGTGTTAGGTTTAATTGTAGGTAATTGTAGGTATTTTATTTAATTAATTTAATGATAGTATAGTGTTAGGTTTAATTGTAACTTAGGTTAGGATTTATTTTACAGGTAATTTTGTAATTATTTTAACTAGGTAACTATTAAATAGTTCTTAACTATTTAATAGCTATTGTACCTGGTTAAAATAATTACAAAGTTGCCTGTAAAATAAATATTAATCCTAAAATAGCTACAATGTAATTATAATTTATATTGTAGCTATATTAGGGTTTATTTTACAGGTAAGTATTTAGCTTTAAATAGGAATAATTTTTTTAATAAGAGTTAATTAATTTCGTTAGATTAAAATTATATTTAATTTAGGGGGGTGTTAGTGTTAGGGTTAGACTTAGCTTTAGGGGTTAATCCATTTATTAGAATAGCGGTGAGCTCCGGTCGGCAGATTAGGGGTTAATAATTGAAGTTAGGTGTCGGCGATGTTAGGGAGGGCAGATTAGGGGTTAATACTATTTATTATAGGGTTAGTGAGGCGGATTAGGGGTTAATAACTTTATTATAATAGCGGTGCGGTCCGCTCGGCAGATTAGGGGTTAATAAGTGTAGGCAGGTGGAGGCGACGTTGAGGGGGGCAGATTAGGGGTTAATAAATATAATATAGGGGTCGGCGGTGTTAGGGGCAGCAGATTAGGGGTACATAGGGATAATGTAAGTAGCGGCGGTTTACGGAGCGGCAGATTAGGGGTTAATAATAATATGCAGGGGTCAGCGATAGCGGGGGCGGCAGATTAGGGGTTAATAAGTGTAAGGTTAGGGGTGTTTAGACTCGGGGTACATGTTAGAGTGTTAGGTGCAGACGTAGGAAGTGTTTCCCCATAGCAAACAATGGGGCTGCGTTAAGAGCTGAACGCGGCTTTTTTGCAGGTGTTAGGTTTTTTTTCAGCTCAAACAGCCCCATTGTTTCCTATGGGGGAATCGTGCACGAGCACATTTTTGAGGCTGGCCGTGTCCGTAAGCAACTCTGGTATTGAGAGTTGAAGCTGCGTTAAAAATGCTCTACGCTCCTTTTTTGGAGCCTAACGCAGCCTTTATGTGGACTCTCAATACCAGAGTTATTTTTATGGTGCGGCCAGAAAAAAGCCGGCGTTAGTTTTTCGGGTCGTTACCGACAAAACTCCAAATCTAGCCGTGAGACTTCTCAATACTAGTCATGCTATGTATCTTTCCCTAATCGAATTAAAGGGACAGCAAAGTCAAAATTAAACTTAAATTGATTTGATTTAGTATGACATTTTAAACAACAAAGGTCGCATTTGCCGACCTAGGTTAAGTTTCCAGCAAAAAATACCAAGAGAACAAAGCAGATTTAATAATAAAAGATGGAAAGTTGTTTAAAATTGCATGCTCTATCTGAATCATGGAAGTTCAATGTTTACTTTTTTTTTTAAGTTCCAGCCCTATCGTTGATGTCATTATAGTGAAGAATATACCTGTACAAAACACATTTCTGGAATTTTGAACTTTAAATGAATGGATATCATGCATGTAAAACAGCACTCTTAAATCATTTATACAATTTATAGCAAAGTGAGCCAAGATCATCATGGAACAATCGTTTGTGTTGCTGGTGGCTCCAGCATGGCCACACAGGTTTTGGTATGCGGATCTTGTTCGGATGTCCAGTTGCCAACCTTGGCCACTTCCATTAAGGCCGGACCTTCTGTCTCAAGGTCCATTTTTCCATCAGGATCTCAAATCATTAAATTTGAAGGTATGGAAATTGAACGCTAAGTGCTAAGTCATAGAGGTTTCTCTGACTCAGTGATTAATACTATGTTACAAGCTTGTAAATCTGTCTCGAGAAAGATTTATTATCGAGTTTGGAAGACTTACATTTCATGGTGTTCTTCTCATAAATTCTCTTGGCATTCTTTTAGAATTCCTAGAATTTTACAGTTTCTTCAGCATGGTTTGGATAAAGTTTTGTCTGCAAGTTCCTTGAAGGGACAAATCTCTGCTCTTTCTGTTTTATTTCACAGAAAGATTGCTAAACTTCCTGATATTCACTGTTTTGTACAGGCTTTAGTTCGTATTAAGCCCGTCATTAAATCAATTTGGTTTTGAAGGCATTACAGGCTCCTCCATTTGAGCCCATGCATTCTTTGGACATTAAACTACTTTCTTGGAAAGTGTTGTTCCTTTTGCTATCTTTTCTACTAGAAGAGTTTCTGAGCTATCGGCTCTTTCTTGTGAATCTCCTTTTCTGATTTTTCATCAGGATAAGGTGGTTTTGCGGACTTCGATCTCTAGTTATCAAGTTCTGTCGGACCTGATCTGACAGTGCGGATCAGGTCCGACAGACCTTCCTGAATACGGCGAGCAATAAGCTTGCCGTATTCAGCATTGAATTGCAACGCCGCCCCCTGCAGACTCGCGGCCAATAGGCCGCCAGCAGGGGGGGTCAATCAACCCAATTGTACTCGATCGGGTTGATTTCCGGCGATGTCTGTCTGCCTGCTCAGAGCAGGCAGACAGGTCATGGAGCAGCGGTCTTTGTGACCGCTGCTTCATAACTGCTGTTTCTGGCGAGCCTTCAGGCTCGCCAGAAACACAGAGCATCAAGCTCCGTTCGGAGCTTGAAATTGTTGTTCCTTCCTTGTGTCCTAATCCTAAGAATTCTTTGGAAAGATCCGTACATTCTTTGGATGTGGTAAGAGCTTTGAAATATGTTGAAGCTGCCAAAGATTTCAGGAAGACTTCTAGTCTGTTATATTTTCTGGTCCTAGGAAAGGTCAGAAGGCTTCTGCTATTTCCTTGACTTCTTGGTTAAAGCTTTTGATTAATCAAGCTTATTTGAAGTCGGGTAAGACCCCGCCTCAGAGAATTACAGCTCATTCTACTAGATCAGTCTCCACTTCGTGGGCTTTTAAGAATGAAGCTTCAGCTGATCAGATTTGCAACGCAGCAACTTGGTCCTCTTTGCATACATTTACTAAATTATACCGTTTTGATGTATTTGCTTCTTCAGAAGCAGTTTTTGGTAGAAAAGTTCTTCAGGCAGCTGTTTCAGTTTGATTCTTCTGCTGATGTTTTAAGTTTTTCTTGCCATTAAAAGAATAAACTTATAATTTGGGTTGTGGATTATTTTTTCAGTGGAAAATGGCTGTTTTTTATTTTATGAAAGAAAACATAATTTATGTAAGAATTTACCTGATAAATTCATTTCTTTCATATTGGCAAGAGTCCATGAGGCCCACCCTTTTTATGGTGGTTATGATTTTTTGTATAAAGCACAATTATTTCCAAATTCCTTTGTTGATTTGATGTTTACTCCTTTCTTTATCACCCCACTACTTGGCTATTCGTTAAACTGAATTGTGGGTGTAGTGAGGGGTTTATTTATAGGCATTTTGAGGTTTGGGAAACTTTGCCCCTCCTGGTAGGATTGTATATCCCATACGTCACTAGCTCATGGACTCTTGCCAATATGAAAGAAATGAATTTATCAGGTAAATTCTTACATAAATTATGTTTTATTACCAAAAAATGCAGCCAACATGTGTTAATTTTAATAAATGGGATAAAACATTCAACCATACCTAGTAATACTATTTAAAAAAATCTCAATAATTGTTTGACTGCACAAAAGCATGGTTACAGCTTGAAAATGAGACTGAAAAATAAGCAAATTAAAGAAAGTGAAGAAAAGGTGGAATGATGGAAGCAGTTGCTCACTTCATTTTATTGCAGACATTGACAAGACACAATTCTATCTGTGATACCCAAATAACATGTTGTGCGAAGAAAACATTTTTATGATATATATTTATTGATTGTTCTCAAAGGTCATATATAACAGCATAAATAACACAAATCCAACAAGATGAAAAAGTTCAAATGTCAACACAAGCAACACATGAAAATAATTAAAAAGAAAATTTTGCACTTTTGTAGAAATCTGTCGTCATTTGTTTTATTGTATAAAAAAAGAATCATAGCTTTGCTGGATCCATATTGAAAATATTAAACACATGCATTAACAAAAAAAATGTAAATTTGTCTGCAGAGGTTGAGTCCTTTATTACTAAAACAAAAGACAGTCGGCTAGATTACGAGTTGTGCGTTAGGGTAAAAAAAGCAGTAGTAATTATAATACTAGACCCAGGCGCCTGACCAACCGCAGGCAAAGGAAATATCAACGTGGTGAAAGGTGTAAGGATAAATTAAAATCACTTAATTTAATAGTACATTAATACATTTAATACATATAATCTCATGGATCCATGTTAAACATATAATACATAAAATACATTAAAAACATTAAAAAATAAAATAAAAATCTTAAAAAAATTGCAATATAGGTGTGATGAATAAAAATAGTTAAATGAAAGGCAATCTTCAGGTCAGTGTGTGACTGTCCAGAATGATCCAAAAGTAGTCTCCTCTATGTCCAATTGATAATCATAAATTTAAATTTTAATTCTAAACAAAATCCAGTACTACTGTGATCCGTTAATGTGTCCAAAATGTGTCCAATAAATGTGGCAAAAAATATATCAAATTATGTAAAAATGTTGTATCCAAATAGATATTATGTGTGAAAAAATGTGACAAACAAAAAACTATATATAGATTGAAGATAAAAAATGATGGTTAAAAAATGAGATTATTCGAAAAAATGAAAAAATGAAAATCCTGCAGAAACCTTAAAAAAATCCACTAGGTGTTAAATGGCGTGAGTACAGCTTGCGTGAGTAAAAATGCACAAGGGGTGAAAAATAATGTAAGTGCAGCTTGCGTGAGTAAAATTGTTGAAAATAGATCCAAATAGATACAAAAGAAAAAATAAGTGGGTAACAACAAGTTTGTGGTAGATACGTGAACAGGGCCACCACTAGAAATGTTGGGGCCCCTGACTTAACCATTGATCAGGGCCCCCCCCCCCTTTGACATGTGCAATTTTTGACCAAGTGACTAAAACGTATATGCACTTTATTCTTAAGTGTCTATTTAAACTTGGAAATGTTGTAAAGGTAGTAACATACAAACACACACAGACACACTCATACACTGAAATACACACACACACACACTCACACATAAGGATTCACATATAGACACTCTAGCAAAGAAACACACTCAGACACAGAAACCCAAACAGACACTTAGCACTTGTTTACATTGACCTGACAAGTAATGAGTTAAACTACAGTTTTGTAAAAAAAAGGAGATTTACAAAACAAAATATGGAGTTCTGATTATCTTTTTGTAAAGGAAGATGCCAACTAAATGATGACAACAGCAAGCAGTGGCTGAAAGGAAGGGCCCTGAACTGCCTAAACAATAATTTAAAGACTCAAGTCTTGATAAAGGCCTATTGAGGGTCGAAAAAGCATAGACAGAGCACTGGTAAGCCTTGTTTCATTATTTTTATTGTTGGGAAACAATCTACACTATATTATATTTCTTTCCTTTTAGGAGGACATCGCTATCTGTTTGCCACACACCACCAATACAATTGGGGTGTTCATACATCCACAATAACTGCTATATTTGTTTGGCGTCTTTTCATCACATAGACACTAATGGACTACGTTCCTCTCACTTGATATTCACGTATCTACCACAAACTTGTTGTTACCCACTTATTTTTTCTTTTGTATCTATTTGGATCTTTCAGTTACTATTTTCAACAATTTTTACTCACGCAAGCTGCACTTACATTATTTTTTACCCCTTGTGCATTTCTACTCACGCAAGCTGTACTCACGCCATTTAATACCTAGTGGATTTTTTGAAGGTTTATGCAGGATTTTCATTTTTTCATTTTTTCGAATAATCTCATTTTTTAACCATCATTTTTTATCTTCAATCTATATATAGTTTTTTGTTTGTCACATTTTTTCGCACATAATATCTATTTGGATACAACATTTTTACATAATTTGATATATTTTTTGAAACATTTATTGGACACATTTTGGACACATTAACGGATCACAGTAGTACTGGATTTTGTTTGGAATTAAAATTTCAATTTATGATTATCAATTGGACATAGAGGAGACTACTTTTGGATCATTCTGGACAGTCATACAGATTTTTTTTTTTTTTTAATGTATTTTATGTATTATATGTTTAACATGGATCCATGAGATTATATGTATTAAATGTATTAATGTACTATTAAATTAAGTGATTTTAATTTATACTTACACCTTTCACCTCGTTGATATTTCCTTTGCCTTCGGTTGGTCAGGCACCTGGGTCTACTATTATAATTACTATTGCTCATTATTGGTGGTAACTAGGTATCACTCCCCCAGGCTATAAGGCTTTGCAAGTTGGCGCTTAGTCCATTTTCTTTTCTGGTAAAAAAAGCAGTGTTAAGAGGTCCTAACGCTGCTTTTTTACGTCCGCTGGTATGACGAGTCTTGAAGGTTTAGGGTCACCGCACACTTCTTTGGCCTTTCCGCAAAACGACTTACGTAAACTTCGTAAAGTCTTTTTTCTATGGGACTTCCATAGCGCTGATATTACGAGTCTGTCCTGGGAGACCAAAAAGTGAGCGGTACACCCTACCCCATCAAGAGTCCTAATGCATTTAAAAGTCAGTAGTTATGAGTTTTATGTTACAACGCCGTAACATAAAACTCATAACTTAAGTGCTAAAAAGTACACTAACACCCATAAACTACCTATTAACCCCTAAACCGAGGAACTCCTGCATCGCAAATACTATAATAAAAATGTTAACCCCTAATCTGCCGCTCCGGACACCGCCGCCACCTACATTATATGTATGAACCCCTAATCTGCTGACCCCAACATCGCCGACACCTACATTATATTTATTAACCCCTTATCTGCTGCCCCCAATGTCGCCGCCACCTACCTACACTTATTAACCCCTAATCTGCCGCCACCACCACTATAATAAACATATTAACCCCTAAACCGCCGCACTCCCATCTCGCAAACATTAGTTAAATATTATTAACCCCTAATCTGCCGGCCCTAACATCGCCGCCACCTACCTACATTTATTAACCCCTAATCTGCCTCCCCCAACGTCGCCGCCACTATATTAAAGTTATTAACCCCTAAACCCAAGTCTAACCCTAAACCTAACACCCCCTAACTTAAATATAATTTAAATAAATCTAAATAAATATTACTATCATTACCTAAATTATTCCTATTTAAAACTAAATACTTACCTGTAAAAAAACCTTAAGATAGCTACAATATAACTAATAGTTACATTGTATCTAGCTTAGGTTTTATTTTTATTTTACAGGCAAGTTTGTATTTATTTTAACTAGGTAGAATAGTTATCAAATAGTTATTAACTATTTCATAACTACCTAGTTAAAATAAAGACAAATTTACCTGTAAAATAAAACCTAACCTAAGTTACACTAACACCTAACACTACACTATAATTAAATAAATTAACTAAATTAAATACAATTACCTACATTAAATTAAATTAGCTAAAGTACAACCCCCCCCACTAAATTACAGAAAATAGTAAACAAATTACAGAAATGTAAACTAATTACACCTAATCTAATAGCCCTATTAAAATAAAAAAGCCCCCCCCCCCAAAAAATAAAAAAAAACGCTAGCCTAAACTAAACTACCAATAGCCATTAAAAGGGCCTTTTGCGGGGCATTGCCCCAAAGTAATCAGCTCTTTTACCTGTAAAAAAAAATACAAGCAACCCCCCAACAGTAAAACCCACCACCCACACAACCAACCTCCCAAATAAAATACTAGCTAAAAAAACCTAAGCTCCCCATTGCCCTGAAAAGGGCATTTGGATGGGCATTGCCCTTAAAAGGGCAGTTAGCTCTTTTGCCGCCCAAACCCTAATCTAAAAAATAAAACCCACCCAATACACCCTTAAAAAAACCTAACACTAACCCCATGAAGATCGACTTACCGGGAGACGTCTTCATCCAAGCCGGGGCGAAGTGGTCCTCCAGACGGGCAGAAGTCTTCTATCTTCATCCATCCGGCGCGGAGCGGATCCATCTTCAAGACATCCGACGTGGAGCATCCTCTTCATCCGACGACTAAAACAGAATGAAGGTACCTTTAAGTGACGTCATCCAAGATGGCGTCCATTAGATTCCGATTTGCTGATAGAATTCTATCAGCCAATCGGAATTAAGGTAAAAAAATTGGCTGATGCAATCAGCCAATAGGATTGAAGTTCAATCCTATTGGCTGATTGGATCAGCCAATAGGATTGAACTGCAAACCTATTGGCTGATTGCTGATAGAATTCTATCAGCCAATTGGGATCTAAGGGACGCCATCTTGGATGACGTCACTTAAAGGTACATTCATTCTGTCGTCGGATGAAGAGGATGCTCCATGTCGGATGTCTTGAAGATGGACCCGCTTTGCGCTGGATGGATGAAGATAGAAGATGCCGTCTGGATGAAGACTTCTGCCCGTCTGGAGGACCACTTCTGCCCGGCTTGGATGAAGACTTCTGCCCGTCTGGAGGACCTCTTCGCCTGGCTTGGATGAAGACGTCTCCCGGTAAGTTGATCTTCAGTGTTAGGTTTTTTTAAGGGTGTATTGGGTGGGTTTTATTTTTTAGATTAGGGTTTGGGCAGCAAAAGAGCTAACTGCCCTTTTAAGGGCAATGCCCATTCAAATGCCCTTTTCAGGGCAATGGGGAGCTTAGGTTTTTTTTAGCTAGTATTTTATTGGGGGGGAGTTGGTTGTGTGGGTAGTGGGTTTTACTGTTGGGGGTGTTGTTTGTATTTTTTTTACAGGTAAAAGAGCCGATTACTTTGGGGCAATGCCCCACAAAAGGCCCTTTTAAATGCTATTGGTAGTTTAGTTTAGGCTAGGTTTTTTTTTTATTTTGGGGGGGCTTTTTTTGTTTTAATAGGGCTATTAGATTAGGTGTAATTAGTTTAAATCTCTGAAATTTTTTATTATTTTCTGTAATTTAGGGTTTATTTTTTTGTACTTTAGCTAATTTAATTTAATGTAGGTAATTGTATTTAATTTGGTTAATGTATTTAATTATAGTGTAGTGTTAGGTGTAATTGTAACTTAGGTTAGGTTTTATTTTACAGGTAAATTTGTCTTTATTTTAACTAGGTAGTTATTAAATAGTTAATAACTATTTAATAACTATTCTACCTAGTTAAAATAAATACAAACTTGCCTGTAAAATAAAAATAAATCCTAAGCTAGCTACAATGTAACTATTAGTTATATTGTAGCTATCTTAAGGTTTATTTTACAGTTAAGTATTTAGTTTTAAATAGGAATAATTTAGGTAATGATAGTAATATTTATTTAGATTTATGTAAATTATATTTAAGTTAGGGGGTGTTAGGTTTAGGGTTAGACTTAGGTTTAGGGGTTAATAACTTTAATATAGTGGCGGTGACATTGGGGGCGGCAGATTAGGGGTTAATAAATGTAGGTAGGTGGAGGCGATGTTAGGGCCGGCAGATTAGGGGTTAATAATATTTAACTAATGTTTGCAAGGCGGGAGGGTGGCGGTTTAGGGGTAATTATGTTTATTATAGTGGCGGCGATGTTGGGGCAGCAAATTAGGGGTTAATAAGTGTAGGTAGGTGGCGGTGACATTGGGGGCGGCAGATTAGGGGTTAATACATATAATGTAGGTGTCGGCGATGTTGGGGGCAGCAGATTAGGGGTTCATAAGTATAATGTAGGTGGCAGCGGTGTCCAGAGAGGCAGATTAGGGGTTAATAATTATAATGTAGGTGTCGGCAATATCGGGGGCGGCAGATTAGGGGTTAATAAGTGTAAGATTAGGGGTGTTTAGACTCAGGGGTTCATGTTAGGGTGTTAGGTGTAAACATAAATTTTATTTCCCCATAGGAATCAATGGGGCTGCGTTAGTGAGTTTTACACTGCTTTTTTGCAGGTGTTTTTTCAGCCAGCTCTCCCCGTTGATTCCTATGGGGAAATCGTGCACGAGCACGTTACACTAGCTCACCGCTGACTTAATCAGCGCTGGTATTGGAGTGTGGAATGAGCAAAATTTTGCTCAACACTCACTTCTTGTCTTTTAACGACGGGTTTCTGAAAACTCGTAATACCAGCGCTGTAGGTAAGTGAGCGGTGAGAGAAAACTGCTCGTTAGCACCGTATAGCCTCTAACGCAAAACTCGTAATCTAGGTGAGTGATTGCAGTGCAGGTTTATCTGTAAGAATCAACACATTGTCCAAGATTACAATTTCTGGAGTAAAAGGAGAGATTATAAGGAATTTTTCGCACATGCTCACACTTTACAGTCAATCTTATTTGTGACCGAGTTAAATTATATTTAAGTAGCCGAATAACGTATCTCTTCAAGTTAAAAGCTTCTTCTGAGTTAACATAATGACCAATTGTTACCAGAAGGAAAAATTAAATGCAATAAGCACTGGTAAGATTTATCCTTGGTCCTTGGATTAACCCTTAACTATGACTTCTCACTGCTTTAAACATAAAAGGCACACTGTTATAGGAGGGCAATGAAAACTACTAAGAAACTATAACAGTTAACAAAAAAAATATTTTTTTTTTAGCATTTTATACTGAATGTTCTGTATAGAAAATCATTCCAAATACCCGTAATATGTCAGATTATGGCTAATTTACAATATACATAAAAATAATTTCAAATAGCCAAAAAATCCAGAGGATGGTTAATTCAAATTAAATGACATTTATTCTAAAACTAACAAACATTCAAATCATTCAATAACATTTTATTCAATCGTAATTATATTGATGTAGGGACGTCTCCCTTAAAAGCACTGACGGAGCTCATAAAAACGTTTCCTCAGTGGTTCAGAAATGAAAATTGCTATACACTTAAACATTCTCCAAATATACTGAAAAGTTCTCCAAATATTATCACCTTTCATTCAATGTCAATTTAAATCTTTTAAACTTCTTTTCCATGGTTCACAGTCAGCTTATCAGACTGCTCTCATAGCCCGTTGCGCACCACTGCTGATGTGGTTTCACTTTCGGTGTTCAGGAAAGCATGAAAAGCTAGGTCATGTGATTGTTAGATGTTCACCCAAAATGTTAGATGTTTACTGTTAGATGTTTATCAATTACAGCACAAGTATAAAATACACTACTGCACCCATATATACACTTTACGATAAAAAAAGTATTTCATATGCATATATAGTAACACAGTAGATGAGGTTGATAGAAGAAAGAAGTCAATCGAGTTCTACCTACACAGATTATACCTGATTTACAATAAAAGCTCCAATTGAGCTTAATCCCATTAAAAAGGTGACCCATTTAACACAAGCAATCATATACCTGAATTCTGTTTATAGCCATAAATGTAAGCCATTTTTAAATGTATCTAAGGTATTGGCATTCCCCACCTCCTAGGCAATGAGTTCCACAATTTGATTGCTCGTACAGTGGAAAAAAACGTTTACATTTCTGGAGATTAAATCTCCTTTCCTCTAGCCTTACATTGTGAACTTTTGTCACAAACAATTTTGGTGGAATAAACAGAGCTTCTGCTAACTCTGTATATAGGTCTTGAATATATTTATATATAAGAATAATATCACTTCTCAATCACCTTTTTTTCTAGAGAAAACAGACCCAGTTTGGCTAACCTCTCTTCATAGCTTAAATTCTCTATTCCCCGTATCAGCTTTGTGGCCTCTCTCTGAACTTTTTCAAATTCTACAATATCTTTTTTTGAGATTGATCCCAAGAATGGCTCTCCATACTCAATGTGAGGTCTTACCAGGGATTTATTTAGTGACAGAATTATTCCTTCCTTCCTTGCCTCTATTAATACATGTTAGTATTTTTTTAGCTTGTTATCTATGAGTACTCCAAAATACCTTTCCTCCTTTTTTTTCTCTAAAGTTCCATATAAATAATAGGTTGCCTGCTTCTTTTTACTTCCAAAATCTAGAACCTGACATTTCCTTCATGTAAGTGGAAAGAGTCCATGAGCAAGTGACATATGGGATATACATTCATACCAGGAGGGGGCAAAGTTTCCCAAACCTCAAAATGCCTATAAATATACCTCCCACCTCACTCATACCTTAATTTTACAAACTTTGCCTTCGTTGGAGAATGGTGAAGCAAGTTGTGCTTGATTTCTTCTGTGAAAGGCACTTCTAAGCATTTTGAAGCCCAATTCCTCTCAAAGTACAGTGTTTGTCTGAGGGATATGAAGGGAGTATTGCCTGATGATGCCATGTTTTCAACTATAGGAAATCTATTCTAAGGATCGCTGTAAATTTGGTCATGGGGATTCATCTGCCACCTCCCTTTACAGATCGACATTATACTCCTTTACCATTACCTCTGCTGATATGTTTCAGTACTGGTTTGACTATCTGCTATATGTGGATGGGTGCCTTCAGGTAAGTATATATATTTTTTTAAGACACTCTCAGCTATGTTTGGCACTTTATATTTTAAAGTTTTAAATACATTTTGCATATATTTGCCATGAGTCAGGTCTATGTTTATTTCCCTTTGCAGTATAACAGTTTCAGCATGGAAAATTATGTTTTGGGATGAATTTAGTAAAAAAATTTTTTACCTGGGGTTCCAGCTAGTTGTAACTTTGGTCTTGTTTTTTTTTCAAAATTTTGTGGGCAAATTATGCTCGTGATGATGCAAAATGCATCTATTTATTGTGTCCATCTAGGCCAAATTTTTTGAGAGTGAAGGTTGCATTTGTTGTGACGCGAGTCACGTCATTTCTTGCGTCTTTGTTGACGCATTTTTTTTGGAGTGAAGTTGCGCCTGTTATGACGGGAATCGTGTCATTTCCTGTTAACCTTGGCGACAAAAGTTTTTTTCTCTGCATTTGCGTCATCTTTGTTAGCGTCATTTTTGACACAAAAAAAAATTGTTATATTAAGTCTCTCCCTCTTTTCCTCTCTGCTTTCATTTGTTACAGAGGGCTATGATAAATAAATTGAATTTAGATGGCGCTAAAAGCTGTGGGTTTCTAAAAAATAATTATAAATAAATAAATACTTATCCTTATTTAAACTATAGATCTCTTTTAATACCGTAAATTTTTTACCACAAATATGAGATTAAATTATTATTAAATCTCTGAGAAAGAGTTTCCTTAAGAATTAATTCAGAATACTAAAATATTAAAACATTTAAATTTTATTCTTTCAATTTGATTTTTTCACAGATAATAAATTGAAGTCACCCAGAAATTCATTCCTTTGAGCTAACTTTTCTTAAAAAATACACAATATCATAATACTCTCCACATTCATTCCGTGCCAATTCATTCAAAAAACACTCATATATATGTAAAAGACTTTCTATATAAAACCTCCAAACTGTAACTTTGCAGTACTAAACATATATCATAACAAGGAATCACACTGTATTTAAGGTATGTCAGACCGAATCCATATAGTTTTCCAAGCAATAAATTATTTCCAAACAATAAAAACCTTGTCACTTAAATTTTCACAGCAGACTAATGAATTTCATAGTTTCCAGAGATTAAGCTATATCCATACAGTCACTCTTGGGGAGATATAATTGGTACCAAGACAATTTTCTTTTGTTCTGGTGATCCCGGTATTTCAATGGTAATATAATTTTATGTGAAATCTTTATCCCAACATATCACTTCTAGACAGAACAATTGATGATACTCTATATGTTCAAGTGTCTATGTTTGTAGTGAGTCTCTGTAGCGTAATATCCGAAACTTTCTTTTTGTGACAGAAGTCAGCACCTGAAAGTCCTAATGGGCTTAACTCTGAGTTGGAAATTGGTCCTTTTTTAACTTAATTTTTATGAATCTTAATAAATAAAAATTCCTAGGGGAGAAATTATATAGTAATATGAATTACAGTTATGGTAGGAGTTATTTAGGAATTATATTACGATATAATGTAATTCATTGTAATGGGAAGAATATCACATATACATTTATAGGTTTTTGTGCTTTTATCAATTTTGGTCCTTTCTTAGGCTTTTATCATTTTTTTGAACATTTCTTAAATGTACAAAGTATATATGTTTATAGGTTTTTGTGTTTTCATCAATTTTGGCCCTTTTTCAGGTTTTTAAGGTTTTGTGTTTTTATGAATTTTTTGCAAATTTTTCGTGCATTTGTTAAATTTTCCAATTATCAATTTATTGCAAGATTATTATCACATTATGTATCCATATATTGTTTTAATATGTAAGGTGCTCTTGATCAATAACCGAGACAAACTTAAGTGACTTTGGGGAATAAAAACTACATGAGGATCCCTCCATTTGTAAGATCACTTCCAGATTGGGATAAGAAGTGGAAAATTGACCAACAAATCACCGGAACCTCTGGGTTATTTAAACGAGCATTTGAGCAGTACACAGTATCTTGATAAAGCCCCAACCTAAAGGGGTGAAACACGTAGAAGGAACTGTACTAAGAAGAAGTGTAAGGTCCTCAACCTGGAAAAACCCTGCTTTTATAAGTGAGCCTGGATTGCCGGACCTAAGTCAAGAAAAGCCCGTACTCTGCGTACATAGTACTGAAGTGCAGAGGGAGCGACACCGGGGACGGCTGAAACAGGTAACAGCAAATAGAATACTTGCGCAAGTAACACGGACATAACAGAAGCCCGGTGACGTCAGACGCGCAGTGAACAGCGTGGTCGACCCGGTGAAACACAGCCTGAATGAGCTGTCAGGAGGAGCAGGTGAGAGCATAATAACACAAGCAGCAGCTCGTAACCCCTGCAAGTTTCAGAGAGAGGTAAGAGATCCTCATAATACCGGAGTTTGTTAACGGACTTTCAGGTGCTGACTTCTGTAACAAAAAGAAAGATTTGGATATTACGCTACAGAGACCCACTACAAACATAGACACTTGAACATCAATTGTTCTGTCTAGAAGTGATATGTTGGGATAAAGATTTCACATAAAATTATATTACCATTGAAATACCGGGATCACCGGAACAAAAGAAAACTGTCTTGGTACCAATTATATCTCCCCAAGAGTGACTGTATGGATATAGCTTAATCTCTGGAAACTATGAAATTCATTAGTCTGTTGTGAAAATTTAAGTGACAAGGTTTTTATTGTTTGGAAATAATTTATTGCTTGGAAAACTATATGGATTCGGTCTGACATACCTTAAATACAGTGTGATTCCTTGTTATGATATATGTTTAGTACTGCAAAGTTACAATTTGGAGGTTTTATATAGAAAGTCTTTTACATATATATGAGTGGTTTTTTTTAATGAATTGCCATGGAATGAATGTGGAGAGTATTATGATATTGTGTATTTTTTTAAGAAAAGTTAGCTCGAAGGAATTAATTTCTGGGTGACTTCAATTTATTATCTGTGAAAAAATCAAATTGAAAGAATAAAAATTTAAATTTTTTAATATTTTAGTATTCCGAATTAATTCTTAAGGAAACTCTTTCTCAGAGATTTAATAATAATTTAATCTCATATTTGTGGTAAAATTTTACAGTATAAACAGAGACATATAGTTTAAATAAGGATAAGTATTTATTTATTTATAATTATTATTTTTTTAGAAACCCACAGCTTTTAGCGCCATCTAAATTCAATTTATTTCTCTTTGCACTAATATTTACTGCTTAGGAAGGAGGCAGTTACATTAGATTGGCTAGGTGGGAGGAGTCTAGCGCTTCACATCACAGTATTTTTAAAATTGTACAGAGGGCTATGATGAAGTATTTTTTCATAAGCATTTTTTCCCATTCCTTAAAACTTCTATTTTGAGGAAATTGGATATTGTGTTTAAATGTTATTTTTTCTTTTTTGTTACATTTTTCAAGATGTCTCAAACTGATCCTGCCTCTGATATTACTGTAGAAACCAAGTTGCCTGAAATCAAATCTACCAAAGCTAAGTGTGTATGTTGTAAATTGGCTGATCTTCCTTCTTCAGCTCAAGTATGTGGCACTTGTTATGAGAAATTGTTTCATGCTGATAATGTTTATATAAGTACAAATACATCTACTGTTAAACCTTCACAGTCTAATGTACATGATATTCCTGTAGATATAAAAGATAATATTGCTACAGCCATAGAGAAAGCTATGACGTCTATTCCACCTTCAAATAAACATAAAAGGTCTCTCCTTACTTCTCATAAATCTGATGAAGTTTGTATTGATCAACAGCATACTGAAGTATTGTCTGCTGATGATTTCTCTTTCTCAGAGGATCCTACTTCAGACTCTGAAATTGATAAATCATCCTTTCTTTTTAAGATGGAATATATTCGTTCATTGTTAAAGGAAATATTGCTTACTTTGGGTATTGAGGAATCTAGTCCTCTTAATAAAAAAAGAATTCAAACGTTTGCTATTCTTGTTAAGACCTCTGAGGTTACTTCTGAAGTTTTTCCTATTCCAGATGCTCTCTCTAATATGATTACTAAAGAATTGTCTAAGCCTGGTACTCCTTTTAATCCTTCTACTAGGTTTAAAAAATTGTATCCTTTACCTGTGTCTAATTTAGAGCTTTGGGAGAAAGGTCCCTAAGGTTGATGGCGCTATTTCTACTCTTACTAAACGTACTACTATTCCTATGGAAGATAGTACTTCTTTTAAGGATCCCTTAGATAGGGAGATTGAATCTTATCTTAGGATGTTGCTGCTGCTGCTTCAACTTTTTGGTTGGACAGTCTAGCACAGCAGTTATTGGATCCTGATTTGTCTAGCATTGTTCTTTTACTTCAACATGCTAATTATTTCATTTGTGATGCTATATTTTATATTATTAAGATTAATATTAAATCTATGTCCTTAGCTTTTCTATCTAGCTTTTCTATCTAGAGCTTTATGGCTAAAATCATGGAATGCTGATATGGTGTCTAAATCTAGATTACTATATTTATCTTTTCAAGGTAATAATCTATTTGGTTCTCAACTGGATTCTATTATATCCACTATCACTGGGGGTAAGGGTTTTTTTCTGCCCCAAAATAAGAAATCTAGGGGTAAATTTAAAGCTCCCAATCTTTTTCATTCCTTTCGTCAGACTAAAGAACAAAAAAACACTCCTTCCCCTAAGGCCTCTGGTTCCAATTGGAGACCATCCATAAATTGGAATAAATCTAAGCCTTATAAAAAAAAAAATACAGCCCATAAGACTGCAAGAAGGTGTGGCCCTCAAAGCAGTTCAACTAGTGGGGGGCAGATTAAAATTGTTTCAAGACAGATTCTGTACAAAATCAGTGGATTCAGGATATTGTTTCTCACAGGTAACAAATAGGTTTCAGAATAAGAACTCCCATGGGAAGATTCTTTCTTTCCCATGTTCTAACAAACCCTGTGAAGGCTCAGACCTTTCTGAAGTGTGTTTCAGATCTAGAGCTTTAAGGGGTGATTGTTCCAGTTCCTCAACAGGAACAGGGTTTGGATTTTTATTTAAATCTGTTCATTGTCCCAAAGAAGGAAGATTCATTCAGACCAATTCTGGATCTGAAAACTCTAAATCATTTTGTAAGAGTCCCAACTTTCAAGATGGTGACTATAAGGACTATTCAGCCTTTTGTTCAGCAAGGTCATTTCATTTCCTCAATAGACTGTAATGACAAGGTTCCTAAAAAGGCTGTAAAGGTTTTGCTGTAGGCTAGGTAATCCAGGGGAGGATTTCCCAGCATTTCCTAGTACGTTAGTTTATGCCAAAAAATAGAATTGAAAAGATAAATTTGAGTTTCACTCTATTAAATCTATTAGGGTGGCAGGAAAACAAAACAGTATTGGTAAACTTAAATTGGGACAGCATAATATGACAAGGCAACACTCGTAACAGATATTCAGAAAGAGCTGAGGAAACACTTGTAAGGTAAAAGTCAATTAAAGTCCTGACCTGTAGTTGTTATAGGAATGTTCCGGTTGCCACTTGTGAAGTCCTGGGTTTCCAAGGTCTTTATCCCGATGCAGAGTTGTGTGAGCGCGGCAAGCGCTGGAACTGACAGGCAGGGAGAGAAGCTGTCGGCTGTGTCTGATGACGTATGCGGCACCGTGTACCGCACAGACACAGCTGAGTGAAGAGGCTGAGTAACGCTACCTGAGGTTGTGCCCTGAGCAGAGGAGAAGTAAACAGGTTAGTTACGGCTTGAATGATTTCTGATAGAATGTCAGATCGCAGGAGTAGATAGTTGCAGGAGCCAGCTATAGTCAATGGAGAGTTGCGTCCACAGGCTGTACCAGGAAGGTAACTCAATAAAGCAGCAAAGTGCATAGGTAGGAGGTGCTTTAAATAGGCAGGTGCTTAAAGGCACAGACAGCAGCCTTAACCCTTACAGAGCACCCCCAATAAAGAACCACAGCGTGGGTCACGGTCTGGGACGATCTGGATTCCGTCAGTGAAAAAGGGATACCAGACGAGGAGCCGAGACATTGGAGGCAGGCTCCCAAGAATCCTCTTCATGTCCAAAACCCTTCCAATGTATTAGATAGAACAGGAGCCCTCTGCGGATGCGGGAGTCCAAAATACTGTGAACAGCGAATTCTTGATCAGGAGAATGAAGTAAAACAGGATCAGGAGTTCCAGGACTCACTGTAGATACTGAACAAGGTTTAACTAAAGACACGTGAAAAGTCGGATGAACCTTGAAACTGGATGGGAGCTGTAAAGTAACAGTAGAGGGGTTATTGATTTGAACGATAGGGTAAGGTCCAATAAACAACTTGCCCAATTTTCTGCAAGGATAGGACAATTTCAGATTTTTTGTGGAGAGCCAAACGTTTTGACCCACAGTATATTCAGGACTGGCCCTATGGCGGAGGTCATAGTACCTGCTTTGATAGGCTTGTGCTTGTAATATATTACGATGGACAGTAGAGAACAAGTTGGAAATGTCATTGACAAGGTCATTAACTTGAGGACAGGGAGTCTCAACCTTCGGGAGCAGGGTGAAACGAGGGTGTAAACCATAATTAATAAAGAAAGGAGAGAATCCTGTGGAGGAGTTCTTGTTGTTGTTATATGCAAATTCCGCAAGTGGGAGGAAAGTTGCCCAAGAATCCTGCTGATGAGAACAGTAGCAGCGTAAGTACTGCTCAAGCCACTGGTTGACTCTCTCTGTCTGCCCATTAGTCTGGGGATGGTATGCAGTGGTGAGTTTTTGTTCTATGTGGAGAGATTTACATAGAGATCTCCAAAATCTGGAGGTGAACTGGGTACCACGATCGCTGATCACCACTAAGGGTATTCCATGTAACCGGACAATATTTTTTATAAATAAGTCACAAGTAGTTTTAGAAGTCGGTAAGGAGGCAATAGGAATGAAATGTGACATTTTTGAGAAAAGGTCAGTAACCACCATGATTGTGGTGTAGTTATCGGAGACAGGGAGATCAACAATGAAGTCCATAGATACAGTCTCCCAAGGAGTATAAGGTGCTGGCAAAGGTCGTAGCAGACCTATAGGCAATTGTCTAGAGGGTTTGGAGGTAGCACAAACGGAACATTGAGTTAAATGTTCCGTAAGGTCGTGGCGTAGAGATGGCCACCAGTAGGATCTAATAAGTAAGTCTGTTGTTTTATCCCTACCCATATGACCAGCTAACGGAGAGTGGTGTACAGAATTCAATACCGTCAGACGAAGGTCAAGGGGTACATACAACTTGTCGTCCTTGCGCAGAACTCCAGTAGCGTCATGTATTAAATCATGATAAGGAACTGTAGTATCGGTGGCAAGTGCTTTTTTGAAGAGAGGTTCAAGTCCTGTCAAAATTCCTACTATACATTCCTTCGGTATGATAGTAGTTGGATTAGTGGTTTGTAGGGGTTTGGAGGTTTGCCGGGAAAGGGCATCAGCCTTGCCATTTCTGGATCCTGGTCTGTAGGTGATAATGTATTGGAATCTAGAGAAGTAAAGACTCCATCTTACTTGTCTGGAGGATAATGTACGGTTAGTTTGCAGATATTGCAGATTCTTATGATCTGTGTAGATGACTGTGGGTTGAATTGCACCTTCCAAGAGATGTCTCCAATGGTCGAAAGAGCATTTTATAGCCAGTAGTTCTTTTTCACCCACTGGGTAATTCAACTCAGCGGGTTGTAGGAGCCTGGAATAAAATGCTACTGGATGTAAAGGATCCTTGAACGATTTCCTCTGTGAGAGGATCGCCCCAATGGCGAAGTCAGAAGCATCAACCTCTAGAATAAATTGCTTATCCATATCAGGGTATTGCAAAATAGGGGACGATGTAAATTTAGTTTTAAGATTGTCGAAAACTGATTGAGTCTGGTGGGTCCATTCAAACTGTTGGTTGAGTTTGGTGAGTTCAGTTAATGGTTTAGTAATGGCAGCAAACCCAGGAATAAACTTTCTGTAGTAGTTAGAGAAACCAAGAAAGCGTTGTACATCTTTCTTGGTTTGGGGTGTAGGCCAATCTAATATTGCTTGTACCTTGTCATCTTGCATCTTTATGCCATTTGGGGAAATATCATATCCGAGGAAAGATATATGTTGAGACTCAAAAATACATTTTTCAAGTTTTGCATAAAGATAATTTTTTCTAAGTCTGGTAAGAACTTCCCTGACATGTAGTCTATGTTGATCTAGGTCTTGTGAAAAGATTAGAATATCGTCCAAATAGACAACAATATAAACATCCAGAATGTCCCTGAACAAGTCATTGATAAGACATTGGAATGTTGCTGGAGCGTTACATAATCCGAATGGCATCACTGTATATTCGAATAGACCTTATCTAGTCCGAAACGCAGTGAGCCATTTATCTCCAGCTCTCATTCGTATCAGATTATAGGCGCCACGAAGATCCAACTTGGTGAAAATTGTGGCTCCCCTCAATCTTTCTATCAATTCAGGAATTAAAGGGAGGGGGTACCTGTTTTTTCTTGTACGCCTATTTAATTCTCTATAATCAATAATGGGTCTCAGAGTACCATCTTTATTCGTAAAGAAAAAGATCCCAGCCCCTGCAGGGGAAGTACTGGGTCTGATAAAACCTTTTCTAAGATTGTCATCGATGTAGTTTTTTAAGTGAACCAACTCTGGTTTAGAGAGTGGATATATATGGCCGTAAGGAATGGACACCCCAGGTAACAAGTCAATTGGGCAGTCATAAGCCCTGTGGGGAGGAAGAGTTTCTGCATCTTTTTTTATCAAAGACGTCAGCGAAGTCAGAGTACTGAGTGGGTAAGATACTTACGTCAGTTTGACATAGGATAGAAATATCAGTATGAGACTTAGAAGTTTTAGACTTAGGAAAAGTAAGGCTGAGACTATCCCAATTTATAATAGGTTTGTGGGTACACAACCATTCTATACCAAGTATAATGTCAAAAATGGGAGAAGATATAACATCAAAATTACAGGATTTTGTTACAGTGTTGTTAACAGTTACCTGAAGAGGTTCGGTTTGGTGCGAAACAGGCCCAGAAGCAAGCAGAGACCCATCAATAACCTTCACAGAGACTGGATTAGTTTTGCACACAATAGGTATTTTATTTCTTTTCACAAAGCCAAGATGAACAAAATTTCTACAAGAACCTGTGTCAATAAGAGCTTCAGTGGATATCTGGAAGTGGTCCCACTGTAAAAGAATTGGGATAGTTATGTAAGTGGTCTTGATCGTCTTTAACATATAAGTATTTAATGAGGGAAATTACCTACCCTTCTTAGTTTTAGCTAGTACTGGGCAGTCCTTCACTTCATGTGAGGGGGAGGCACAGTACATGCATAGACTATGTAATTTCCTCCTTGCTTTTTCTTGGGGGGTGAGGGGCCCCTTCATAAAACCAATATCCATAGGTTGTGGACTTTCACCTGATAGGATGGGGTAGGAAAGGAATTCTTAGAGCTAGAAGCTTTTTAATTGCGACGTTCTCTGAGGCGTCTATCGATATTGATAGTGAGCGTAAAAAATTCCTCCAGAGAGTCAGGGATACCAATACGTGACAGTTCATCTTTTATCTCCTCGGATAGCCCTAGATGGAATTGTGTCTTGAGAGACACCTCATTCCAACCTGAATCACGTGCTGAGATTTTGAACAGCGTAATATAGTTTTCCACTGGATTTTTCCTTTGCTTTAGAGATCTGAGAGCGTTTTCGGCAGAGACCTGCTTGAAAGGATCGTCATATAGTGCCGACATTTGGTTAAAGAAATTTGATAGAGACCCCAATACTGGATCTTGGCTCTCATAAAAGGAGTCGGCCCAAGCCCTGGGCTCACCCCTTAGGTATGAAATGACCGTTAAGACTCTGACCCTTTCTGTGGGGTAAGTACGTGGCTTCAGGTCAAATAACAGCAAACAAGAATTTCTAAACTCCCTGAAACGTGCCCTGTCTCCAGAGAATTTCTCAGGAGGGGAGACGAGGGGTTCAGGGGGTTGTTCATGAGTAATAGGCTTGGGGGCTAGTACCTCCCTTAAACAGGCTTTCAAGGCCTGATTCTCAATTTGTAGTTCATGAAATGAACCTGATAATGCATCCAATCTATTGGACAAAACTTGTACCCTGTCACTGAGTGGGTCCTGATCCATAGTGACAATAAATAGTTTGTATCAAACACACTTGATTGATGCAAACAGCAAAACTTTTATTTTCTTTTGGCTGCTTTATTATGTAATGACAAGGTTCCTAAAAAGGCTGTAAAGGTTTTGCTGTAGGCTAGGTAATCCAGGGGAGGATTAGCCAGGATTCCCTAGTACGTTAGTTTATGCCAAAAAATAGAATTGAAAAGATAAATTGGAGTTTCACTCTATTCAATCTATTAGGGTGGCAGGAAAACAAAACAGTATTGGTAAACTTAAATTGGGACAGCGTAATATGACAAGGCAACACTCGTAACAGATATTCAGAAAGAGCTGAGGAAACACTTGTAAGGTAAAAGTCAATTAAAGTCCTGACCTGTAGTTGTTATAGGAATGTTCTGGTTGCCACTTGTGAAGTCCTGGGTTTCCAAGGTCTTTAACCCGATGCAGAGTTGTGTGAGCACGGCAAGCGCTGGAACTGACAGGCAGGGAGAGAAGCTGTCGGCTGTGTCTGATGACGTATGCGGCACCGTGTACCGCACAGACACAGCTGAGTGAAGAGGCTGAGTAACGCTACCTGAGGTTGTGCCCTGAGCAGAGGAGAAGTAAACAGGTTAGTTACGGCTTGAATGATTTCTGATAGAATGTCAGATCGCAGGAGTAGATAGTTGCAGGAGCCAGCTATAGTCAATGGAGAGTTGCGTCCACAGGCTGTACCAGGAAGGTAACTCAATAAAGCAGCAAAGTGCATAGGTAGGAGGTGCTTTAAATAGGCAGGTGCTTAAAGGCACAGACAGCAGCCTTAACCCTTACATAGACTTACAAAACGCTTATCTTCGCATTCCGATTCATCCAGACCACTATTGGTTTCTGAGATTATCTTTTCTAGACAAGCATTACCAATTTGTCGCTCTTCTATTTGGCCTAGTGACAGCTCCGAGAATCTTTTCAATCATTCTTGGTGCCCTTCTATCTGTAATCAGACAGCAGGGTATTGCAGCATTTCCTTATTTGGACAATATCTTGGTACTAGCTAAATCTTTTAATTTAGCAGAATCTCACATGAAACAACTTGTGTGGTTTCTTCAAAGACATGGTTGGAGGATCAATTTACAAATGAGTTTCTTGATTCCGCAGACAAAGGTCACCTTTTTAGGTTTCCAGATAGATTCAGTGTCCATGACTCTTTCTTTGACAGATAAGAGACAAAAGAAGTTAGTTTTAGCTTGTCTAAACCTTCAGTCTCTATCATTCCCTTCAGTGACTATGTGCATGGAAGTTTTAGGTCTCATGACTGCAGCATCAGACGCAATCCCCTTTGCTCATTTTCATATGAGACCTCTACAGCTTTGCATGTTGCACCAATGGTGCAGGGATTATACTCAGATATCACAGTTATCATACTTAAATCCCAACACTCAACACTCTCTGACTTGGTGGCTAAGCCATCACCTTATTGTTCCAGGGGCCATTTTTGTTCTTCATTCCTGGACTGTGATCACAACAGATGCAAGTATTTTGGGTTGGGGAGCTGTCTGAGGGTCTCTAACAGCACAAGGGGTTTGGTAACCTCAGGAGGCAAGGTTACCAATCAATATTTTAGAAGTCTGTGCTATTTTCAGAGCTCTTCAGGCCTGGCCTCTATTGAAGATAGAACTTTACATTCAATTTCAAACAGACAATGTCACTACAGTGGCATATGTCAATCATCAAGGGGGGACTCGCAGTCCTTCAGCAATGAAAGAAGTATCCCTGATACTTTCTTGGCGGAATCTAACTCTTGTCAAATTTCTGCCATTCATATCCCAGGAGTAGAAAATTGGGAAGCGGATTATCTCAGTCGTCAGACTTTACATCCGGGAGAGTGGTCTCTCCATCCAGATGTGTTTTTTTCAATTGGGACAGATGTGGAGTCCCACAGAAATAGATCTGATGGCCTCATGTCTGAACAAGAAGCTTCCAAGATACCTTTCCAGGTCCAAGGATCCTCAAGGGGAGATGGTGGATGCTCTAGCAGTTCCTTGGTCTAACCAAACTGCTTACATTTTTCTGCCTCTGGTTCTTCTTCCAAGGTTGATCTCCAAGATCATAACGGAACGATCTTATGTGTTTCTGATAGCACCAGCTTGGCCTCTCAGGTTTTGGTATGCGGACCTTGTCAAGATGTCCAGTTGCCAGCCTTGGCCACTTCCTTTAAGGCCAGACCTTCTGTCTCAGGGACCGTTTTTCCATCAGGATCTAAAATCTCTAAATTTGATGGCAAGGAAATTGAACGCTTAGTGCTTAGTCATAGAGGTTTCTCTGATTCAGTGATTAGCACTATGATACAGGCTCATAAGTCTGTTTCAAAGAAGATTTATTATCGGGTTTGGAAAACCTATATTTCATGGTGTTCAACTCATGATTATTCTTGGCATTATTTTAGAATTCCTAGGATTTTAGTTTCTTCAGGATGGTTTGGATAAGGGTTTGTCTGCAAATACTTTGAAATGAAAAATTTCTGCTCTTTCTGTTTTATTTCATAGAAAGATTGCTAAACTTTCTGACATTCACTGTTTTGTTCAGGCTTTGATTCATATCAAACCTGTTTTTAAATCTATTTCTCCTCCTTGGAGTCTCAATTTGGTTTTGAAAACTTAACAAACTCCTCCTTTTGAGCCTATGCATTCTCTGGACATTAAATTGATTTCTTGGAAAATATTATTTATTTTGGCTCTCTCTTCTGCTAGGAGAGTTTCTGAATTGTCTGTTCTCTCTTGTGAGTCTGTTTGTATAAAATGTTTGCTCTGTCTCAAATGCTTTTAGATGCTTTTACTGAGTTAAACACTCAAAATGTTTCTAATGAACCTCAAGATTAGATCAAATTTACAAAACAATAGATAGGATGTTTTTTGAGTGTGCCTTTAACCCTTAGGTTCTGTCTGAAAACTCAGGTTATGTGCTTACTAAATACTGTTTATAGGGTATGAAGTTATCTATGGTGCACTAGAGTGAGTTTACATATGTAAAACTTAATCTCACTGTGATAATATCTTAATGTTATAGTAATATGACACACACTTTTCTTTGAATACATTTTTTTTAGTATTTAACGATAAAAAACAATAAACAAAATTTCATATCATTCAAAATATTTAAAATATTTAAAACCTTCCTTGCAAGCATATGCAGCTTTATGTAAAAACCTTTAAAATAAAACCTGACAATTGAATCACAGATTAAATTATTTCAAATGGACATTATTCATTTTGCATTAAACGTATTGTAATCAATATACACTTTTGCTATTTCAAACTGATTAACACTATTATATATCAAGTGTTGTATCCAGCATAACTTCGTTTCTGGTATATTGGGATGTTAAAATATTATAACAGAGACCCACTCTCAATCTGTTGTGAGTAATAGTTCTTATGGCCAAAAAAAGTCTCTTTTAAAATTGTGCTGTGCAAATTACCGGTAATTGCTAAGATATTTAGACGGTACCTTCCTGCTTTTTTAGTTCCTCTCGCTCAGACCCTCTTGTACTTAAAACCTCTCCGTCTGTCCAAATGTGAGCGGTGTGATTGCTTCCTGCTTCCACAACGCTCACTTCTGTGTGTTGACTTCCTGGGGGTGTGTGCTGGCCTCTCGAGCTTCTTTTGCAGGTGATGGGTTGTTCGTCTTGATTAACTCACTTCAGCGTTACTGAGTTCCTTTGCTACGCATTGCAGCAGTTATACACAGACTTTTTCAAGCATTGTGATTGATGGATAGCCTGCTGGTCTTTTAATACCTTCTACCTAACAGTAATCACATCTTTAACGGGCCTCTGCTGTGAATCATTATCTTGAACTGTTTGATCATTTGATTCTTTTCCTCCATTGTTAGAGAATAACACCACATTTTGCAACATATAATTTGTTTAACATATTCTATATTCCCTGTTTTGGTCAACTTTGATATTAACTTATTATGAAGTTGTTCTCTTCATAAACTTAAAATCCCTACATTTATATTAGAAATAATTTTGCCATTGATACAATTAATAAATAACTATTAGAAAATAAATAAAAACTAAGTTGTAAGAAAACATTGTAAGAAAAAATGATGTGACTATATGGTTGAGAAAATTAGGAGAGAGCCTGTAGTGGGAGAAAAAAGATATATATATATATATATATATATATATATATATATATATATATATATATATATATACATACTAATCAATTAAAAATGAGATACATAATAATAAGTATCTATGAAAACTTATGAATACAAACTTCAGATTAAAGATTCCAATATTTAGATTTAATTTTACCCTAAAAATTGAGAAATATTGAACTCTATATTTAGTCCTTTTGATTGTAGATTGTCCAACTCATAAATCCATTTGAGTTCTAATTTTTGTAGCTCTTTTTCTATATTTCCTGCTCTCCAATTTGGTTTTAATTTCGCTATTGCAGTATAATAAAAAAAAAAATTGCAATTATTACATTTTTAAAAATTCTTAGGGACCAGAAGATCTTCATTTCTGTCATCTGTGGCTTTTTCTATCGACAAAATATGTTTCCTCACTCTCTTTCTAACAGATCTAGTGGACTCACCCACATACTGTTTTCCACGTAAACAGGTTATTAGGTACACTATATTCTTATCAGTACACTTAATAGTATCTTTAATTATATATTCCTTACCTATACTGTTAGATCTAAATTTAGTCTGTTTCTCTGAATGCCTACATGCTAAACATGGAAATAAACCTTTTACTTATTTTCCAAAGAGATCTTTATCTAAATTGTTTTTTTCTTTTTAATTCAGTTGGTGCTAATTTGTTTCTCAAATTATTAGCTTTTTTATAAATTATATGTGGTCTATCACCTATAATTCCTTTGAGTCTTTCATCCCTCTGAAGTAGGCCCCAATGTTTGTTTAGTATTTTCTTCACTATATCATAATTACTATTATATTGAGTTATAAATGGTACTAATGGTTCCCCCTTTTCCCCTTTCAGTTTGTTGCTTTCCTCTTTATGTATAATTTTATTTCTATTTCTTACTTTAACATCTTGCCTTATTTCCTCTATATCTGTTTCTTTATAGCCTCTTTCTGCAAATTTATTCTTAATAACCTCCGACTGCAACAAATAATATTTATCTTGTGTACAGTTCTTTTTGATACATAACATCTGTCCCTTTGGTATATTCTTCTTCCATTTACTATAATGACAGCTCTCAGCATGAATGTAATTGTTACAGTCCACAGATTTAAAATGTGTTCTTGTATTCAATACATTGTTTTCTACAAAAATTCCAAGATCCAAGAAGACTATTTTTTTCTTTACTAGAATCAAAAGTAAATCTTAGCTTTTTATCATGTTCTCCCATTTGATTATAGAAGTTAAGAAAAGAGGCTTCAGCTTGAACGAGAGGAACTAAAAAAGCAGGAAGGTACCGTCTAAATATCTTAGCAATTACTGGTAATTTGCACAGCACAATTTTAAAAGAGACCTTTTTGGCCATAAGAACTATTACTCACAACAGATTGAGAGTGGGTCTCTGTTATAATATTTTAACATCCCAATATACCAGAAACGAAGTTATACTGGAAACAACCCTTGATATATAATACAGTGTTAAAGGGACAGTCTAGGCCAAAATAAACTTTCATGATTCAGATAGAGCATGTAATTTTAAACAATTTTCCAATTTACTTTTATCACCAATTTTGCTTTGTTCTCTTGGTATTCTTAGTTGAAAGCTTAACCTAGGAGGTTCATATGCTAATTTCTTAGACCTTGAAGCCCACCTCTTTCAGATTGCATTTTAACAGTTTTTCACCACTAGAGGGTGTTAGTTCACATATTTCATATAGATAACACTGTGCTCGTGCACATGAAGTAATCTGGGAGCAGGCACTGATTGGTTAGACTGCAAGTCTGTCAAATTAACTGAAAAAAGGGGCAGTTTGCAGAGGCTTAGATACAAGATAATCACAGAGGTTAAAAGTATAATATTATAATTGTGTTGGTTATGCAAAACTGGGAAATGGGTAATAAAGGGATTATCTATCTTTTAAAACAATACAAATTCTGGTGTAGACTGTCCCTTTAATCGGTTTGAAATAGCAAAACTGTATGTTGATTACAATACGTTTAATGCAAAATGAATAATGTCCATTTGAAATAAGTTAATCTGTGATTCAATTGTCAGGTTTTATTTTAAAGGTTTTTACATAAAGCTGCATATGCTTGCAAGGAAGGTTTTAAATAATATTTTGAATGGTATGAGATTTTGTTTATTGTTTATTATCGTTATATCGTAAAAAAATGTATTCAAAGAAAAGTGTGTCATATTACTATAACGTTAAGATATTATTACAGTACTATCACACTCTAGTGCACCACAGATAAGTTCATACCCTATAAACAGTATTTAGACAGAACCTAAGGGTTAAAGACACACTCAAGAAACATCCTCTCTCTCTTGTGAGTCTCATCTGATTTTCCATCAAGATAAAGCAATTTTGCTGAGTTCATTTAAGTTTTTGCCTAAAGTTGTGAATTCTAACAACATCAATAGGGAGATTGTTGTTCCTTCCTTGTGTCCTAATCCTAAGAATACTCTTGAAAGGTCTTTACATTCTTTGGATGTGGTAAGAGCTTTGAAATATTGTGTTGAGGCTACTAAAGATTTCAGAAAGACTTCTAGTCTATTTGTTATTTTTTCTGGCTCCAGGAAAGGTCAGAAAGCTTCTGCTTTTTCACTGGCTTCTTGGTTGAGACTTTTGATTCACAAAGCTTATTTGGAGGCGGGGCAATCTCCGCCTCAGAGAATTACAGCTCATTCTACTAGATTAGTTGCAACTTCTTGGGCTCTTAAGAATGAAGCTTCAGTTGATCAAATTTGCAAAGCAGCAACTTGGTCTTCTTTGCATACTTTTACTAAATTTTACCATTTTTATGTATTTGCTTCTTCGGGAGCAGCCTTTGGTAGAAAGCTTCTTCAGGCAGTTGTCTCAGTTTGATTCTGATGCCTTTGTTTTTGAGGTTTTTTGAAATTTTTAAGAAAACAATAATTTTTTGGATTTAATTTCTCAGCGGAAATAGCTGTTTTTTTTTTTTATCCCTCCCTCTCTAGTGACTTGTTGACTTCCACATCTTGGGTATTATATCCCATATGATACTAGCTCATGGACTCTTCCCACTTACATGAAAGAAAACATAATTTATGTAAGAACTTACCTGATAAATTAATTTCTTTCATAGTGGCAAGAGTCCATGAGACCCACCCTTTTTGTGGTTATGATTTTTTTTGTATAAAGCATATTATTTTTTCCAGTTCTTCTTTTTGTATGCTTTTTACTCCTTTTTTTACACCTCACTTCTTAGCTAGAAATTAAACTAAGGTATGAGTGAGGCGGGAGGTGTCTTTATAGGCATTTTGAGGTTTGGGAAACTTTACCCCCTTCTGGTAGGAATGTATATCCCATATGTCACTAACTCATGGAGCATGATCCATTTATTTCCACTTGTTATATATATATATATATATATATATATATATATATATATATATATATATATATATATATATATATATATATACACACACACACACAGTATATATATATATATATATATATATATATATATATATATACATACATACATACATACACACACATATAAAGTGTGTGTGTATGTATATATATATATATATATATATATATATATATATATATATATATATATATATATGTATATATATTAGAAAGGGCTGCAGCACTCCAAATAAGTATTTTAGTGATTTATTTTCAAGCAGTCAAACATAGGCGACGTTTCGGCTTTGTTACATAATTAATGCCTATAATTTATAGGCTGTGAATAAACCAAAATACAGGTGCAAAACATTCAAGTGATTAACATTTAAAGAGACAGTACTGTCTCTTTAAATGTTGTGCACTCATTAGTTACATTTGTCATGTGATACTATATGTCATAAGGTAATACAATACTTTTTGTCTCAACAGTGATTTTATAACAGCAAAATTAAATTGAATTCTATAATTATGTTTCTTTGTTTGTTATATGTGAATCTGTGTGTGTATATATTTTTTTATATAAAAAAAACAATTAAATTATAATATTATACTAACTAACAAACAATTTTTTAATCATTAAGAAGTGTTGTAACCTTTGTGATGGCTTACAAAAGGGGAAAATTATAAAGTCATCTCTAGGTGGGAATATTTATGGAAAGACTTCCCTAAAATAAAGTAATCTTTAGAGAACGTAATTACATGTTCTTTGATATGAAAGAAATATTTTTTAAAAAAACGCTTTTAATTATTTTATTTATTATTATATTTATAAGATTTAGCAGCAGATGAATCTAATCATGAACATCAAATATTTATTAATTTTGTGTATCATTAAACCACTTATTTGGATTTGTGAGTCCTATGAGAATCTTGATCTGTATAAAAGAGAAAATACAGAAATTAATGAATAAAGAAGTTTAATTAACAAAAATAGAAAAAGATTATAGTCCCTATTTAGTCCCTTAGGATGCATGCTATCTAATCTATTGATCCATATTCCTTCTTTGTTTTAACTTCTGAATTCTATCCTGACCTTTTCTCTGTTTGGGTATATGTTCCAATATATGTTCCAATATTTGGAATCTTAATTGACTAATATCATGTTTGTTCTCTTTAAAATGAACTGAAAGTCTAAAACTCCCTTTCTTATAGTATATTTATGTTGTGTGAGTCTGTCTTTTATTTTTTGACTGGTCTCCCCTATGTAGATTAGTCCACTGGGACACTTTAGTAAATAAACAACATGGTCTGACTGACAAGTATATAGACCATTAATGTTAAATGTTTTTCCCGTTTGAGGAAGTACTACTTTATCTCCTCTTATAACACTGTTACAGTGAGAGCAACTATAGCACGGGAAAGTTCCTTTTTTACTGGATGTTAACATTGTATGTTTATTACTCCCTATGTCAGTTTTAACGAGACTATCATATACATTTCTCTGTCTTTTATAAGAAAGTATTGGCAAATTTTGAAACTCACTAATTTCAGTGTAACTATTTCTGAGAGTATGCCAGTGTTTTTTTAATGATACCAGAGATTTGTTTACTGTTAACATTATATGTGCTAATAAATGGACTCCTATTTTCATGGACATTTTTCTTCTTCTTAAGTAACAATTCTTTTCTATCAATTTGATTAACCTTTTTTAATTCAGTATCTAATACTTGTGTGGGATAACCTCTTTGGGTAAATTTGTTACTCATTTCCTGCAATCTTACTTTGCAAGAGTTTATATCACTTACAATTCGTTTAACCCTTATATATTGAGATTTAGGTAAGGATTTCACTGTACTTTCTGGATGACAGCTATTGTAGGATAACAGGGTGTTCTTATCAGTTTCTTTGACAAAATGTCTGTTTTGAACATCCCTTCCTCTATATAAACCATGAAATCTTTGACATACTTTTGCATGGTAAACTCAATGTTCTCAGTATTAATTGAGAAAAAAATTGACATAGGGTTTCATTATTTCCGGACCATATCATAAAGACATCATCTATATAACGCCACCATATGCTAGCAAACCTCTTGAACAATTCATTGGGATATACATATTTTTGATCCTATACTCCCATGTACATGCCTGGGTATGGTGGCACCATATTAGCACCCATAGCGGTGCCCCTCCTTTGTCTATAATAGACATCACCAAATAAAAAGTAGTTATTATTCAACACCAATGTTAGTAATTCCATTATGAAATTAATCTGATGATCTGAGAATGTATTTTCATCTTGTAAAGATTTTTAGCAGATTCTATACCACCAAGATGAGGAATGCTTGTGTGCAAATTTTTTTTTACATCTAATGTGACTAATATAGGCTGTGTTTCTGTTTTCCACTCAACTGTACCCAATTTGTTTAAGAAATCAGTGAAGTCTTCTATATATGATTGTAATTTGCATACTATGGGCTTAAATATCTTATCTAAAAAAGTAGCCACATTTGAAAGGACAGAGTCAATGCTAGCACTATAGAATGCCCTGGAGGGTTGGTTATACACTTATGAATTTTTGGAAGCATATAAATAAATTGGGGGTATATATACACATACACACATATATATACTGTGTATATATATATATATATATATATATATATATATATATACATACACACACTTTATATGACTAAATATGTGTAAGTATATATATATATATATATATATATATATATGTGTGTGTGTGTGTGTGTGTGTGTATTTGTGTTTATGTATCTATTATGTTTTCTATTAAACCCTTTTCTGCAAAGCCATTCATCATTAATCTAATTAAACCAAAGGGAGGCAATCCCCTGCATGTTATAGGAACATGAAACATGATTAAAGGCAAATGCTCTTCTTTCAAATGAGAGGTCTCATATACCTGTTTGTTTGTGTTGGGGATTGTGATATAGATTTACACAAGAGCCTCTCCCCCAACCGCCACTAGCGGCAGAGGCATCTTCTAATTTCATGACACCTTTACATAGAGGTAAACAGGGATGGTAAGTACTAAGATTTACCACCAAAGAAAGCATCCAAACCACCTCTGTGCAGGAGGACAACCCGATTACACACAAAGGAAGGAAAGTGGAAGACTATTCTGCATTGTCCTCCTAAATAAATAATAATTGTTTTATTATTGTTGGTAATAGGTATTTGAGTCAATTTCCTTTTTTATTCTGACCATTTAGTAATGACAAGTGATACAATATCCATTCACTTTTAGCTAGTTAAAGAGACACTATACACAACAATTAGTTTCCCTATAAAGGGACAGTAAACGTCCCAGATGTTACATAATTATGCACTATCTATCCAATTTGCAGGCTAAAACAATACTTACCTTGTAAGGGAAGCTATCCTCTTCAGTGCAGAAGTTTTTACCTAGCACATAAAGAGCTCATTGTCTAATCACAGCGTGCCCCATTTAACTACATGTAGCAAGCTCCCTCGCTAGGTAAAACTGTCAGCTGCTTAAACTAGCATGGGAGCGTGCTACATGTAGTTGAATTGCATGACCGGGCCTGCTCTGATTAGACAGGTGTTAAGTATTTTGGAAAAATATTTCAAATGAAAGGCTATCCATATGTACTTGTTAATGTTATACCAGCTACAGAGTGTAAAATGTACTGGAAATGGCTCCTTTAGGTGTGTTTTTGTATATAAAATAGCTGTTTTTGTTTTTATTGAAACTAGAACCCAATGAAATGTGCTGAGCTGGCAGGAATAGCAGACCTTCTTATTTTATCTCCATTTCTGTATACAAACACATCCTTATTTTGCCTCTTTCTTTATACAAAAGTCATTGTATAGAGAAAGCCATTGAAAATAAATGCAAATAGTAGTGTCTACTTATCCCAACCCCTACTAGGAGGATGTTTACAGCAGTTGCCTCTTATTTGCATAGCTTTTCTTAGAGGATACTGCAGTACTCATATTTTCAACAAAGGTTGTGGTTTTAAGGGGCAAAAGCTGCTATTTCCATGGACAAAATAAAGATAAGGTAACTATAACTATTTGTTAACAATTTAATATACTACAGCAGACAAAATGGATAATTGGGAACACAGTAAAGGGGAGAAAAATGTACTGCAAAATGTCCCATTAATAATCGAGTAGTAGCATATTTATCAAAAACAGCTATTCATAAAATAATACATTATTTCAGACAGTCTGATGAAACCGTGCTGCGACACAGAGAAACGCGTTGCTGTTGTTTTATGTTAACCCTTTTTAATAAACCTTTTAGATTGGTCACTCTGCTGCTACACTTTATTGCTTCTTCTGGATTTAAAACACCATTACCATCTCTGTGGATTCCATATATACCTATCACTGGGCTCAGAAGAGAACCGATCATCACCATTGTTTGTGGCCGGATATATTCAGTGGGTATTACCCCTTATCCCTGGACTCCACCTGGTGGGAAAAGGTTATCTCCAGTTCCAGATGTGCCTAGGTGTCTGCCGGACGACCTATTGGATCCGGCCTGCCTGAATTGCACAATTGTGCATCCCATCACGTGAGTAGAAATTTGGCTACATCTACATCCTATACTTATTTGCCTGATTTGCACTATGTTGCGCCCTCTACCTCTTGATTTTTAGACCTATCTACTTTGTGTTGTGGCGTGGCACAATAGAGGAGCTTCCTGAAGTCATGGATTTCTCCCAGTCTTGGGAAGTTTTGGAAAGTTTCAAAGTTCTCTACCAGGACTTTTTATCCATTTATATCACACTTGGATATTTATTTCTCCAGACTTTATTTTCATTTTATCTTGAGCGTTTATGTACTGATTACTACAAAATATTTGTTTTTATATTTATTTATTTTATACTCTTGAGAATTAATTACTGTTTATTTATTACTTTTGGGTCGCTATATAATTTATTGTATCCTGATTTTCATTTTTATCAGTATATATGTGACGAATCAAACCTTCTCAGCGTCACAATAGAGGGGTGTGGGCATGAAGGGGTTAATGGCACACAGCTCTGGTTTCCTTATCCTTGCAACTCTGCAAAAGAACCTTTAAAGAGACACCACATTAGCCCCCAAATCTCGTCCACACTGCTATAATTAACAATTTCCCTGCTGCCACCACCAAAACTTTTAAATTAAAGGGGAGTTTTGGGGAACCCCTAAAAACTCACACTATTTAACAATTGGGTAGCGTGCCTTTAACCTTGCCTCAACAGGAGTGTGAATTTGGATATTAGAGCCCAAAAGACAGAATGAGATTTTCTATGCGTTTAATAACAAAAGTATCAATACAAGTTACACAGTGCAAAATTATAAAGACATTCAAAATAACATACAAATGCAAAGCTACAGTTCTTTGAAAAGAATAGGGGACATAAAAAATAGAAACACAATATCTTACTTATTACCAAGTTCCTTTAGATATGTGGAGAGCTGCCATTCCAGATGTTTAGTGGTTTGGTCCCCAGGGCAGTTCTGACTAAAAAGTCTCTCTCTTGCATACTTGAACCAATTTTTCTTTGTCTTGTCAAAGACAACACCCAGGTTATAATTTACAACGAGTCTGGCCAATGCAAAGAAGTCTTAGCTCCCACTATCAGTCTCCAAGGGGAGGAGCGTTCTGCATTCCTACACACAGTTACACTACTAAGGAGGGGGGGTTTCAGCTTACAGCTTTTCTGAAAGCAGTTTTCACACACACAGGAAAAAGCAATTTACATTAACCTTTTCCAAGCTGAGAACACAATACCACCTCTGCGGGGTAGCCAATCCAGTATCAACTACTCTACATGATTGTATCATGACACCTCCCCTTTTAAAATGGTGGAAATAGGGGGTCAGCCCACGCTGATCCCCTATGTCAACCTAAATCCTAGTCTTTCTTCATTCATAAGACCAGATCTGCCCTTTCTGCACACTCTCAGCATTCACTTGCTCCCTGTAACAATTAGCATCAGCTGACACAATTTCTCTTGTGGAGGACATTTCCTTGCAGGATATTACACATTCGCTCTCACTCATAAAGGGATCTAGCACCCCTTCAGGGTAAATCACTAGGGGACTAAGATAAATTCTTGAAAGACTGTTCATTTCTACCCCAGTATGCTCGGTAGGAGTAGCTGGTTCATTAGTCACTGCAGCTACATCTCCCTCCCCCTCTTCTTCACATCTGCCATTCCTGTAGGGGAGGTCCACAGCCACACCCAGGTAGTGATGTCGCAAACTTAAAATATTCCATTTGAACGGCGAACGCGAATTTCCGCAAATGTTCGCGAACGGGCGAACCAGGCGAACCGTCATTAACTTCAATAGGCAGGCGAATTTTAAAACCAACAGGGACTCTTTCTGGCCACAATAGTGATGGAAAAGTTGTTTCAAGGGTACTAACACCTGGACTGTGGCATGCCGGAGGGGGATCCATGGCAAAACTCCCACGTAAAATTACATAGTTGATGCAGAGTCTGGTTTTAATCCATAAAGGGCATAAATCACCTAACATTCCTAAATTGTTTGGAATAACGTGCTTTAAAACATCAGGTATGATGTTGTATCAATCAGGTAGTGTAAGGTTTACACCCGCTTCACAGTGACAGACCAAACTCCCAGTTTAATGCACCGCAAACAACCGCAAACAGTCCATTTGCACAACCGCAAACTCCCCATTTGCACAAGGTTGGATACCAAGCTAGCCATGTCCCGTTCCTTGTCCTCACTGATGTCATTGAAGGTCTCTTCCTCCACCCAGCCACATACAACACCAAGGGTCCCTGAAAGGTGACAACAAGCTCACTGGGACGCCTGCTGTGTTTGGTCTTCCACCTCCTCAAAGCCACCTTCCTCCTCTGACTCCTCTTCTTCAGACTCCTCTCTCTGCGTTGCCTCTCTCTGCGTTATTATAAGGTGTGTTAAGTAGTACTATTCCTATCAGTTTAATCCCTGTTACGTCCCCTATAGGAACCGGGAGATGGAAAAAGATGCTTGGTCGGTCCGGCCATGAGATAGATAGATTTGATAGATAGATAGATAGATCAATAGATGCAATAGATATGATAGATAGATTTGATAGATAAATAGATAGATTTGATAGATATATAATTTCCCAGACAGAGAATTACAAGACGTCTGGTCTGCGACCCATGGTAAGGTTACTTCCTTTTGCACAATCGAGTACAGGTTAGGGATTGCCTTTTGTGCAAAGAAATTTCGTCCGGGTACCTTCCACTGCGGTGTCCCCTATCAGGGGACGAGTATATGGCATGGATTTTAGGAACCGGGAGATGGAAAAAGATGCTTGGTCGGTCCGGCCACGAGATAGATTTAATAGATAGATACATAGATTAGATAGATAGATCAATAGATGCAATAGATACATTTGATAGATACGATAGATAGATTTGATAGATAAATAGATAGATTTGATAGATAGATAATTTCCCAGACAGAGAATTACAAGACGTGCGGTCGGGGACCCATGGTAAGGTTACTTCCTTTTGCACAATCAAGTACAGGTTGGGGATTGCCTTTTGTGCAAAGAAATTTCGGCCCGGGTACCTTCCACTGCGGTGTCCCCTATCAGGGGACGTGTATATGGCATGGATTTTAGGAACTGGGAGATGGAAAAAGATGCTTGGTCGGTTCTCCTACTTCAAATTTGGGGCACTGCGCTTGCAATCGTGGCCGGACTTTTAGCCAACGGACATTTGGCAGACGGACATTTGGCCGAAACACAAGTGGCTGTCAGATAACAGTCAAGCCACGAGATAGATAGATTTGATAGATAGATACATAGATTAGATAGATAGATAGATCAATAGATGCAATAGATACATTTGATAGATATGATAGATAGATTTGATAGATAAATAGATAGATTTGATAGATAGATAATTTCCCAGACAGAGAATTACAAGACGTGCGGCTGGGACCCATGGTAAGGTTCCCAGAGGCAGTTGCGGTGCCAGGGGACGTGTATATGGCATGGATTTTAGGAACCGGGAGATGGAAAAAGATGCTTGGTCGGTCCTCCTACTTCAAATTTGGGGCACTGCGCGTGCAATCTAATGTGCCACCAGATAGGAATAGTACTACTTAGCACACCACTCCTATCAGTTTAATCCCTGTTACGTGCCTTTTTTTTGGTTTGGTTTTTGAAGCCACAGTGCAACACCAGAGGCCAGAAAAATTTGGCATGTACACATGCCTGAAAAATTAGGTATTGTAGCAGCGGCCAGAAAAATTGATGTTTGTTTCCCAGGCAGAAAGTGCCCTAAAACATTGCGGCTTGAACCCTAGTTGGTGGTGGATAAGTCATGCAAGTCATCCGGCATTCAAAGATAAAATACAGCAGCATGTGGACCATTTTTAGCCCAAGGCAGCTCATCTCATCAGGCCTTTTTTACTCAAATGTATCGCCCAATGTCAGTCCCTTCGGGATCCATCCCTCATTCATCTTAATAAAGGTGAGGTAATCTAGACTTTTTTGACCTAGGCGACTTCTCTTCTAAGTGACAATACCTCCTGCTGCACTGAAGGTCCTTTCTGACAGGACACTTGAAGCAGGGGCAGGCCAGAAGTTCTATCGCAAATTGGGATAGCTCAGGCCACAGGTCAAGCCTGCACACCCAGTAGTCAAGGGGTTCATCGCTCCTCAGAGTGTCGAAATCTGCAGTTAAGGCACGGTAGTCTGCTACCTGTCGGTCGAGTCATTCTCTGAGGGTGGACCCCGAAGGGCTGTGGCAATGCATAGGAGTTAAAAAGCTGCACATGTCCTCCATCAACAACACGTCTGTAAAGCGTCCTTTCCTTGCCGCGTGGTCGTGGGAATCGGAGGATTACTTTCACCTCTTCCCCTGATAGATTCCCATTGTGCTGTAACATCACCCTTATACGCTGTGTAAAGCATACTTTTTAATATATTTTGGAACTGCTGCATCCTTTCCGACTTGTGGTAATTCGGTAACATTTCAGGCACAAGGTTGGATGCTGAGCTACTCATGTCCCGTTCCTCGTCCTCAGTGATCTCACTGAAGGTATCTTCTTCCCCCCAGCCACGTACAACACCACGGGTACCAGATAGGTGACAACAAGCCCCCTGGGATGCCTGTTGTGGTTGGCCTTCCTCCTCCTCAAAGCCACATTCCTCCTCTGACTCCTCTTCCTCACAATCCACTTCCAGCGTTGCCGCTGGTCCAGCAAGCGATGCTGATAAGGCTGTTTCTGGTGGTGATGGTGACCACAACTCTTCCTCTTCATGCTCATCTACGGCCTGATCCAGCACTCTTCGCAGGGCACGCTCCAGGAAGAAAACAAATGGTATGATGTCGCTGATGGTGCCTTCGGTGCGACTGACTAGGTTTGTCACCTCCTCAAAAGGACGCATGAGCCTACAGGCATTGCGCATGAGCGTCCAGTAACGTGGTAAAAAAATTCCCAGCTCCTCAGAGGCTGTCCTAGCACCCTGGTCATACAAATACTCGTTAACGGCTTTTTCTTGTTGGAGCAGGCAGTCGAACATTAGGAGTGTTGAATTCCATCGTGTCGGGCTGTCGCAAATCAAGCGCCTCACTGGCATGTTGTTTCGCTGCTGGATATCGGAAAAGTGCGCCATGGCCGTGTAGGAATGCCTCAAATGGCCACACACCTTCCTGGCCTGCTTCAGGATGTCCTGTAAGCCTGGGTACTTATGCACAAAGCATTGTACGATCAGATTACACACATGTGCCATGCACGGCACGTGTCAACTTGCCCAATTTCAATGCCGCCACCAAATTACTTCCGTTGTCAGAAACCACTTTGCCGATCTCCAGTTGGTGCGGAGTCAGCCACTGATCGAACCTGTGCGTTCAGGGCGGACAGGAATGCTGGTCCGGTGTGACTCTCTGCTTTCAGGCAAGTCAACCCCAAGACGGCGTGACACTGCCGTATCCGGGATGTGGAATAGTACCTGCGGAGCTGAGGGGGTGACGTTGATGTGGAGCAAGACGCAGCAGCAGAAGAGGACTCAGCCGAGAAGGTTATGGAAGAGGATGGAGTAGGAGGAGTAGAGGAGGTGGCAGCAGGCCTGCCTGCAAGTCGTGGCGGTGTCACCAACTCCTCCTCTGCAGGAGCCACGCATTCCATGCTTGGCAGCCATCAGCAGGTTTACCCAATGCGCAGTGTAGGTGATATACCTGCCCTGACCATGCTTTGCAGACCAGCTATCAGTGGTCATATGGACCCTTGCCCCAACACTGTGTGCCAGACATGCCATTACTTCCTTTTGCACAATCGAGTACAGGTTGGGAATTGCCTTTTGTGCAAAGAAATTTCAGCTGGGTAACTTCCACTGCAGTGTCCCAATAGCTACAAATTTTTTGAATGCCTCAGACTCCACCAGCTTGTATGGTAAAAGCTGGCGGGTTAAGAGTTCAGATAAGTCAGCTGTCAGACGCCAGGCAAGGGGGTGACTTTGTGACATTGGCTTCTTACGCTCAAACATGTCCTTGACAGACACCTGACTGTGGGCAGATGAGCAGGAACTGCTCCGGGAAGAGAGACGGAGTGGCGGATGGTTGAGAGGGGGCAAGGAGGACAGCAGTGGTTGACGTGGCTGAAGATGCTGGACCAGGAGGAGGATGGCGGCTTTGAGTTTGTGTGCTGCTTCTACTCATGTGTTGATCCCATAGGCGTTTGTGATGTGCGATCATGTGCCTTCGCAAAGCAGTTGTACCTAGGTGGGTGTTGGACTTCCCACGACTCAGTTTCTTTTGGCACAGGTTACAAATGGCATCGCTGTTGTCAGAGGCAGACACACAAAAAAAATTCCACACTGCTGAGCTCTGAGATGACGGCATTCTGGTGGTGGCAACAGCATGCGTTGATTAGCGTGCTGTCTGGCTGACCCCGGGAGCCGATGCATGCTGTCTGACTGTGCCACTAGCTCCTTGCGACGACCTCCCCCTGCTTCCAACTCGTCTCCTCCTCTCTGTCTCCCCATCTGAACTTTCCCCCTGTTCTTCTTCTCTTCTAGCGGGCAGCCACGTGATATTCATGGATGCATCGTCATCATCAACCGCTTCACTTGTATCTGACAAATCAACAAGGGAAGCAGCAGCGGGTACAACATCATCATCATCACACCGTACGTCCATGTCTGTAATGCTGCCTGACTGAGACATATCACTGTTATCTACATCCTCTGTCAATGATGGTTGCGCATCACTCATTTCTTCCAACTGATGTGTAAAAAACTCCTCTGACAGATCAAGTGAATCGGCCGTGGTGCTAGTGTTGGTGGTGGCGGCACGCGGGCGACTGGTAACTTGAGAGGTGCCCGAAGATAAGCTGGAGGAGGATGGTGCGTCAAGGTTCAGAGCGGAAGCTATAGAAGATTGGGTGTCCTGTGTTAAAAAGTCAACTATGTCCTCAGAACTTTTCGAGTTCATGGGACGTGGCCTCTGAACACTGGGCATTGTTCTAGGGCCAAAGGGAATCACAGCCCCATGACCGCAACGGCACCTGCGGGGTGGCCTGCCTCTGCCTGTCATTTTTTTTTAAATGTACACTTACACTACTATTAAACATGATATGAGTGGTGGCACTGGGCAAGTGGGCACAGCATACGCTGTGAGCCTGACACAAAAAAGCAGAATGATTTTTCACAGTCCAAAAATTTTTTTTTTTTTTAAATGTACACTTACACTACTATTAAACAAGATATGAGTGGTGGCACTGGGCAAGTGGGCACAGTATACGCTGTGAGCCTGACACAAAAAAGCAGACTGATGTTTCACAGTCCAAAAAGTTTTTATTTTTTTAAATGTACACTTACACTACTATTAAACAAGATATGAGTGGTGGCACTGGGCAAGTGGGCCCAGTATAAGCTGTGAGCCTGAAACAAAAAAGCAGACTGATGTTTCACAGTCCAAAAATTTTTTTTTTGTTTTTAAATGTACACTTACACTACTATTAAACAAGATATGAGTGGTGGCACTGGGCAAGTGGGCACAGTATACACTGTGAGCCTGACACAAAAAGCAGACTGATGTTTCACAGTCCAAAAAGTTTTTTGTTTTTAAATTTACACTACTGTTACACCAGATATGAGTGGTGGTACTGGGCAAGTGGGCACAGTATACACTGTGAGCCTGGCACATGCTGGCAGGCCTCTGCAATTAGATTACACTAGCAGACTAATGTTTCACAGTCAAATTTTTTTTTTTTTTAAATTTACACTACTGTTACACCAGATATGAGTGGTGGCACTGGGCAAGTGGGCCTGGCACACACGCTGGCAGGCAGGCAACTGCAATTAGATTACACTAGCAGACTGATGTTTCACAGTCAAAAGTTTTGTTTTTTAAATTTACACTACTGTTACACCAGATATGAGTGGTGGCACTGGGCAAGTGGCTTGGCAGGCAGGCAATTGCAATTAGATTACACAGGAAAAAAAAATAAAAAATGATGTTCTAGCCCTAAAAAGGGCTTTTTGGGGTGCTGTCCTTACAGCAGAGATCAGATGAGTCCTTCAGGACTGTAGTGGACACTGAAAACACTAGCCTAGCTATCAATTTCCCTATTAAATCACCAGCAGCTACACTGTCCCTCCTCTCACTAACAATGCATCTTCCGAATGAATCTAAAATGGCTGCTGTCCAGGAGCTGGGAGGGTCTGGGAGGGAGGGTCTGCTGCTGATTGGCTGGAATGTGTCTGCAGACTGTGAGATACAGGGTCAAAGTTTACTCAATGATGACGAATAGGGGGCGGATCGAACATTGCATATGTTCGCCCGCAGCGGCAAACGCGAACATGCTATGTTCGCCGGGAACTATTCGCCGGCGAACTATTCACGACATCACTACACCCAGGGTCCCATCCTTTTTTACTCTCTGTAACAGGGCAGGATGTACTCTGGCCCCTACACCAGCCATGCCATTCACTCCTCCTTGCACATGCAATGCTGGTTCTAGCACAGAAGGGTATACACACTCAGTCTGCTCTTCTGCCCAGCCCTGCTGCTCTCTCACATTCCCACACACTGCATCAGGCATCCCATTGTCACAATCAATGGCAGTATAACCCTTTTCACTGGCACAATACAGTACTGTTACAGGTTCAGATAAATCAGCATTAAATCTAGGCTCTCCCTCCCAGCGTCCAGGTTCAATAGCAACAACATTGTTACAAACATTTTCAATACATCCCTCCCTAGGCTCTCCCTCCCAGCGCCCAGGTTCAATAGAAGTAACATTGTCACAAACATTTTCAATACATCCCTCTTCATCAGAACAAGATATTACTTGTGTACACAAAGGCAGAGCTGCATTAACCCTCAGCCCCCCCCTTGCAGCAATCATGTTCAAGGGAATCATTCTTCATTCTTTGGTGGGATACCTCCAGCTCTGGTGCAGCTAGCAATGTGTCCATCCCCAGCCTCCCCTCTGGGTCCCCCAAAGTTTCACACAGTACCTCAGTTGATTCAGGGCCCTCTACTGGCCCTTCCAGGTTGCAGGTGTTGTCTTCTGGGGCGTACTGACAAAGCATCCGGCCCAATTCATCGCCCAGCAAAACATCAACAGAGGTATCTGCAGAAATCCCCACCTCCCGCAAAACCTTTGCCACACCCCAATCAAGGTACACTCGTGCCACAAGCACTGCGGGGCAAACTCCCCCAATTCCTTGAATGGACACAGTACACCATGGTATAATGCTCTCTGGCTTTACCATTTCAGGATGCACCAAGGTAACCGAAGCTCCACTATCCCTGAGTCCTGTTGCCACCTGGTCACCCACAGGTACCCTCTGTAGGTTATCTCTCCGCTTTTGCCTTGGGAACCCACCCACAAACAAAACAGATGCTGGTTCCCCAGCCACATTCCCACCCTCAGGCTTCTTCTTTTCTGGGCAGGTGAAACTCAGATGCCCCATCTGGTTACAAGTGAAACACCGGCGGGTATCCCCCTGTCCCGGTGTGGCCCCTGCCCCTCTGGCTGTAGGGTGTAGATGAGATGGTCTCTCTGCTACCTTGTTTGCTCTTTTCCACTTAGGAGACACAGCTTGGATAGCTGCCTGCCTTGTTTCAGGTGCTGTGTTGTTGGCGTAATAATTAGCCAGATCTGCAGCCTCTGCCACTGTTTTGGGCTTTCTGTCCAGAATCCATACTCTAGCATCAGGACATCGCGTTTGCATGAACTGCTCCAGGATCATCAAATCCTCCAAAGCTTCATGAGTGAGGACTTTTAGGCCAACAGTCCATTGCTTAAAAGCAGACCTTAGCTGTGCAACATATTCTGTGCAGCTGTAATCTGCTCTTTGGTGAAGACTCCGAAATTTTTTCCTGTAGAATTCCGGAGTGAGGTTAAAACTTTTTAATAACGCTGTTTTTATGGCCTCATAGTCCTGGTCATCCTCCCCTGGAAGTGAAGCAAATACATCCAGTGCTTTACCCTTCAGACGAGGAGCTAAATAGCGAACCCATTGCTCTGAGGGTAGCTGATACTGCTTGCATACCTTCTCAAAGCCCCTCAGACAAAACATCCAAGTCAGTGTCTCTTTCCAACATTGGAAAATACTCCAGGCGGGGCCTTTCTGTTGCTGTTTCCCCGGGTTCACTGGTTTGGGGAGACAGGCTGGTTCTGTTCCTCTGCATAACCTCCAGCTCATGTCTCATTGAGCATCATTTCCCTCTCTCTCTCTCTCTCTCTCTCTCTCTCTTTCTGCAGCCTCTCTCTCTTCTTTTCTTTCTCTTGCTGCAGCCTCCCTCTCTGCAGCCTCTCTCTCTCTCTTTCTGCAGACTCCCTCTTTCTCTCAGCTGCTTCTTGAAACTTGAGGATCAATTCCATTCTCAGTTTAGGATCAGCATCCCCCAAGTACCTGAGTGCTGTTTGTAGCTCAGACTCCTTTTCACTCATAGGGGTAAAAGCAGTAGGTATCATCTCCTGGGTTACCAGTTCCACAGTAACCCTCTCTGTGCCTGTTTCCTGCTCTGCTGGAATGTCATCTGCCTGCTGCAGTTCCTGGACCAACTGCTCCTTTGTTTTGCCAAAAGTAGCAATGACTCTCTCCTGACAAATTAGCTCCAGGGATTCTTTCGGCATCTTTCTATATGCTTCCATAATGAGAGTAGCAACAAACAAGAGGAAGGGATAAAGAATGGTTTCTTTGCACTGTATGTCTCTCTAATTAATCACTGAGTTCTGTCTTTGGGAAATTACACAAAAGCATGGAATTTCTTTTAGTAGTATACAAATAGCACTAAAAAACTTTAAATATCCCCACCGCTGCCAGCCAGTTTGTGATGAATCAAACCTTTTCAGTGTCACAATAGAGGGGTGTGGGCATGAAGAGTTAATGGCACAAAGCTCTGGTTCCCTTATCCTTGCAACTCTGCAAAAGGACCTTAAAAGAGACACCACATTAGCCCCCAAATCTCGTCCACACTGCTCTAATTAACAATTTCCCTGCTGCCACCACCAAAACTTTTAAATTAAAGGGGAGTTTTGGGGAACCCCTAAAAACTCACATTATTTAACAATTGGGTAACGTGCCTTTAACCTTGTCTCAACAGGAGTGTGAATTCGGATATTAGAACTCAAAAGACAGAATGAGATTTTCTATACGTTCAAAAACAAAAGTATCAATACAGGTTACACAGTGCAAAATTATAAAGACATTCAAAATAACATACAAATGCAAAGCTACAGTTCTTTGAAAAGAATAGGGGACATAAAAAATAGAAACACAATATCTTACTTATTACCAAGTTCCTTTAGATATGTGGAGAGCTGCCATTCCAGATGTTTAGTGGTTTGGTCCCCAGGGCAGTTCTGACTAAAAAGTCTCTCTCTTGCATACTTGAACCAATTTTTCTTTGTCTTGTCATGACAATATTTCTGTGTAAGTACAGGATTTAATCTATTATTGCATATCTGTCAAAGGTATATCACCATATCTATTATTCACTTTCTATATCTGTTAAAGGTATATTATCATACCAATTATTATAACTATTATCCTTTTTTTCCTAGTATACTTATCTGGCGCCACTTTTAAATACCGGTCAGGCAGTCTGTTTTTCCTGTCGTGTATTTGTTAATATATTTTTATGCTTGCATATTTGTTTGTTTATAATAGCCCAATGCGCATATACAGGGCTAGATTTACGTTTCCACTCGCGTGTTAACCTTGCTAGATGGAGCCTTTTTGCACGTCGGGTAGTGCGCATATTACAAGATGAAAGTCAAAAGTTATCCCCCCTAGACAATGGGGCGTGAAAAGTGGGAAAAAACTAACACCCTTACTTATGTACAAAACCAATCGCATTTTCTTAAAGGGACAGTCTAGTGCAAAACAAACTTTCATGATTCAAATAGGGCATGTAATTTTAAACAATTTTCAGATTTACATCTATCACCAATTTTGCTTTGTTCTCTTGGTATTCTTAGTTGAAAGCTAAACTTAGGAGGTTCATATGCTAATTTCTAAGCCTTTGAAGGCTGCCTCTCTTCTCAGGGCATTTTGACAGTTTTTTACCACTGGAGGGTGTTAGTTCATGTGTTTTATATAGATAACATTGAGCTCACACACATGGAGTTCCTAGGAGCCAGCACTGATTGGCTAAAATGCAAGTCTATCAAAAGAACTGAAATAAGGGGCAGTTTGCAGAGGCTTAGATACAACGTAATCACAGAGGTAAAAAGTGTATTAATATAACTGTGTTGGTTATGCAAAACTAGGGAATGGGTAATAATTGGATTATCTATCTTTTAAAACAAAAAATATTCTGGTGTAGACTGCCCCTTTAAGTACGCTAACTTGACATGAAATATTAATATTTCACATTCCAGTATTCTTCACATAGAAGAAAATGTTCTATTTATTCATAAATACATATTTGTATTGCATTTTGGTGCAATATATATCTCTTTATCTATATATAGTTAAATATATTTATATATATATATATATATATATATATGTGTGTGTGTGAAAAACTTTGGAATTTGAAATATTTACTGTAAATACCTAAACACTTTATTAAATATGAATACTGTATAGCATAAATATAATCTTACATGTTTTTAGCTACTTGACGACAGAGGTCTCCAATGCACATTATATATATATATATATATATATATATATATATATATATATATATATATATATATATATATATATATATATATATATATATATATATATATAATATGGATTGGCTCAAGAAATAAACCTCAGGATTATAATCCTGATATAAAGACAGGGAATACAGCACTCTTTTTTGAAAAAACACGCTCAATTCAATCATAAATTTCAAAAGCGAGTTTTAATTACGGGACGGCAAGCTCCCCACATACTGGAAATATAAACACAGGCCAGAAAATAAAAATCTCTAATGGACAAAATGAGTACAAGTGGATAGAGATAAATAGTAAACCTTGCAGTCACAATAATGGGCCTGACCGGTCAGGCGTGCATGCTCCTGTAATGGTGTGAGGTTCTAAACTGTAAGACATGGTACAACTTATGCTATAAAGACAAGTTACATTGCTATGATAAAGAATAGGCTTCCATACATTTAAATGGCTACTAATTATATAGATCCTCGCAGGGCCTCTCAGTCTAACTACACCCGGCTGCTCACAGCACCCCTTTGCAGGGGTATGAACGCTAGGCAGGTTTATAAAAGGGATCTAAGTAAACTGAAGAAAGAAACCTGCGGATCTATGAAATGTCTCAGTGGATACAATGCTAACAATATGCAAGCCTAGGACTTAATATATACTGGATACAATGTTACAATATGCCCATGAACTCAAAACAATGCAGTGTAGAATCAAGCATGTTAATAGCAAGCATAATCCTTGGAAAATGTTAGAGCAAGTTCATCAGACAGGCAAAGTTGTCAGCAAGCCAGTGTACTGAGTAAAATGCAGGATACAGTCAAGCCTTAATTAGTATGCTTTAGCCAAAGCGATAGATATAGCGTGTTCAAGGGAAGTTGTTAGCAAGCAGCGGACATTGTATAGAAGTAATCCAGTAACAAAAGGAGGAGTTGAGCAACTGATTGTGCTCACAGATAAAGAGTTCAGGTGTGTATAGTGTGCTAAGGGAGGCTGCCACCTTCGCGGCATGCAGTGTTATAGGATCCTCAATGTATAAACACATCCAAGATAGTCCCCAAATAGACCCAGGATATAGATGCTTTCTGTATAATTTGCACAGACTTAGAGCTCATAGGCAAAGAGACATTTTCTGATAACTGTTAAAGCAGCGCTCATTGTGTAAAGTCAATTGGTAACTGCATGTCCCAAGACAGAGATCTCTATGTCAGTTACTTTTTCACTCACTGTCAGCTTCCCACTTTGCAATCGATAGCGTAGGGGTGAGAGTATAAAGAAATCACATGCAGTAAAACCTCCAAAGTTAACCGCTACCGTAAGATATCAACAGGAAGATAGATATATATATTAAAAAATCCTGGCAGCTATTATGTGTGCTGTAAAGCTGTTAGCGGTAAGCGGATAGGATACTGCCGGGTCCCAAGCTCCAAAAAGCCAAATAAGACAACAGTCCAGGGGCAAAAAATAAGAGAGCCAATACTGTAGATATGTACTCACAATCTGGAGAGTGGTAGTTTCAGGTTGTAGTCCTCAACGCCGGGTGCAGCACAAACAGCTTATTGCCGGATAAACACTGCTCAGCCTCTCACAGTAGCACACTCCTCCTCCAATCAGTGTGAGTCAGCAGGGTCAGCTGGAGCCCAAATCGGCCCGAAGAAAGCCAAACGGAAGTGGAGTCCCAGTACTCCACAGAAATGTAAGAGAAAAAAGATGATCCAAGGCTTTGTCCAGGAAAAGGGAAAAACGTTGCACTCAAGTTCAAAACATAAAATGTAGAAAAAAGCCTTTATTATATAAACATAGGATAAAACAGGTCACAAAATTATCTCTGCATAGAGATCTGGTACAAAAGGTCTGACCGGTTTCGGCTCAGAGTGGCCGTAGTCATAGACTGATAACAGGTGTTCAACACAGAGCACCTGATATACCTGTTAACCACTCCCCCAGTGGGAGTGGCGAAAAAATAAAACCAGGTTAAAAACAAACTAGTATCTCAAAGCAGTGCAGATGAAGGAATTAACATATATGTATAATACATAATATATGTACATGGGTATAAATAGAACAATTATATAGGGAAATAAGTTAAACACATAAGTAACAAGAGCAATATGCTAAAATGTTACTAAGAATATCGGCAGAGTTATCCTTTACAGATATTTATATACAAGTGGGAATGCACATACATAGTGTGATAGTGAAAATAAATATTGTCAGATACATAACTAAATAATCAAATAATGAGACTTCCATAAAAATAAAGTACAAAAGTAATAAAAATACATATTTTAAATTACTAAAGTACTATATGAAATAGGTGGTTACTCATAAATTAAATACATAATATAACCTGAAAAAATATTTCCACATAATCTAAAGCTAACAGTAGCACCCACAGTAGACTGATATAGGCAACTCTATGCAAGTTAAATAACTAAATAAGATAGTAAAGCATAGCCACTATCTATGCCAAAAATTGATGATGTCAAATTCGGAATTGAAACCCTCAGGCAACAGGCTACCAAGCCTATGTATCCAATAAATCTCCTGTCTAGAGAGAATATGGAACAAATTGCCCCCTCTTGGTGGTCTGGACACTTGTTCTATAGCCTGCCACCTGAGGGTTCCAGGTATATCAGGTGCTCTGTGTTGAACACCTGTTATCAGTCTATGACTACGGCCACTCTGAGCCGAAACCGGTCAGACCTTTTGTACCAGATCTCTATGCAGAGATAATTTTGTGACCTGATTTATCCTATGTTTATATAATAAAGGCTTTTTTCTACATTTTATGTTTTGAACTTGAGTGCAACGTTTTTCCCTTTTCCTGGACAAAGCCTTGGATCATCTTTTTTCTCTTAAGTAATCCAGTAATACTGACATTCATACAGCCCAATCCAAGTTATAGGCATATTTTAGTCAGAAAGCATTTAAGCCTTTATTGTTTCATCCCTGGGACAGGAAAGATTCCTTAAAGCAAACCAGTTCAGTAATAGTACGGAGCAGGTCGATTGCCAATACATCAACCTTTTCATACGACCTGATTCTGCGCTCGACTTATCCAGCAGCAGTTTACCGCAACTTTGAGCCACTTAGGCGGATTCATTTAAGCTGGGAAGGTACTTCAGCAGTGTATAGCTCCTTTAGTGTGTACCGGGTTCTCGATGCCAAGCACATGCATCACGTGATCAGTCGGTTCAGACAATGCCGACGCACGTTTCACCCGCTCGTGTCCTCACTTGAGACCGGGCTTCGTCAGGGCGGAATACCATTTGCATAATTGCGACATACTTTATAGAGCTTGTTACAGTGCCTCTGGTGTAAGGTGAAAGTATGGCACAGAAGAAAATATAACTTTAGTATACATTAAACACCTAGATGCCTACGACACTCTCCTTGTTTCTTTAAGCTGTCATACTCATAGTAATTGGAAACTGTGGTGATATGATTGTGCTTGTTTTATCTTATATCTTGTACGTGCATTATTAGCACTATTTGCATTGCGTGTCTTATTAAAACATTTTTACCCTTAGAGTGGGTTGCGCTCTCTTTCTTTTCTCATCCCTGCTAATGGGAAACTGTATAAGTATGAGCAACTACCTTTTACATTTAGAAGAACAACAAAAAAAAAAACAATTTACACTCAACACTGTTAAAAGAAAAGATTATATATGTGTGGAAATATATAGGGTCTATGTACACAGTTTAAAAATACCATTAGAGTTACTGCAGGGTTTCCTAATGTAAAACTCTAAAAGTGAGTCAATTTTAACTCATTATCATATCATGGGCTTATTACAAAAAACAAGCCATATCAAGCTTGTCATTCATACCAAAGGGGATCTGTGTCCCCAATATAGATATCCACCTACATTCCTTGCGGAGGAGGGTCTTATCATTATCCCCTCCTCTGCCATTCATGATGCCTCTGTCAATTCCTATAAATCTTAGAGAATCTGGAACTCATGCATGGCTCTGTTCAAAGTGTTTTGCCACATTACTTTTGGGATTCTTATTTTTTATGTCATCTCTATGTTCGGTAATTCGATCCTTTATGGCTCGTCTGGTTTTACCCACATAGAAAAGGGGACAACTACAGGATAGAAGATAGATTACACCTTCCGTGTTGCAATTAACAAAGTACTTTAATTTGTAAGTTTTTCCTGTATTGGTGCTGAAATCTTTTGTCTTCTGCATGTATTTACATGCAACACATTTCCCACAAGGGGAATTACCTGCAGATCTATGTTTTGTTAACCAATCCATTTGTTTAGGAAGAGACACATACTGACTCCTTACAAGTTTGTCTTTAAGGTTGGGTGCCCTCTTTGCAGTTATGCTTGAAAACTCACCCACTTCCTGACATACACTAGCATCACTTGTAAGCAAATGCCAATTTTTGCAAGAATATTTTTTAGAGTGTGCCAGTGACAGTTGTAGTCTGTAATGAGTCTTATTCTCTGGTCATTAGTCTTAGCTTTTGGCTGGAGGAGCTTCTCTCTGTCAGCATGTAGTGCATGGCTAAATGCTCTTTTAACCACCCTTTTTGAGTAACCTCTATCCAGGAATCTTTTTTCCATCTCAGAAGCATGTTTAATAAATCTTTCCTTGGTTGAGCAATTTCTACGCAACCTAAGAAATTGTCCCTTTGAAATTCCTTTTTTCAAATGAGAAGGATGGTGACTCGATGCCTCTAGCAGGCTATTTGTCGCTGTTTCTTTGCGAAAATTCTCAGTCTGTAGAATGCCTCTTTCAATCCTTACTTTTACATCTAGGAAGGAAATTTCTTCCTTACTATATTGCAAGGTTAATGTGATATTTCTCTTATTCTGATTTAAAGTATCCACAAAGTCTTTGAGGATGTCTTCAGTACTTGTGGATACTTTAAATCAGAATAAGAGAAATATCACATTATTATTATAACTGTCACTGGCACACGCTAAAAAATATTCTTGCAAAAAATTGGCATTTGCTTACAAGTGATGCTAGTGTATGTCAGGAAGTGGGTGAGTTTTCAAGCATAACTGCAAAGAGGGCACCCAACCTTAAAGACAAACTTGTAAGGAGTCAGTATGTGACTCTTCCTAAACAAATGGATTGGTTAACAAAACATAGATCTGCAGGTAATTCCCCTTGTGGGAAATGTGTTGCATGTAAATAATGCAAAAAACAAAAGATTTCAGCACCAATACAGGAAAAACTTACAAATTAAAGTACTTTGTTAATTGCAACACGGAAGGTGTAATCTATCTTCTATCCTGTAGTTGTCCCCTTTTCTATGTGGGAAAAACTAGACGAGCTATAAAGGACCGAATTACCGAACATAGAGATGACATAAAAAATAAGAATCCCAAAAGTAATGTGGCAAAACACTTTGAACAGAGCCATGCATGAGTTCCAGATTCTCTAAGATTTATAGGAATTGACAGAGGCATCATGAATGGCAGAGGAGGGGATAATGATAAGACCCTCCTCCGCAAGGAATGTAGGTGGATATCTATATTGGGGACACAGATCTCCTTTGGTATGAATGACAAGCTTGATATGGCTTGTTTTTTGTAATAAGCCCATGATATGATAATGAGTTAAAATTGACTCACTTTTAGAGTTTTACATTAGGAAACCCTGCAGTAACTCTAATGGTATTTTTAAACTGTGTACATAGACCCTATATATTTTCACACATATATAATCTTTTCTTTTAACAGTGTTGAGTGTAAATTGTTTTTTTTTTTTTTTGTTCTTCTAAATGTAAAAGGTAGTTGCTCATACTTATACAGTTTCCCATTCCTATGAGTATGACAGCTTAAAGAAACAAGGAGAGTGCCGTAGGCATCTAGGTGTTTAATGTATACTAAAGTTATATTTTCTTCTGTGCCATACTTTCACCTTACACCAGAGGCGCTGTAACAAGCTCTATAAAGTATGCCGCAATTATGCAAATGGTATTCCGCCCTGACGAAGCCCGGTCTCAAGTGAGGACACGAGCGGGTGAAACGCGCGTCAGCATTGTCTGAGCCGACTGATCACGTGATGCATGTGCTTGGCATCGAGAACCCGGTACACGCTAAAGGAGCTATACACTGCTGAAGTACCTTCCTGGCTTAAATGAATCCGCCTAAGTGGGTCAAACTTGCGGTAAACTGCTGCTGGATAAGTCGAGAGCAGAATCAGGTCGTATGAAAAGGTTGCTTTTATAAATACCGGCATAAATAGCATGGCCAGCTATCATACTGGGTGCTTAAAGTGAAATTTATAATGTTTGCCGAAGAATGTTGATGTATTTGCAACGGATCGACCTGCTCCGTATTATTACTGAACTGGTTTGCTTTAAGGAATCTTTCCTGTCCCAGGGATGAAACAATAACGGCTTAATTGCTTTCTGACTAACATATGCCTATAACTTGGATTGGGCTGTATGAATGTCAGTATTACTGGATTACTTCTATACAATGTCCGCTGCTTGCTAACAACTTCCCTTGAACACGCTATATCTATCGCTTTGGCTAAAGCATACTATTTAAGGCTTGACTGTATCCTGCATTTTACTCAGTACACTGGCTTGCTGACAACTTTGCCTGTCTGATGAACTTGCTCTAACATTTTCCAAGGATTATGCTTGCTATTAACATGCTTGATTCTACACTGCATTGTTTTGAGTTCATGGGCATATTGTAACATTGTATCCAGTATATATTAAGTCCTATATAAGATAAAACAGAATGGAGGGGCGCCTCATGTGTGGTATCATCTATTAATTAACAAGTCACAGAACTATTGCCAAATGGGTACTCACAAATTTGGAGAGCACACTTATGTGCTGGTAGGGGCGGGCTGCAGAATTAGAAAGGTGTGACAGCTCACCCACTTGAAGGCACTCTTGGCGTAAGATGGTGGTGCTATAAGGGAGACAAGAAATACGGGCACCACATGTGCAGACTATTAATGGTACAACCACACCAGATTCCTTAATATGGAGGGTACTCACATATTCCCAGAGCACACCAATGTGCTTGTAGAAGCAGGCTGCAGATTGGTATAGGTGTGGCAGCTCACCCAAACTCTAGGTATCCTGATATTTGTATGATAATGTGTTCCCTCAGGTGCTGGGCTGGTCTCTCATAGGTGAACAATGGCAGATGGTGGGTAGAAATGAATCCACTCAAAGGATAAAAGATATATCCAAATTTATTTAAAAAAGCATAAAAGTTTAAAAACAACAGCACAATGATTGCTGGTGAGAGTGGATAACAGGGTGTCCAATAATCACCCAATCATGCAACGCGTTTCACGGTTCACAGACCGTTTCATCAGGCATAAAAAAATCATAATAAATCATGCTACCCTTCACTGCCTTATATACCTCACTAATGAACAGAACCAAACACCTCTTTTTGCTGGAGAATGATTGATGTGGTATACCTGTGTGGGTTAGTCCAAATCACTGGCCTAGAGGTGAAAAATCCCTCTTGACTCTGTAAACACTCACCTATGTTTGCATGTATTAATCTATTCTCTGCAGTACAATTATCTGGTGGAATAAACTTCATAACTAATCATTGTTATTAAAAAGCTCCAAACTGGTGAACATGTAAATAGGTTCCCTTACTGGGATAGATGTTCCCTCCCACCCCTTTTATTTTACACATTTGAGGTGGTATAGCCCTTCCAAAGATATTTTGGGAGTCTGTATTTGACAACACTATGATTGATGTGGTACACCTGTGTGGGTTAGTCCAAATCACTGGCCTAGAGGTGAAAAATCCCTCTTGACTCTGTAAACACTCACCTATGTTTGCATTTATTAATCTATTCTCTGCAGTACAATTATCTGGTGGAATAAACTTCATAACTAATCATTGTTATTAAAAAGCTCCAAACTGGTGAACATGTAAATAGGTTCCCTTACTGGGATAGATGATCCCTCCCACCCCTTTTATTTTACACATTTGAGGTGGTATAATCCTTCCAAAGATATTTTGGGAGTCTGTATTTGACAACACTATGTAATGAAAAGTTATATTGAAATTCGTGTCAATTTAAATGTTTACTTCAATTTGTCTAGTTTAAACTACTAGTAGCAACTAAAACTGTATAATTCCTACTTTGTTATGAACACATACAGATCGTGTAGCGGTTCTATGTTGTTATTTATTAGCCTGAACACTCTTATTCTATTCTATATAATGAACTTTGTGTCTTGTGTTTCTATTCGCCGGCATTTGTTTCATTCTCTGGCTAATCGCCTACCAAAATCTTTATATAATACAATACATGGCCTAACTTCTTTATATAATACAATACATGGACTAACTTGACCAAATTACATTTCTAAATTCTTATTAAGTTTACAAGTGAGTATATTCCTAATAACTGGTATATGTCCAGGGGGATATAATTGATTCCAAAAAAACGCAAGTTGCGTTATGCAATATAGGATAAAGGATGATAGACTAAACCTATAAAGTGAAATGTGAGGTGAATGTGTATGGAATGTCATCATGCTGGAATAATGGAGAAATGGGGGGAAAAATACTGGAGTGAGAAAAAAATAAAATAAAAAAATAACTTAGTTAACGAATTAATAAAATGGACTAAAAGGGAAGATTAATCTGTGAGAGGTTGAACGGGAAATATCTTAATATGATAATGGATTGTAGTCTAATCTCATAGTGATACTCGTGAAAAACTTAGTGATGAATTTATAGTGGTAATCTGGAAGATCTTGGTAGGAAAAAAAAAAAAAATCTATAAAAAAGGATAATTGGATAGAAAATCTATCACGGGGATATCGTAATAATGAGTGCCAGGACCGGGGAACAAGAGTAATAGACAATATGGAGAATAGTAGATAGTATGACTAAAGGGGTGACTAAAGTGTATGTAGGGGTGAACTAAACTAAAAAGCTGCCAAATCAATAACTTCATTTAAGCCGGAGGGAAAGAGAGACTGGAATTTATAAATCCAATATGTTTCCCTCTGGCGTAGACGGGTGTACCTATTATAACCTATTTTGTGGGGGATGTGTTCGAGTGGAGTAATAGAAAAGGTGTGTTGATGTCCATAATGTTGGATGGTGCTGTGTCTTGAAATACTATGTTTGAGTGATTGTTTTTTGATATTTCTTAAGTGCTCACTCCATCTCGTGCGTATCTTCCTGCAGGTGCGGCCCAAATATTGAAGGCCACATCTGCAGGTCAATTCGTAAATAACATAATCTGTGCCACAATCTATCCTATTTTTTATGGTGAATACTTTTCCCCTGTTGTATGACATTTCACAGATGTTTGACCATGTGTTATATACCTACACATATGGCAACGTGATTTGTTACACCTAAAAGCTCCTATCTTAAAATTCTTGTTTATATTAAGTGTAGGCTGATGTATTCGATTTCTCTTGGAAATCACAACTTTACTTGGGGCCAGTTTTTGTTTCAGGGTCGGTGCTCTTCGGAATACTACACGTGGATTCCTGGTGATACTATGTTTCAGAATTGGGTCTTTCATTATAATAGGCCAGTGTTTTTTCAAAGTTTTCTTTATATAGGTGTGTTGTGAATTAAATTGTGTAATGAAAAGTGGTTCCTTGGGATTGTTATTAGATGATATGGTCAAATTTTGATATTTAGGGGTAAGGATATTCTGTCTATCGACATTCCTTGCCCTCAGAAAGCTGTCTTCTATTAATTGGGCAGGATAGCCTTTTTCTTTAAATCTATTACATAAAATTTCTGACTGTTGATCATATCGGGTTAGAGTGCTACAATTCCTTCTAATCCGCCTAAACTGACTGTAGGGGATGTTGGTCTTCCAGCTGTTGAGGTGATTACTTGAAAAGTGTAAGAAGTTGTTGCTATCAACCTCTTTAAAAAAGGTGGAAGACACAATATCCCCCACAGTATTCCATTCGAGACAAACGTCCAAAAACTCTATGTTTTCATTCTGTATGTTGTATGTGAAGGAGAGGCCCATATTATTTGAATTTAAATGGTTCACAAATGATATAACTTTGCCTGTGGTGCCTTCCCAAATGAAAATGAGGTCATCGATGTAACGGCCATAGAATACCAGGTTTGCCTCCCAGTTAGTGTTGTAGATGTACGTGTCTTCAAAAACCCCCATGAAGAGGTTAGCAAAACTGGGGGCAAACCTGGTACCCATGGCCTTACCCTTAATTTGTAGGAAGAAGTCATCCAAAAATTGAAAATAATTATGTAATAAAATGTGTTGGATGCAAATCATAATGAATTCTTGTTGAATAGAAGGTAAATATATGTCATTCTCAAGGGGATGTTTGATGGCATTAAGCCCCAACGTGTGATCTATATTAGAATAGAGTGCCCCTACATTGCACGTCAGCCAGAGGGTACATTCTTTCCTTTTGACATTTTTGAGCTTATTTAATAGGTCTGTGGTGTCTCTAATATAAGACGGTAACTTCATAACATATTTCTGCAAAAGTAAATCAATATATTCGGAGAGACGGTCAGTGGGGCTATTGATTCCTGAAATTATAGGTCTCCCTGGCGGTTTTTATTCGACTTTTATGTATTTTTGGGAGGTGATAGTAAAATGGGATACTGGGGTGATCTGGTAAAAGATATTGCTTTTCCTTTTTGTTTAAAATTCCTTTATGGAAACCGTCTAAGATTAGATTTTTGAGAATTTTACAGAATTTTAATGTAGGATCACTATCTAGTTTCCTATAATATTCTTTGTCGAGTAAATACGTTTGGCCTCTGTGATATAGTCAGGATAATCCTGTAGGACTATCCCGCCGCCTTTGTCCGCTTGACGTATTATTAGATTCTTATTTGCCATCAGGCTGTTAAGGGCTTTCTGTTCATTAGGCCAGATGTGTCCAAGTTTACTTTTACCATTTATTTTAGCCTTTTTATGCTGTTTATAAGCTAGTTTATTCAGGTCATCTAACACCAGTTGCTGGAAGAGATCAATATATGATCCTTCCTCTCTCGGAGGATTAAAAGTGGACTGGGGTGCAAGATCAGTATGCACAATCTGTTCAAATAGATCGTTTGCTAAATTAGTGGTGTCAGTATAAACTATCTGTGTTGGATTTCTAGGGTCCATTGCATTAGTTAAGATTGGTGTGCCATCTAATTTATGTTTTCTAAGTTCTTTAGCTGCAAAATATCTCTGTAATGAGAGTTTCCTAGTAAACGAATTTATATCAACAAAAAGATTGAATAAATTAGGTTGGTGTGGGGGACAATAGGACAGACCTCTACCTAGAATTCTGATCTCGTCATCAGATAGAGTATGTGAGGATAGATTAAATATGCCATCTTTTAATCTCTGAAGCTTTGCTTTTTTGAGGGTGTGCCCTCTCCTCCCTCGTTTGGAAATGATCTTTTTTTGTGGTTCAGGGTTACCTTCGTTTTGTCCCATAATGGGGCTAATGGTCTGTCCCCTAAAAAATGATTTCCAGCAGAGGTGGAAGGTCTTTCTTGTGATATGTTTTGTTGTTCCATTGGTCTATTGGATGGAATGTCATCATTGTGTGATAAAGCATCATAGCGGTTTTGTGTGGGAATAGTGTATTGGTTATGAGAAGCATTAATACGTGTATTATTGTATTCTCCCTGGTTCCTATAGTCGTGGTTCCTATTGTCTCGTCCCTGATGAGTCATCTCAAATGGTCTATTGTAATGTCCTGGACGGTGATAGTCATTTACTCTATGGTTATATGTGTGGGGAACCATATTATTGTAGTTCGAATTGTATGCTGCTCTATTCTCATGGAGATGAGTTTGTGGTCAAAAAGACTGTTGTGATTTTTGTCGATTATACTGTGAATGATTCCCCCAATTGTCCTGTGTATCCCAGCTGATGGTGTTCCGATCAGTCTTAAAATTATTCTCATTGTAGTTCTGGGGTGTACGTGGTGTGTGTTGATTTTGTCTATCAAAATATTGACTATTAGAAATAGACTTTCTTTGATAGTTTATACTGACACCACTAATTTAGCCAGATAGTTTATACTGACATCACTAATTTAGACAAATAGTTTATACTGACACCACTAATTTAGCATCCGAGAGAGGAAGGATCATATATTGATCTCTTCCAGCAACTGGTGTTAGATGACCTGAATAAACTAGCTTATAAACAGCATAAAAAGGCTAAAATAAATGGTAAAAGTAAACTTGGACACATCTGGCCTAATGAACAGAAAGCCCTTAACAGCCTGATGGCAAATAAGAATCTAATAATACGTCAAGCGGACAAAGGCGGCGGGATAGTCCTACAGGATTATCCTGACTATATCACAGAGGCCAAACGTATTGTACTCGACACAGAGTATTATAGGAAACTAGATAGTGATCCTACATTAAAATTCTGTAAAATTCTCAAAAATCTAATCTTAGACGGTTTCCATAAAGGAATTTTAAACAAAAAGGAAAAACAATATCTTTTACCAGATCACCCCAGTTTCCCATTTTACTATCACCTCCCAAAAATACATAAAAGTCGAATAAAACCGCCAGGGAGAACTATAATTTCAGGAATCAATAGCCCCACTGACCGTCTCTCCGAATATATTGATTTACTTTTGCAGAAATACGTTATGAAGTTACCGTCTTATATTAGAGACACCACAGACCTATTAAATAAGCTCAAAAATGTCAAAAGGAAAGAATGTACCCTCTGGCTGACGTGCAATGTAGGGGCACTCTATTCTAATATAGATCACACGTTGGGGCTTAATGCCATCAAACATCCCCTTGAGAATGACATATATTTACCTTCTATTCAACAAGAATTCATTATGATTTGCATCCAACACATTTTATCACATAATTATTTTCAATTTTTGGATGACTTCTTCCTACAAATTAAGGGTACGGCCATGGGTACCAGGTTTGCCCCCAGTTTTGCTAACCTCTTCATGGGGTTTTTTGAAGACACGTACATCTACAACACTAACTGGGAGGCAAACCTGGTATTCTATGGCCGTTACATCGATGACCTCATTTTCATTTGGGAAGGCACCACAGGCGAAGTTATATCATTTGTGAACCATTTAAATTCAAATAATATGGGCCTCTCCTTCACATACAACATACAGAATGAAAAAATAGAGTTTTTGGACATTTGTCTCGAATGGAATACTGTGGGGGATATTGTGTCTTCCACCTTTTTTAAAGAGGTTGATAGCAACAACTTCTTACACTTTTCAAGTAATCACCTCAACAGCTGGAAGACCAACATCCCCTACAGTCAGTTTAGGCGGATTAGAAGGAATTGTAGCACTCTAACCCGATATGATCAACAGTCAGAAATTTTATGTAATAGATTTAAAGAAAAAGGCTATCCTGCCCAATTAATAGAAGACAGCTTTCTTAGGGCAAGGAATGTCGATAGACAGAATATCCTTACCCCTAAATATCAAAATTTGACCATATCATCTAATAACAATCCCAAGGAACCACTTTTCATTACACAATTTAATTCACAACACACCTATATAAAGAAAACTTTGAAAAAACACTGGCCTAATATAATGAAAGACCCAATTCTGAAACATAGTATCACCAGGAATCCACGTGTAGTATTCCGAAGAGCACCGACCCTGAAACAAAAACTGTCCCCAAGTAAAGTTGTGATTTCCAAGAGAAATCGAATACATCAGCCTACACTTAATATAAACAAGAATTTTAAGATAGGAGCTTTTAGGTGTAACAAATCACGTTGCCATATGTGTAGGTATATAACACATGGACAAACATCTGTGAAATGTCATACGACAGGGGAAGTATTCACCATAAAAAATAGGATAGATTGTGGCACAGATTATGTTATTTACGTATTGACCTGCAGATGTGGCCTTCAATATTTGGGCCGCACCTGCAGGAAGATACGCACGAGATGGAGTGAGCACTTAAGAAATATCAAAAAACAATCACTCAAACATAGTATTTCAAGACACGGCACCATCCAACATTATGGACATCAACACACCTTTTCTATTACTCCACTCGAACACATCCCCCACAAAATAGGTTATAATAGGTACACCCGTCTACACCAGAGGGAAACATATTGGATTTATAAATTCCAGTCTCTGTTTCCCTCCGGCTTAAATGAAGTTATCGATTTGGCAGCTTTTTAGTTTAGTTCACCCCTACATACACTTTAGTCACCCCTTTAGTCATACTATTTACTATTCTCCATATTGTCTATTACTCTTTTTCCCCGGTCCTGGCACTCATTATTACGATATCCCCGTGATAGATTTTCTATCCAATTATCCTTTTTATAGATTTTTTTTTTTCCCTACCAAGATCCTCCAGATTACCACTATAAATTCATCACTGAGTTTTTCACGAGTATCACTATGAGATTAGACTACAATCCATTATCATATTAAGATATTTCCCGTTCAACCTCTCACAGATTAATCTTCCCTTTTAGTCCATTTTATTAATTCGTTAACTAAGTTATTTATTTATTTTTTTCTCACTCCAGTATTTTTCCCACCCATTTTCTCCATTATTCCAGCATGATGACATTCCATACACATTCACTACACCTCACATTTCACTTTATAGGTTTAGTCTATCATCCTTTATCCTATATTGCATAACGCAACTTGAGTTTTTTTGGAATCAATTATATCCCCCTGGACATATACCAGTTATTAGGAATATACTCACTTGTAAACTTAATAAGAATTTAGAAATGTCATTTGGTCAAGTTAGTCCATGTATTGTATTATATAAAGAAGTTAGGCCATGTATTGTATTATATAAATATTTTGGTAGGCGATTAGCCAGAGAATGAAACAAATGCCGGCGAATAGAAACACAAGACACAAAGTTCATTATATAGAATAGAATAAGAGTGTTCAGGCTAATAAATAACAACATAGAACCGCTACACGATCTGTATGTGTTCATAACAAAGTAGGAATTATACAGTTTTAGTTGCTACTAGTAGTTTAAACTAGACAAATTGAAGTAAACATTTAAATTGACACGAATTTCAATATAACTTTTCATTACATAGTGTTGTCAAATACAGACTCCCAAAATATCTTTGGAAGGGTTATACCACCTCAAATGTGTAAAATAAAAGGGGTGGGAGGGATCATCTATCCCAGTAAGGGAACCTATTTACATGTTCACCAGTTTGGAGCTTTTTAATAACAATGATTAGTTATGAAGTTTATTCCACCAGATAATTGTACTGCAGAGAATAGATTAATAAATGCAAACATAGGTGAGTGTTTACAGAGTCAAGAGGGATTTTTCACCTCTAGGCCAGTGATTTGGACTAACCCACACAGGTGTACCACATCAATCATAGTGTTGTCAAATACAGACTCCCAAAATATCTTTGGAAGGGCTAGACCACCTCAAATGTGTAAAATAAAAGGGGTGGGAGGGATCATCTATCCCAGTAAGGGAACCTATTTACATGTTCACCAGTTTGGAGCTTTTTAATAACAATGATTAGTTATGAAGTTTATTCCACCAGATAATTGTACTGCAGAGAATAGATTAATACATGCAAACATAGGTGAGTGTTTACAGAGTCAAGAGGGATTTTTCACCTCTAGGCCAGTGATTTGGACTAACCCACACAGGTGTACCACATCAATCATAGTGTTGTCAAATACAGACTCCCAAAATATCTTTGGAAGGGTTATACCACCTCAAATGTGTAAAATAAAAGGGGTGGGAGGGATCATCTATCCCAGTAAGGGAACCTATTTACATGTTCACCAGTTTGGAGCTTTTTAATAACAATGATTAGTTATGAAGTTTATTCCACCAGATAATTCTACTGCAGAGAATAGATTAATAAATGCAAACATAGGTGAGTGTTTACAGAGTCAAGAGGAATTTTTCACCTCTAGGCCAGTGATTTGGACTAACCCACACAGGTGTACCACATCAATCATAGTGTTGTCAAATACAGACTCCCAAAATATCTTTGGAAGGGTTATACCACCTCAAATGTGTAAAATAAAAGGGGTGGGAGGGATCATCTATCCCAGTAAGGGAACCTATTTACATGTTCACCAGTTTGGAGCTTTTTAATAACAATGAATAGTTATGAAGTTTATTCCACCAGATAATTGTACTGCAGAGAATAGATTAATAAATGCAAACATAGGTGAGTGTTTACAGAGTCAAGAGGGATTTTTCACCTCTAGGCCAGTGATTTGGACTAACCCACACAGGTGTACCACATCAATCATTCTCCAGCAAAAAGAGGTGTTTGGTTCTGTTCATTAGTGAGGTATATAAGGCAGTGAAGGGTAGCATGATTTATTATGATTTTTTATGCCTGATGAAACGGTTTGTGAACCGTGAAACGCGTTGCATGATTGGGTGATTATTGGACACCCTGTTATCCACTCTCATCAGCAATCATTGTGCTGTTGTTTTTAAACTTTTATGCTTTTTTAAATAAATTTGGATATATCTTTTATCCTTTGAGTGGATTCATTTCTACCCACCATCTGCCATTGTTCACCTATGAGAGACCAGCCCAGCACCTGAGGGAACACATTATCATACAAATATCAGGATACCTAGAGTTTGGGTGAGCTGCCACACCTCTACCAATCTGCAGCCTGCTTCTACAAGCACATTGGTGTCCTCTGGGAATATATGAGTACCCTCCATATTAAGGAATCTGTTGTGGTTGTACCATTAATAGTCTGCACATGTGGTGCCCGTATTTCTTGTCTCCCTTATAGCACCACCATCTTACGCCAAGAGCGCCTTCAAGTGGGTGAGCTGTCACACCTTTCTAATTCTGCAGCCCGCCCCTACCAGCACATAAGTGTGCTCTCCAAATTTGTGAGTACCCATTTGGCAATAGTTCTGTGACTTGTTAATTAATAGATGATACCACACATGAGGCGCCCCTCCATTCTGTTTTATCTTATATAGTACCACCTGGACCATCCAGTGAGGAGGAGGCAGCCGCTACAGCAATCGTTATCCTTTGAAGAACGTATAAACGACTGTCTAATTTTTCACAATTGCAAGTGTATTTTCACTACAGTATCTAAGAATTTACTGTTTTCTGCCTTTATTGTGTATATACTCATCTATGATAGCTTAACATTGCCCCATCATATATACGTTTGTTCTAGATTATTGATTATACTGCATCTTGAGCGCCCCCTTCAGCGATTAGGTTTTTTCTATATTAAGTCCTACGCTTGCATATTGTTAGCATTGTATCCACTGAGACATTTCATAGATCCGCAGGTTTCTTTCTTCAGTCTACTTAGGTCCCTTTTATAAACCTGCCTAGCATTCATACCCCTGCAAAGGGGTGCTGTGAGCAGCCGGGTGTAGTTAGACTGAGAGGCCCTGCGAGGATCTATATAATTAGTAGCCATTTAAATGTATGGAAGCCTATTCTTTATCATAGCAATGTAACTTGTCTTTTTAGCATAAGTTGTACCATGTCTTACAGTTTAGAACCTCACACCATTACAGGAGCATGCACGCCTGACCGGTCAGGCCCATTATTGTGACTGCAAGGTTTACTATTTATCTCTATCCACTTGTACTCATTTTTTCCATTAGAGATTTCTATTTTCTGGCCTGTGTTTGTATTTCCAGTATGTGGGAAGCTTGCCATCCCGTAATTAAAATTCGCTTTTGAAATTCATGATTGAATTGAGCGTGTTTTTTCAAAAAAGAGTGCTGTATTCCCTGTCTTTATATCAGGATTATAATCCTGAGGCTTATTTCTTGAGCCAATCCATATCATGTTTCTTTTAAGGGTCTGCACCATGATGTCATTTAGACGCTAACAAAGGCTATTAAGTCTGTATATTTAATAAATTAATTTAATTTAAGCTCACATTGCCATTGCGTCCCCTCTGCACAGTTCTCGATATATATATATATATATATATATATATATATATATATATATATATATATATGTGTGTGTGTGTCAATATATATATACATATATATTTATGTGTATATATGCCTGTAGATACATATATACACATAGAAACACAAACAGTATATCACAAAAGTGAGTACACCCCTCACATTTTTGAAAATATTTTATTATATATTTTCATGTGACAACATTGAAGAAATGACACTTTGCTACAAAGTAAAGTAGTGAGTGTACAGTCTGTATAACAGTGTAAATTTGCTGTCCCCTCAAAATAACTCAACACACAACCATTAATGTCTAAATCATTGGCAACAAAAGTGAGTACACCCCTAAGTGGAAATGTCCAAATTGAGCCCAAAATGTCAATATTTTGTGTGCCAACCAAAAATTTTCCACCACTGCCTTAACCTTCTTGGGCATGGAGTTCACCAGAGCTTCACAGGTTGCCACTGGAGTCCTCTTCCACTCCTCCATGACAACATCATGGAGCTGGTGGATATTAGAGACCTTGCACTCCCCCACATTGCATTTGAGGATGCCCCACAGATGCTGAATATGGTTTAGGTCTGGAGACATGCTTGGCAAGTCCATCACCTTTACCCTCAGCTTCTTTAGCAAGGCAGTGGTTGTCTTGGAGGTGTGTTTGGGGTAGTTATGCTGGAATACTGCCCTTCGGGCCAGTCTCTGAAGAGAAGGGATCATGCTCTGCTTCAGTATGTCACAGTACATGATGGCATTCATGGTTCCCTCAATGAACTGTAGCTCCCCAGTGCCGGCATCACTCATGCAGGCCCAGACCTTGACACTCCCACCACAATGCTTGACTGTAGGCAAGACACACTTGTCTTTGTACTTCTCACCTGGTTGCTGCCACATACGCTTGACACCATCTGAACCAAATAAGTTTATCTTGGTCTCATCGGAACACAGGACATGGTTCCAGTAATCCATGTTCTTAGTCTGCTTGTCTTCAGCAAACTGTTTGCGGGCTTTCTTGTGCATCAGCTTTAGAAGAGGCTTCCTTCTGGTATGACAGCCATGCAGACCAATTTGATGCAGTGTGCAGCGTATGGTCTGAGCACTGACAGGCTGAACCCCCACCCTTTCAACCTCTGCAGCAATGCTGGCAGCATTCATACGTATATTTCCGAAAGACAACCTCTAGATATGACACTGACCATGTGCACTCAACTTCTTTGGTCGACCATGGCGAGGCCTGTTCTGTGTGGAACCTGTCCTGTGAAACTGCTGTATGGTCTTGCCCACCGTGCTGCAGCTCAGTTTCAGAGTCTTGGCAATCTTCTTATAGCCGAGGCTGTAGAGCAACAATACCTTTTTTTCAGATCCTTGTATGTATGTATGTATTGGGTACTTGTAAAGCGTGGCTAATAACTCGCAAGGGTCTCAAGGCGCTGCTCATTTTATCAACCTAGGAAGGATGAAAGACTGAGTGGACCTCACCGGGGATCGAACCTGCAACCCACGGGTTGCTACAGTGCTCAGCCACAGTGCATTAGCATGCGGAGCTATCTGATCCTTCAGAGAGTTCTTTACCATGCCATTTTGAACTTCCAGTGACCAGTATGAGAGAGTTTGAGAATAACACCAAATTTAACACCCCTGCTCCCCATTCACACCTGAGACCTTGTAACACTAACGAGTCACATGATACCGGAGAGGGAAAATGAGGGAAAATGTGTGTATGTATATATATATATATATATATATATATATATATATATATATATATATATATATATATATATATATATATATATATATACATATATACACACACACACACACACATATATATATATATATATATATATATATATATACACACACATACATAGACATGAGTATGTATGCATCTCTATGCCCTTTGTCAATTTTAAAGCCATTTTTTGTTTAATAATTTTACCAGACAGTGTTATTATGATTGTAACTGCATTTTGTCAATATTTTTTCCTCACTTTTTATTCAAACTTAACAGTTAACCAGTGCTCTGAAAACACGCTATCCCGACAAACCTTAAATTCTATTGCAATCAAGCAAACACATTTACTTTCAACACATAATATGAGCCCTACTTCTGATGCGTGCAAAGAGCCATTATATACCCTTTTTCTCTTGTGCACGACAGTTAGCGTGCCACTCATAATCTTGCCCAAAATGGGTTTTATAAATTGTGGCATTAAAAAGATACAGTCCTTTAAATCATGCCGTTTTTCCAGAGTTCCATTCACAGATAACCTCAAAGAAAATCATAAAGAGGCATAGTGAAGCTCTATTTACCACGGTACATATAGGCTTGAAGGAACCTTACTCACATGAAGGAGAGCTATATCTCTGCTCTCAGTGTAATCTCGTGTGGTCACTCAATTCTTCTGAATTAAGGATACTGCTGTAACCGGGTCATTCCAAAAGGCGTTTATTAAAACATGGACGAAAACACATTGGCATACAAGGACTTAAATACAAACGTTCCCACCTCCTGTGAAGTAATCATACTTACAGTAACCCCTGATATAACTTTCTCTGATAATCTCAGATTTTCAAAACTGGTAGGCCAGTTAGTAGGTTATTGCAGTATATTAACAGGGAGGGAGTGGATAGGTTTTGTTAGTGGTGTCAGAGCTCAGAAACAAACACATTTTGGAGATATTGTGTAGGTGGTTACATTAGGATAAAGAGAGTAATTATGTAGGGGGTGAAGGAAAAATAATTGGAGTCAAGTGTAACTCTGAGGCAGCAGACTTAGGGTGATGGCGAGATAGTGATGCCACTGATAGTAATAAAGAAGTCAGAAATCAGAGTAGAGCTAGACAGCAGGATTAGAACAAGCTCAGTCTTGGATATTTTAATATTTAGGTGGTGAGAAGACATCCAGGAAAAAATGCCAGCTAAGCAGTCATTGACATAAAGAACAGAGGAAGAAAGAGCAGGGGTAGTGAGGTAGATCTAATTTTCATCAGCATAGAGGTGATATTTGAGTATAGGAGTGACTTTTGCATGTTTGAAAGAATAAAATAATATGGGAATGAACCAGTAGAAAGGGATAGGTTGAAGATGTAAGTGCTGGAGTGAGGTTGCAAGACTGATAATGTATTAGATGTGAAGGGATAGTGTGAAGCGGGCTGGTAGTGAGGCGTGAAGAAGACCCTAAGGAACCCACTTCATTCTCAGTGGCTGGGGGGGGGAGATGCAGAGAGTGCCGGGGGGGGGGCGACTGGAGGTGAAGATGGAAGATTGCAGTCTTGTGTCAGGATGTTGCTTCGAGTAGTAAGGGTTTTGTTAAAATGTAGTATGCCAGGTCTTGAACACTAAAGGAAGACAAAGGGAGTCTTGCGGGTGTGTAGAGGAGAGAGTTGAGAGTAAAGAAGAGAGTCATTTATGGTTTGAGGAGAGAGTAGGTATAAGAGAAGAGGAGTAGGTTTGCTTGACTAAATGAAGGCAGATTTGTGTGAATGAAGAATGAACTTATAGTGGAATAAATTAGTTTCAGAACAAGATTTCCTCCTGGCATGTTTTAATAATAAACATCTTTTGGAACAATCCATTTGCTGCAGTATCCTTAATTTAGAGGGATTGGGTGACCATGCACTATTACACTGAGAACTCAGATATAGCTCTCATTCATGTGAGTAAGGTTACTTCATGTCTTTATATACCCAGGTATAATAGAGCTTCACTATGACTCTTTTTTTTCCTTTGAGGTCATCTGTGAATAGAACTCTGAAAAACCTGCATAACTTAAAGGACTATATCCTTTTATTGCCAAAATCTTTATAACACATTTTATAATCTTTTCAGCTAGATTACGAGTCTTGCGTTATTAGTAAAAAAGCAGCATTAAACCTCATAACGCTGCTTTTTTACTACCGCTAGTTTAACGAGTCTTGCAGATTTAGGGGTACCGCACACTTTTTTCGCCTTACTGCAAATCAACTTACGCAAATTGCGTATAGTCTTTTTTCTATGGGACTTCCATAGCGCCGGTGTCATCCAAGATGGTGTCCCTTAGATTCTGATTGGCTAATAGAATTATATCAGCCAATCAGAATTAAGGTTGAAAAAATCCTATTGGCTGATGCAATCAGCCAATAGGATTGAGCTTGCATTCTATTGGCTGTTCCAATCAGCCAATAGAATGCAAGAACAATCCTATTGGCTAATTGGATCAGCCAATAGGATTAAAGTTCAATCCTATTGGCTGATTGCATCAGCCAATTTGATCTTTTCAACCTTAATTCCGATTGGCTGATAGAATTCTATCAGCCAATCGGAATCTAAGGGACGCCATCTTGGATGACGTCACTTAAAGAAAAATTCATTCCAGAAGAAGCCGTCAGCTGAAGAGGATGCTCCTCGCCGGATGTCTTGAAGATGGAGCCACTCCGCGTCGGAAGGATGAAGATAGAAGATGCCGTCTGGGTGAAGACTTCTGTCCGTCTGGAGGACCACTTCTGCCGGCTTCGTTGAGGACATCTTGCCGCTTGGATGAAGACTTCTCCCGGTAAGTGGATCTTCGGGGGTTAGTGTTAGGATTTTTTAAGGGTGTATTGGTTGGGTTTAATTTTTAGGTTAGGGCTTTGGGCCGCAATAGAGCTAAATGCCCTTTTAAAGGCAATGCCCATCCAAATGCCCTTTTCAGGGCAATGGGGAGCTTAGGTATTTTTAGTTAGGGTTTTATTTGGGGGTGGTGGGTTTTACTGTTGGAGGGGTTGTTTGTATTTTTTTTTTACAGGTAAAAGAGCTGATTTCTTTGGAGCAATGCCCCATAAAAGGCCCTTTTAAGGGCTATTGGTATTTTAGTTTAGGCTAGGTTTTTTTTTATTTTGGGTGGGCTTTTTTTATTTTGATAGGGCTATTAGCTTAGGTGTAATTAGTTTAAAGATCTTGTAATTTGTTTTTTATTTTCTGTAATAAAATAGTGTGTATTGGGTTTTTGTAATTTAGCTAATTGTTTTGAATTTAGTTAATTGTATTTAATTTAGGGAATTTATTTAATTGTAGTGTTAGGTTAGGTGTTAGTGTAACTTTGGTTAGGTTTTATTTTACAGGTAAATTTGTATTTATTTTAACTAGGTAGTTATTAAATAGTTATAACTATTAGTTATATTGTAGCTAGCTTAGGGTTTATTTTACAGGTAAGTATTTGGTTTTAAATAGGAATTATTTAGTTATTAATAGTAAGTTTTATTTAGATTTATTTTAATTAATTTAAGTTAGGGGGTGTTAGGGTTAGGGTTAGACTTAGTTTTAGGGGTTAATAAATTTAGTATAGTGGCGGCGACGTTGGGGGTGGCAGATTAGGGGTTAATAAATGTAGGTAGGTGGCCGAGATGTTAGGGACGGCAGATTAGGGGTTAATATGTTTATTATAGTGGCAGTGACGTTGGGGGTGGCAGATTAGGGGTTAATAAGTGTAGATAGGTTGCGGGAACATTGGGGGCAGGAGATTAGGGGTTAATAAATATAATGTAGGTGTCGGCGATGTCGGGGGCAGCAGATTAGGGGTTAATAAGTGTAAGATTAGGGGTGTTTAGACTCGGGGTTCATGTTAGGGTGTTCGGTGTAAACATAAATTTAGTTCCCCATAGGAATCAATGGGGCTGCGTTACTGAGCTTTACGCTGCTTTATTGCAGGTGTTAGACTTTTTCCCAGCCGGCTCTCCCCATTGATGTCTACGGGGAAATCGTGCACGAGCACGTACAACCATCTCACCGCTGACTTAAGCAGCGCTGGTATTGGAGTGCGGTATGGAGCTCAATTTTTCTCTACGCTCACTACTTGCCATTTAACGCCGGGTTTGTAAAAACCTGTAATACCAGCCCTGTAAGTAAGTGAGCAGTGACAATAACGTGTAAGTTAGCACTGCACCCCCCATAACGCAAAACTCGTAATCTGGCCGATAGTGTTTTAAGTATATGCACATTGGGTTTTTGTATTTTTTATTATTTTGTGACATTTTCCTATTGTATTTTTGTTTTTATAAAAAAAGTCTCCATATTATATTTGAGGAGTCTATTTCTTCTACTTCTGTATAATGAAGATCTTCCATTTTTTCATTTTGTATGTATGATTTCAGTATTGCAAGGCACTATTGTTTTTCCTATACTTTCATGCATTTAGACCCCTTGTGTGTGGTTCTTATATTTTTACCTAAATTGTATGTATACAACAGAATACAACAGTGATTAAAAATCACTGTATGTTGCTGGCTGCCTGGGAAATATCAATACTTCTGGTGTGTGTATTACTGGCAATCAGGAAGAAACTGAACAAAGTAGATGCAGAACCAGGAGATACAAACAATAATGTAAACAACGTGTAAGACTAACTGGTAGCAGAAACACTGTATTAATGCTCAGTCTTGAGAAATATACATGTAGGGTTTAGGGCAGAGCCTACGATGGGGCCTGGGGGATTGGCTATTTAAGGTAGCTAAGGACTGAAGATACTGTTCTTCTTAAAAGAACAGTTTATTCAACACCCCCCCCCCCCCATTTGTTCCCAATTATCCATTTTATCTGGTGGAGTGTATTAAACATTTAAAAATAACCCCTTTATCTTTATTTCAGTATTTGAAATAGCTGATTTTGTCTGTGATGTCTACCTATACTTACTGAAAGTTTCTATAATTAAGTATAGGCTATATAAATCAAGCAGTTTCATATACAAAATAAACATAAATGAAAAATGTATCATACATTTTATACTCTGCAGCTAGTATATCATATTCTATCCTTTTAGGGTCTTAGGGTAAAACAAAATTCTGAGATAAAGGTTAAAGAAGGGAGCTGTACATGACACAGAGTTTCACTGGGGTAAAGCACTGCGGGCTCAGCAGAATGAAACACTGCATCACCTCCATACAACTGCTGCAAAAGGTAAAACAAAACAACAAAATGTCTTTCACCATGAGGAGACTAAGGTGACCAGTAGGGCAATAGATCTCATGACCATTAAAGCATTAAAGGGACAGTAAACCATGTTTTCAAGTTGCTATTTTCTTCCAGCATATCTCTTACTTTATATTAGCAACAATATGGGGCTGCTTTTTAAATAATATTTGCAATAGTTGCCTTTTTATTTTTCTTCTTTTTTTACTGCCCGGTATCAGTTAATTAACCCCCTCCAATGAATGCTGCAGACCACGGAACACAGGAAAAGTGATCAGTAAGGGGCTCTGTGATGTCTTCAATTTTTATTATTATAATTTTTATCTCAGGACACAAATAATAGAACAGTTTACAGCAGAGTATGTGATGGAGAGAACAGTCCAAAGCTAATGCACGCACATGTGGGTCATTTTCCCTGATTGGCTATATGTCAATCACAAATCACAAACGTAAACCATTCCCCCACAAATGGGCGGAACCCAGTTCTTATGGGGGGGGGGGTGGTTAAGGAAAAGCATTTTTAAAGGGAAAAATTGACCTTACATGAACAATTAACTTGTAAAAAATAAATAAATAAACTATGTGGACATGAGCCATTTAAAGGGACAGTGCACATCAACTTTCATATAACTACATGTAATAGACTCTATTACAAAGAAGAATATGCACAGATACTGATGTAAAAACCAGTATAACATCTTTTAAAAACCTACTTGAAAGCTCCCAGTTTAGCATTGTTGATGAGGTTAGATTGGGACACCCACTGAAAGGAGCTAGGAAACAGAAACAGACAGACACTCCTCCCACCCCTTCCCCTGCATATGAAAAGACCCATTACACAACCAGGAGTTTGTATACATCACCAGTATAAAACTTTGGGGCTTGGTTAGGAGTCTGAAAATCAGCACAAAATTAAATTTTTACAAAAACACTCCCAGATGGGCTATATAAATGAATCATATACAACACATTTATACAAAGAAAAATCTAGTGTACTGTGTCCCTTTAAGTACAATAAAGATACTGCTAATCAACACTTGTGTGGGAAGTTGCCTATATGTAAGATAAAAGGAGGCAATCAAGGAAACATAATCAAAGCAAAACAAAATTTACAGAAACAGAAAACACAGTAAGTGACAAGGCTGAGAACTCGTGCAAAAATGCAAGATGACCGCAAAACAGAAGCCCTGAGGTCCTCAAATGTGTCGGGCATGTTTAAGGGTTTAGAGTGATCATCATATTGGCAATTTACTCCTCTATAAACCAGGTGAGTGGATCAATTTTTCCAGATATCTCTTTACATACAAATAGTAAAGAAAAAAACTTATTTGTTTGTGTCTGTGTCTCTTCCACATACTAGAACAACTTCTCAGTATCCTATTTAGGGACATGTGACCAAACATTGTACTACTAAATGTATGACTTCAATGTGTGGTAATTTTGTACTATTTTTTTTAAAAAAAAAAAAGCTACATCAATACCTTACTGTAATGAACAAACAGCCATAACATTTCACCACATTTACAGTGTTCAAGACACAGCCATGCACCTCAGCTTAGGTGTGCTCTTCAACAAAGGACACAAAAAGAACAAAATAAATGTAATAATAAGTAAATTGGAAAGTTTATTTTCTTAAATTGCTTACTAAATCTGAAACATGGATGTTCAGTTCTGACTGTTAAAGAGTGCTAATTTTGTAATGTATAAATATATCATACTAACAAATACAATTCAAATTTTGTAACAGTCAAAATGATTCTTTTTAACTAGGAATCGTGGATCTTTAACAACTTAACTACCTGAGATTGATTAAATGTATTAGAAAGCAATTTATTGCTACCGTTTTGGCATCAAGTAGATAAACGAACATACAATTTAACTTGCTCTGTATATACTGCCACCCGCTGCTGATATATAGGGCTCAATGTACTAAGCTGTGTACAGTATTCTGCTTTTGAATCCTGCAGTGGGGAAGTATTATACATGCACGACCCAACTGCTGCTTTGCACCACCACCTCTGAGGGATGATTAACAAGCCCTTCTCGTATGTGATTGGTTGTGGAAAAGAAAGGGGCGGCATTACACATACAAGCTGAGAACCTTCTCCAAACTGGACTTCGTACATTGGCCACTATATTCTATTATATGAATTTTTAGCAGGGAACAGGATACAGCTTAAGTTTATTTCTCTTTTTTTTATCATTAGTTTAATTCAAAATTAACTTTAGAAGGGGGCAGTTAGTCACTAAAATGACTATGTATAAAAGTATTATTCTAAAACACCCATGCTAAATAGTTTCTAAATTTTGTCCTGAGTTTAGAAATACCCAATGTTTACATGTTATTTGCTTTTTTTGCAAGTTATAGGGCAATAAATACAAGTAGCACTTTGCTATTTCTATACCACTTGTTTTCAAAATTAGCGCTAGTTACATTGGGACACTGATATCTTTCGGGAATCCCTGAATATCCCTTGACATGTATATATTTTTTTTTAGAAGACATCCCAAAGTATTGATCAAGGCTTATTTTGGTATATTTCGTGCCACCATTTCACCGCCAAATGCAATCAAATAAAAAAAAAATGTTCACTTTTTCCACAAACTTTAGGTTTCTCACTGAAATTATTTACAAACAACTTGTGCAATTATGGCACAAATGGTTGTAAATGCTTCTCTAGGATCCCCTTTGTACAGAAATAGCAGACATATATGGCTTTGGCATTGCTTTTCGCAATTAGAAGGTCGCTAAATACCACTGCGCACCACATGTGTAATATGCCCAGCAGTGAAGGGGTTAATTAGGGAGCATGTAGGGAGCTTGCATGGTTAATTTTAGCTTTAGTGTAGTGTAGTAGACAACCCCAAGTATTGATCTAGGCCCATTTTGGTATATTTCATGCCACCATTTCACCGCCAAATGCGATCAAATAAAAAAAAAAGTTAAATTTTTCACAATTTTAGGCATATATGGCTTTGGCATTGCTTTTTGGTAATTAGAAGACCGCTAAATGCCGCTGTGCATCACACGTGTATTATGGCTAGCAGTGAAGAGGTTAATTAAGTAGCTTGTAGGCAGCTTGCAGGGTTAATTTTAGCTTAAGTGTAGAGATCAGCCTCCCACCTGACACATCACACCCCCTGATCCCTCCCAAACAGCTCTCTTCCCTCCCCCACCCCAAAATTGTCCTGCCATCTTAAGTACTGGCAGAAAATCTGCCAGTACTAAAATAAAAGCTATCTTTTATTTATTTTTTAATTTTTAAGCATATTTACATATGCTGCTGTGTAGGATCCCCCCTTAGCCACCAACCTCCCTGATCCCACCCCAAACAGCTCTCTAACCCTCCCCCTCTAACTTATTAGGAGCCATCTTGGGTACTGGCAGCTGTCTGCCAGTAACCAGTTTACAAAAAAAGATTTTCTTTTTAATTTTTTTTTTCTGTAGTGTAGCTTCCCTCCCCCAAAGACCAACCCCTCATCCCCTCCCAGATCCTTTTTATTTTTATTTCCCTCCCCCCTCTCTCCCACTTTTCTTACAAATATTTTCTGTAGTGTAGCGGTTCCCATGCGCTCCCGCCCCATGCACGCGCCCCCCCCACCCCCCGTGCGCACCCCCTTTTACCCCACACATGATCCCACTCCCTTCTGCATCATAGAGGCCATCGATGGCCACCAACCCGCCTCCCACGTCGGCTTCCACCCACCAACGATTGCGGCCATCGATGTCTGGTGAAGAGAGGGCCACAGAGTGGCTCTCTCTGCATCGGAGGAGTAAGAAAGGTTATTGCAGGATACCTCGATATTGAGGCATCACTGCAATAACCGGAAAGTGGCTGAAAGCAATCAGGATCGCTTCCACCGCTTTCCAAGACCGAGAACTTGCAGGGTATGTCCTCGGTCGTTAAGTTTATTTTTTTGGAGAACGTACCCTGCACGTCGTCGGTCGTTAAGGGGTTAAAGGAATACTAAACCCACATTTTTTTTCCTTTAATTATTAGGATAGAGCATGCAATTTTAAGCAACTTTCTAATTTACTCCTACTATCAATTTTTCTTTGTTGTCTTGCTATCTTTATTTAAAAAGCAGGAATTTAAAGCTTAGGAGACAGCCTATTTTAGGTTCAGCACCCTGGATAGCACTTCCTGCTTTTTAAATAAAGATAGCAAGAGAACTAATAAAAATTGATCATAGGGGGAAATCAGAAAGTTGCTTAAAATTGCATGCTCTATCTGAATCATTAAAGAAAAAAAAATGTGTCTTTTGTCTTTAAAGGGACACTGAACCCAAATTTTTTATTTTGTGATTCAGATAGAGCATGCAATTTTAAGCAACTTTCTAATTTTCTCTTATTATCAATTTGTCTTCGTTCTCTTGCTATCTTTATTTGAAAAAGAAGGCATCAAAGCTTTTTTTTTGGATCAGGACTCTGGACACCACTTTTTTATTGGTGGATGAATTTATCCACCAATCAGCAAGAACAACCCAGGTTGTTCACCAAAAGTGGACCGGCATCTAAACTTACATTCTTGCATTTCAAATAAAGATACCAAAAGAATAAAGACAATTTGATAATAGGAGTAAATTTGAAAGTTGCTTAAAATGTCATGCTCTATCTGAATCACGAAAGAAAAAAAAATTGTGTTCAGTGTCCCTTTAAAGGGACATAAAACCCAATATTTTACTTTCATGATTCAGATAGAGCATACAATTTTAAACAACTTTCCAATTTACTTCTGTTATCTAATTTTCTTTGAATTCTTGTTATCCTTTGTTGAAAAGCTGGGATGTAAGCTCATGAGTGTGCACGTGTCCACAAAACTATATCGCAGCAGTTTTGCAACAATGGTATACATTAGCAGGAGCACTAGATGGCAGCACTATTTCCTGTCATGTAGTGCTTCAGGCATGTGCACGCTACCTACCTTGGTATCCCTTCAACAAAGAATAACATGAGAACAAAACAAATTTGATAATAGAAGTAAATTGGAATTTTTTTAAAATTTTTATTCTCTATCTAAATAATGAAATAAAATTTTGGGGTTTACTGTCCCTATAAAGGGTTATGAAACCCATTTTTTCTTTTCTTTCGTGATTCAGATAGAGCATACAATTTTAAGCAACTTTCTAATTTACTCCTATTATCAATTTTTCTTCGTTCTCCTGGTATCTTTATTTTAAAAAGCAGTAATGTTAGCTTAGGAGCCAGACCATTTTCAGTTCAGCATCCAATCAGCACTTGCTACGTGGCTACGTTTAGTGGCACACATTTCCTGCTAGTCAATATACATTTAAAGGGAAAACATAGTACAAAAATAAAATACTATAGTATTTTCATTTTGTATGCCTACGTCCCTTTAACTTATCTTTTTGATTAAAAAATATTGTAACATTTAATTCCTTTCCTATTTGTCTTTCATTTTTTTCCTTTCCATATCTGTTTGAGGCCTGAATAATATGGTATTTGTTTAAACTAAAATAATCTGTGCACATTTCCATCCTAGCCTTCTAATTCAGGCACTTTGATAAATTACCCCTGAGCCATTCATGCAGACTTCAAGCAGGGTGGCAGAGTACATCAGCTGTCAGCTGGTTATACAAATCACTGTTTTCAACAACTTTATATCTGCTTCCAGCAAATACCAGGCCAGTTGTCAGTGTCACTGTTCTTGAAATCTTCTATAGAAAAGTTTAATTGCCCATTAAAGTAATAATCTGTTTACTGGCAGTAGAACAGTTATTTACATTAAATCCACATTTGTCTGTTGCATAAACAAATATATGAGCACTTGCATAGTCTGCTGTTTTTATTTTATTTTTTTAAAAGAAGCAAAGCTACTTAAATAAAAGTAAAAGACTCCAGTACATTTTGGTATTGTTACTGCTAACTAATTGTTTGTAAAGCATCAACATATTCTGCAGCACTATGATAACATTTACAGAGCACAGTTGTAAACTTATTGGGTTTAATGAAAGGACCATTATAGTAGTGATTGTATATTCAAGTCATTATTAAAAGGACACATTTTAAAGGGACAGTAAAGGGACATGAAACCCAAAAAATGTCTTTCATGATTCAGGTAGAGCAAACAATTTTAAACAACTTTCCAATTTACTTATATTATCTAATTTGCTTCCTTCTCTTTGTATATGTTGTTGAAAATCATACCTAGGTATGCTCAGAAGCAGCAATGCACTACTGGTAACTAGCTGCTGATTGGTGGCTGCACATATTTTAGCTCCCAGTAGTGCATTGCTACTCCTTCAACAAAGGATATCAAGAGAATGAAACAAATTTGATAATATAAGTAAATTGGGAAGTTGTTTATAATTGTATGTTCTATCTGAATCATGAAATAAAATGTTTAGGTTTTATGTCCCTTTAAACACTAACTATATTTCATACACCTTCCTCTAATTATGGGTGCCACCTTGGATACCAAAAACCCCCAAAGCAAATTAAATAATAGAAGTACATTGGAAAGGTGTTTAAAATTGCATGAAAGTTTATTTGTGACCTTACTGTTCCTTTAATGATGATGGAAGCTCTGGACACAGTGGACAGCCATTTTAGTTAATAGCAGGGGAAGTCACAGTTAGCATTGATTACCATTGGGTGATTCTGGTAAGTGCAGTTATAGTTATTTGCAGTGGGGTGGATTGAATTAGTACAGTTAACGGGACTAAAAGAAAATATTCTTATTTGCTACATCATTTTATTATTGCACTGTTGCTTGCATATAAGTATAATATTAAACCCTGCAAAGGCATAAACACACAGTTAAAATTAGCTCCAAAGCATTGATGCCCTACTGGGGACTAGCTGAACACATATTGTATTAAGCCAATCACAAGAAGTAGAGGTGTGTAGCCATAAATCACCAGCTAGCTCCCAGAAGTGCTGCCCCAAGCATACCTAGGTATAGTTTTTAACAATGGATACCAAGAGACCAAATAAGAATGACATTAAAAGATCTCTTAAACTGCATGCTCTCTCTAAACCAACATTAACAACTATGTAATATACAAGTACCATTATAGAGACTGGGGTCACAAACTCCGTGGTCATAGGGACCTGCCAGCAATTGGCTCTATTATTTAGTGACCCAGTAAAATAATTTTGGTGTGATTATCATACAGTTATTCATTGAGATTTCTATAGTTTTTTTCATATCAGCTCCATTATAGCAATTTACAGGTGATCCAGTTAAACACATATCCAGGGCCAGTAATGACCTCCACCCAACAACAACAAAAATGCTTTAAAATTATATGAAACCCCACATTTTTCTGTCATGATTCAGATAGATTATATAATTTTTAAAACAGTTTCAAAATTGAATTTCATATCCCTTTAAGTTTGCTTAACTATTTCAATAACCACAGTACGTGTTAAATACTACAAGCATCATGTAAGAGATTTGATTAATCTGCTTTTTCATTTCAATGTACAAAATTACAGATTCATATTGTGTCCTGAAAAACTGACATAAAATAGTGTGTCACAAAGTGGGACAGATCTTAACCCCTTAATGACCACAGCACTTTTCCATTTTCTGTCCGTTTGGGACCAAGGCTATTTTTACATTTTTGCGGTGTTTGTGTTTAGCTGTAATTTCCCTCTTACTCATTTACTGTACCCACACATATTATATACCGTTTTTCTCGCCATTAAATTAACTTTCTAAAAATACCATTATTTTCATCATATCTTATAATTTACTATAAAAAAATTTATAAAATATGAGGAAAAAATGGAAAAAAACACACTTTTTTTAACTTTGACCCCCAAAATCTGTTACACATCTACAACCACCAAAAAGAAAACATGCTAAATAGTTTCTAAATTTTGTCCTGAGTTTAGAAATACCTAATATTTACATGTTCTTTGCTTTTTTTGAAAGCTATAGGGCCATAAATACAAGTAGCATTTTGCTATTTCCAAACTACTTTTTTTCAAAATTACTAATAATTACCTAATATCTTTCAGGAATCCCTGAATATCAATGGACATGTATATATTTTTTTTTAGAAGACATCCCAAAGTATTGATCTAGGCCAATTTTGGTATATTTCATGCCACCATTTCACCGTCAAATGCGATCAAATACAAAAAATTTGTTCACTTTTTCACAAATTTTTTCACAAACTTTCGGTTTCTCACTGAAATTATTTACAAACAGCTTGTGCAATTATGGCACAAATGGTTGTAAATGCTTCTCTGGGATCCCCTTTGTTCAGAAATAGCAGACATATATGGCTTTGGCATTGCTTTTTGGTAATTAGAAGGCCGCTAAATGCCGCTGCGCACCACACGTGTATTATGCCCAGCAGTGCAGGGGTTAATTAGGGAGCTTGTAGGGAGCTTGTATGGTTAATTTTAGCTTTAGTGTAGTGTAGTAGACAACCCAAAGTATTGATCTAGGCCCATTTTGGTATATTTCATGCCACCATTTCACCGCCAAATGCGATCAAATAAAAAAAAAAAACGTTACATTTTTCACAATTTTAGGTTTCTCACTGAAATCATTTACAAACAGCTTGTGCAATTATGGCACAAATGGTTGTAAATGCTTCTCTGGGATCCCCTTTGTTCAGAAATAGCAGATATATATGACTTTGGCGTTGCTTTCTGGTAATTAGAAGGCCGCAAAATGCTGCTGCGCATCACACGTGTATTATGGCTAGCAGTGAAGGGGTTAATTAGGAAGTTTGTAGGGAGCTTGCAGGGTTAATTTTATCTTTAGTGTAGAGATCATCCTCCCACCTGACACATCAGACCCCCTGATCCCTCCCAAACAGCTCCCTTCCCTCCCCCACCCCACAATTGTCCCCGCCATCTTAAGTACTGGCAGAAAGTCTGCCAGTACTAAAATAAAAGCTTTTTGGGGGGTTTAGGTTTTTTTTAAAAAAAAAAAAATAATTCTTCTGCTGTGTAGGACCCCCCTTAGCCTCCAACCTCCCTGATCCCCCCCAAAACAGCTCTGTAACCCTTCCCTATCTGCCTTATTGGGGGCCATCTTGGGTACTGGCAGCTGTCTGCCAGTACCCAGCTTGCACAAAAAAGGGCTTTTTTTTTTTTTTCTTAGTGTTTTTTTTTTCTGTAGTGTAGCTTCCCCAAACACCCCCCCCCCCCCCCCCCCCCCACCACCACCTCATTGATCGTATTTTTTTTTAAACTTTTTTTAACTGATTGCCTTTTTCTGTAGTGTAGCGGTTCCCACCCGCTCCCTCCCCGTGCACGTGCCCGCCCCCCCCGTGCACGCGCGCGCGTCCGTGCGCGTCCCCGGGCATCCCCGCCCACGATCCCGCCCCCCTCCACATCTCCAGGGCCATCGATGGCCACCACCCGCCTCCCGGTACTGCTCCCACCCACCAACGAAGGAAGCCACCGATCTCCGGTGCAGAGAGGGCCACAGAGTGGCTCTCTCTGCATCGGATGGCTTCAAAAGGTTATTGCAGGATGCCTCCATATCGAGGCATCACTGCAATAACCGGAAAGCAGCTGGAAGCAAACAGGATCGCTTCCAGCTGCTTTCCACACCGAGGACGTGCAGGGTACGTTCTCAGGCATTAACTGCCTTTTTTTTGAGGACGTACCCTGCACGTCCTCGGTCGTTAAGGGGTTAAAGGGACATGAAACCCATTTTTTTTTTTTTTCTTTCATGATTCAGATAGCAAATACAATTTTAAACAACTTTCTAATTTACTTCCATTATCTAATTTGTCTCATTATCTTGGTATCATTTGTTGAAGGAGCAGCAATGCACTAATGGGTTCTAACAGAACTCATGGGTGAGCCAATCACAATATATATATATATATAAATATATATATATATATATATATATATATATATATATATATACACATACACACATACAGCCACCAATCAACAGCTAGAACCTAGGCTCTCTGCTGCTCATGAGCTTGCCTAGATAAACCTTTCAGCAAAGGATAACAAGAGAAGGAAGCAAATGAAATAATATAAGTAAATTGGAAAGTTGTTTAAAATTGTATTCTCTATCTGAATCATGAAATAAAAAGTTAGGTTCCATGTCTCTTTAAGTAAAACTAAGAAAATGTGCAGTATCAGATAAATCAACCCCTTGGCACTTGTCTGAGCCTCCAAATAGGAATAGTTCTGTGACACATTAAGAGTTTTGTTTTGTTTAAAATAGACCTTGTTGCAATAAAGTGTAACCAATATTCCAAGACTGGGTTAACATAGAGGGGCAAAAAATATCCAGTTTAGTTGGAAGACACTGCACATTTGAACAATTCTGCAGGACAACAGCTCAGATGCTATATATAATATCCTATTTCAAACATCTGTAGAACTATAGCAGTTTAGGACCTGCAAAGGGCTCTGCAGCTCATATCCAAACATAGGAACTGTTCTTTTCAAAAGCCAAAACTTTTTAAGTAAGCATGTGCAGCTAGTTTCTCTCCTACTGACATCTGTTTTACATTTTAAAGGAGAACCAAAAGGCGTTTATTTAAAAGTTTGTAACTAGTTAGCAAATTCTTTCCTCTCAGTTTTAAGGTTAAAAAAATGAAATGTATTATTATGGTTCCTGTGGCTAAAACCCCACCCAAAAAAAGGAAAGCAGATCTTTCATTTATAATGCTGTGGTCCATGTGGAATTCACATGATGTGTTTGCTATGTTTGTGTTAGCCAGAAGCAGACTGTGCAGAGTGCATACATCACCAGCCCATCAAGGGATACAAATTTTTTTTTCCTCTCTCTCTCTCTCTAGCAGGGCAAGGACTTTGGAAGTAAACTCACCATTTGAACTAGAGAGAAAAGAAGTTAAACTCTGCTCTTTATGGATCTGGGAACTGAGAGGACAGTTAATTGCAACTGGATTTTAAACACTGAATTGAATTATGCAGATAACAAATGAAGTACTAAGAAGAGCTGAAGAACATTGAACCATTAATTATGCAGTTTTTTTGGGCATAAATTAGGAGATACTTGGAAGTTTTACAATGGATCTACTTAACAATGCTGTATGTCTAAGTAGACTGTATTTATACATTAATGGTGTAGATCTGAGAACCTCTAAAATATTCACCTGAAACAAGAGCTCCTTTACTGACACCATCTTCTCCCTGAAGATTTCGTCAAGGAGATATGGGTTGGAGGCGTCGATATTGCCCCAGCCCAGTGCTTGTGGCTTTGGTAGTGGTAGCTTGTGTTTTCTACCACAGTATGACGCCACTGTGGAGAAGGACGTGTGCATCACCTGATGCTACATGTGGATCTACAACTGACAACTTGGGTGTGACAAATTACAGTAAGATCTGCCTCTACAACTGGACCTGCCTGTATAGGAAGCTAAATGAGGTGGGCATGGAAATCAAATTGTAATGTGTTTATAAATATTTAGTTATCCATTTGTATGCTGATAAATTAGCTTGGCAATCAGTTTAGTAAGGGGGTCAACGAATATGCATTGTGGGTCAGAGTCCATCATCAATAAAGGACAAAGATGTTGACAGGTTGCTAAAAATAGTAATGCAACCCCGACTACTACTGTTTCTGTTTTTGGCATACTTGTGTTTTAAATATAATTTTGCTATGTAATATATCAGTTTTGGGTGGTGTTTCTAATTTTGAAAAGTTTAGTACTAATATATTGGATGCTTTCTCAAAAAGGTCTAGAACTCTTAGCTAGCATTTGTATTTTTTTTAAAAATAATATATATATATATATATATATATATATATATATATATATATATATATATATATAAAATTTATTTTAATTAAAAGGCAATGCAGCCAAATAAGTTACATTATATGCAGAGCTGAGCAGTTTATAATCCAATGTCCCCTTAACTTTAAATAACTGGTGTTTTTAATTTTAGAATACCAGATAAGCCACTTTTCTAACCTTATGAACATGATATGCATAAATACATATTGTTGTATTTGTCTCTACTACACTATAGTTTCAAATATTATTGTATTTGTTCCTACTACACTTAAGTTATAAAAAGAGACATTTTAGTGCACACATTACATGTTCTAATTAATGAGATCATCTAATATTAGCACTAACAACCTTGCAAGTCTATGTGTTTTACCCTTACAAAGGGGTTATACACATAGTTAAAGTACTGCTCTGGAACCACAAAGAACTGCTTGTCCCAAGCAGAAATCAGCAGAGGCAGGAAACCACTGTGCCACTGCTGCTACTAACTGGCTAATCAGCCTTGTCAGCTTGGGATCAACAGTTATCTGCAGTTCCTTCTACACTAAAATTGGTATTGTTTAAAAAGATAGATAATACCTTTACTACCCATTCCACAGCTTTACACAAGCAATATTGGTATATGAATATACTTTATAACATTTAAACCTCTACATTTCTGCCTGTTTCTAAGACACTACAGACAGCCTCTTATCACATGCTTTTTTATTTGCTTTTTTACAACAGGAGACTGCTAG